>NW_025767516.1:0-485739 GCF_003918875.1 Haliotis rubra
GTATGATTAAATGTGTGATGTATAAGAAATCCCTTTCGTTCCCCAGGAATGTCTGTGCAGCGGTAGACGTGCATCTGTATTTCCGAGAGTATGTCAACGCTGAAGGGTAACGTACGACAACCGATGCTGCGATGAAAATAAACTACCCACCTTCGGCCCACATGTGTCCAAACCAGTGCGACACACAATTCATTCTCTGTATAGGCAGGTGAGTTCTATACTTCACACAGTTCATTCGCGCTTGTGTACGCAGCTGAGTTCTATACTATTCTGTACAGTTTATTCTCTGTTTAGGCAGGTGGTTTTATAATTTCACTGGGTTCATGCTCTGTCAAGGCAGAGTGAGTTCAATACTTTGCACGGTTCATTCTCTGTCTATAGGGGCGGTGAGGGTATCCTTAGTGGTTAAAGCGTTGGCTCGTCAATCCGAAGACCGGGTTCGAATCCCCACATGAGTAGAATGTGTGAAGCCCATTTCTGGTGTCCCCGCCGTGATGTTGCTGGAATATTGCTAAAAGCGGCGTAAAACCAAACTCAGTCAGTCAGTCAGTCTCTGTCTGAGACTGGTGAGTTCTATACTTCGTACAGTTCATTCTCTGTCAAGGCAGGTGAGTTCTATACTTCGCACGAGGGTGAAACCAAGGGCGTTAGGGATCCCCATGGGTTGGTGGATTGTATTCTGTCTGTGACCCTATGAAAAAAGTAGGTTCGCGTCTGGATCTTCAGTCTGGGACCCAATCAATCATTTTATTCTCAAATAACCACGGTTGGTGGTACAAAGCGATTACAAATATTTTATATATCAAGCAAATGCAAAGATATATAATAGTATATAGTATATACATGATATATGAATACAAAAACTAGTCTCAGTTTATATTTCTTATTAGGTCTGATACTCTTGAAATAAATTTTGATAAATTGACAATTTCTTTAGTGTCATTAGTTGTGAATAATTTAACAAGATTTTGCAGACTTGGATATTTTGTTTTGGGGATGGCATCACAGAGATTTGACTTTCAAAAATATAATGAAATTCATCAGCAATAGATGCAGATTGACAGAGTTGACAAGTTCTATCAATGCGTGCGGGATGTTCTCCCAGCGGCCAGTTTCTATTGGGAGACTGTGATTTGATGTAATAAATCTTAGTAATGGAATTGATATTCGCCATGGGTTTTCTAGTAATTTTCCGCTTTCATTTTCCACTATCAAGTAATTATAAATAAGTTGTGAAAGTTTATTGACTCCATTGTGGTTGGTAAGTTTATGCCAAAAGGTAATGAGGCGTTTATAGATATTTATCGCGATTGGGAATCTGCCGAGCTCCCCATAGAGCATAAATCGAGGTGTGGAATTGTAATAAGTCGTAGAAATTTAGATGTTTTTCAGACATTCCACATTTTCAATACACCAAATTTCTAGAGCATTAAATGAGTACAGGAAATATCACTGAATCAAAGGCAAACAACAAACAGCCCTACGGCAAGTCGATATTTCGTGCTTTTTAACAGACTGAACATGGCTTTAGTGGCACTGTCACCGAGATCCTTGATACTTGTGACTAGTCTTCTATTTCTATGAAACATGATGCCTAGGTAGTTGTATGTATCTACGATATCAAGTCTTTGCTGTTGTTATAAAAGTTCAATTTTGAGGTGTTTGCTGGTCCACTCCCAAAGATAAAATTTTGGTTTTACTATATTGACAGTTAATTTCCACATGTATCACAATATGATTCGATTTATCGAATAAGACGGTATCATCTGCATATAGTAAAATTAAAAGTTGTATGAAGAGTTGAATATCTTTATCTTGAACATGATCTATTCTAACACCATTACAGTCAGAAGAAAGGAGTGTGATTCAATATCATTAACAAAGATTGAAAATAGTAAAGGTGATAGATTTTCTCCTGTCTCACGCCATTATTGCACATTAAGTAGGCCGATACACTATTATTATATTGCACGAAAGATTTGATGCCATTGTACATTGCTTTTACAAGTGTCAGAAACCTCCCTTCAATACCAATGGTTTGCATTTTTCTTCCTCAGACCTACTCTCCAAACTGTGTCAAAACCCTTGGTGAAGTCTATAAAAGCACAATATAATTTTTGTTTTACTTTTCAATATATGCATGCTCGAGGTTATAGATAACAAACAAGTTGTCGGCAGTCGAGAATGATTTTCTAAATCCAGCTTGTGCTGATGTTAATATATTTTTTTTCATCTAGAAAGTTTGATAGGCGGTTGTTCAATATTTTTTGTAAATAGTTTCCCCAAACAACTTAGGATGACAATAGGTCTATACGAGATTGGATCCGAAGTATCTCCTTTTTGTGAATTGGTTTAATTATTCCAGTAAGCCAAGAATCGGGCAGTGTTTTTTTGTCAAATACCAAATTAAAAAGTTCGACTAACAAAGGGGTTAATAAATCGCAACTATCAATTTATAAATATTCGTTTTCAATCAAGTCTATTCCAGATGCCTTACATCGTTTCAGTTGCTTTGTGGCTACTCTAATTTCCCCCTCTGTAATGTTGCTATTCAGTATTTCACAATTTAGTTGACTATTACTTCCGCTTGCGTCGAGTTCTGATTCCTCCGGTTCCGAATCATTAAGTGATTTGAAGAATTTGTATAATACATCAATATCTATGTTATCAGTGCTGTCAATCTTATCACCATTTAAAGTTTCCAGAATTGTTTAGGAGAGTGCTTATGGGTCTCCCTAAACATTTTACCGATTTCCTCTTTGTACCGCTTTATATGTCTATCCATACACTTTTATAATTTTTTATTCAAACCTAAATACGTTTATTATAAATGGAGTAGTGTTTTCGTAAACGTCGTTTTGCTTTTATGAAATATCTTACGATCTTTATAACATTCTGCTCCGAACCAAGGTTTACATGTTCGGTCCTTCTCCGTAAATTCTCTATGTTGACTCCGAAGGTTTTCCATGCAGCGTCCGTAAGTACGTGCGCAACATCGTTAGTGATGTCATTGACTGTTACTGGGTTAGCTTGATCAATCCAAGTAGCGTTTGTTTTCACTGTGAGATTATTTATCTGAGTTATATCCAACTTTTGGAGGAATTCACCGGTTTTTTATTATATCGCTTTGGTTTAGAGCATGAGCTGTGAGTTGTTTTAGCGGTACTTTGGGTGCCTGTCTCTGATCCCTTAGTTATTTTAGCTAAGCTATATGTTACTGAGCAGTGCACATCTGAGTACAGCGGTGAGAAGTCACAGATATTTAGATCAGTGATGAGAGGTAAGCCCGGGGATGAACATACAACATAGTCTACCACTAGTCTACCACTAGGCTACCCAGTGGTCAGGTGGGCTACTTTGGTTTCTCATATTTTCGATTTGTTGTAAAGCTGAGTAGGTTGTTGTACACTTTGGAGTGGAGCGTGTGATGCATTAGTTACTGCAGCCATTTGATAGGCCTATTATGCAAAATTCCAGAAATATTTCTGCGGTTAACACTACAATTTTCTTAATTTATACCAATAACGATTATCAAACCTGCGTCGTCAACGCTGAACGCCAACGTCTGAGTCACAACATCCCCACTGCACTGAAGTAACTATCTCGGATTCCATTCCTCATAACCTTTCAGGGGTAGAACAGGTCGGGTGGTCTCTGGTATGTTGCGACGTCTCCGTGTGTTATCTATGGAATCCTGGAAGGGACATCGCCGCGTTGTCGCCCTCTCAAATACAAGCAAAATTAAACAAAACGCGACACGCGACATCGCGACATTTCGCCCATTTCGCATTGTCGCGTGTGGCGTTTTAGTGAATTTTTAGGCTTCTTTTTATACATCTTAGATAGGGCGACGCGCGACAACGCGACATATTTTGACCTTGAAAATTGTCGCTATGTCGTGTGTCGCCCTTTGGAGGAATAGAAAAATATATTATTCAAAACGCGACACGCGACATCGCGACAATGCGACAAATGGGCGAAATGTCGCGTGTTGCGTTTTGGTTTATTTTGCCTCACTTTGCTTGTTTTTTGAGAACGCGACAATGCGACATAGCAACAATGTCCCTTCTAGGATTCCATAGTTATCTTCCGTCTGTGTTTACAGTTTCGTCAGTGGTAAATGCAGCGGTGCGTACATCGCCACCGATGTCACATACGACGCCAACAACGTCACCTTCGACAACCACATAGGCAACCAAACGCTGAACCCCGTTGTTCTGCACCTACCTGACTGGCACCCAGTAAGTGAATACCAATGACGTGTAAGTTACCCTTGCAATAACTGTGCTCGTATGAGAGTCTCTGTGAGTAAATGGCGGTACGTGTGAGTCTTTAACACTGACCCTTGTGGACGCGAGCCTCTGCTTGTGTTTGTAACTTAGCGTTTGTGCTGATAGTAAGTAAACGAAGAGAAAGACTGTGCTAATTCGTGAGTGCCGGCAGTTGAGTGAGAAGCAATGTTTGTGAGAGCCAGTGTTTGTGAGTGTGACATCCTGTCCCAGTGAGTGAAAGAGAACACAAAGAATAAACAAACCTTTTAAGATTTCTAAAATGACCTATTTGCAAATATGAAACAAACGTTTTAAGATTTCTAAAATGACCTATTTGCAAATATGATACGTCATTATTAAGGCCTGCAAGGCACGTGCTAATAAAAGATCGACAGAAAAAAGGGCGAAGTCATATTCCTCTCCCCCTACTTTCTCGCCCTTCTCATGAACATTCGGAACTTGTTTCCTTCAGCATGGCACCGGGACGCCTTTCTTGATAAACGTGATGGACAGTAATACTGGCTCTTCAGACGTCCCCATTGACGTGTTCAACACCACCCTTACAACTCCCTTGACAACGAACTCCACTGATGTAGTCTCGCTGACGTTGACTGGCACGAGGACGAGTACTGCGTATGTCACTGACAGTGATCTCTTAAACCAATCTTAAAGGGAATACGCGCATGTAAACTACCGGGCAAAAGAAAGTTATCACTTTTAAAGTAACTGTATAAAAAATAAAAAATAAAAAAAACAAAACCGCTGGAACAGGTATATGCCACGAATATACCAAGACGTGCGCAAGCGCACCGAGGCAGGGCGATCGGTATGGCCAATAAGGGGGCTTAACAACGTCAGCTAGCAAGAACCTCAACTGCAGCCAGGCCACCATCAGCAACTTAATAAACCGCTGCCAGCAAACAGGCAAGACCCAAGACCCCCAAGATCGAGGAGACCAAGAGTCACGACACCGTCCGAAGACCTCTACATCCGGCATATCGACCTTTCGGAACAGCAGGCGAACAGTCCTTCGACGACTTAGTAAGGCGACTGCCCCTTCCGTGGAATGGTCTCGACCCGTCTACACCGTCAACGAATACCGCAATGATTACTAACTCAATGTCGGTGGCAGCGAGAGAGTGCTCTTTACAGATGGAAGTCGGTTCTGTCTGTTCAGAAACGATGGCAGAGTTAGAGTTTTTCGATGTAGAGGATAGCAACTGGCGCCAACCCGCGTTCAAGAAGTTTATCCGTTCGATGAAAGATGCGTCCTGGTATGGGGTATGGTTATCATCCGAGGTAATCTCAATGCCCAGCTTTACAGGAATATAAAGGGATAAACTTTTTGTGGTGCCCTTTATTCGGCAACAGCCAAAAGGAGTCAGTTCGCAGCACATCAACGTAAGGCCTCAAACCGCCAGAATTGTTCGGGAATACCTGCACAATGTTAAAGTCAACGGATTGCCTTGGCCGGCACGTTCTCCATAAACACCATTGAACATCTCTGGGATCATCTTGATCGTCAGCTGACTGACTGACTGACTGAGTTTGGTTTTACGCCACTTTTAGCAATATTCCAGCAATATCACGGCGGGGGGACACCAGAAATGGCGATCGTCAGCTGAGACACCGTGTACCAACCCCAGCGAACCGACAGGAACTTGAACAGGCTCTCTTGGACTTATGGAACAGGGTTCCTGCTGACTTCATCCGCCGACTGACGACGTCAGTGAGACGTCTGTTGGCGTGTATGGATGCCCGGGGTGCTCACACTCGCTACTGATGCAATTTTTGAATGAACTCTGATTTGTGTAATTTTTAATTTTGCAATTTTACAATGCATTTTCAGTCAAAATATTGGGAAAAAAATTCTGTTTGTAAAATAACTATCATAAATCTCACATTCTATTTTTTTGGTCAAGTGAAGTCGGAGATAACTTTCTTTTGCCCGGTACATAATATATTTGAATCGTCCTTTAAGTTAGTTTAATAGAAACTTCAAATACATATGGCAAACGTAGGAAAGGGTAAGCTTCGACAAATATAAATATTCCGCATAACTGAATGTATTAACATTATACATATAAATACCTTCGCCATCAGTATTATTGATTTGATTAGACGTTACAGTTATATTCAATCATTATGTATGTGTGCCTGCAGTGCACTGCATTACTGCGTTTCTACTGTAGTTATCAGCATCGCAATTATCCTTAGTGGAAGCTGCACGGATTGCCAAGTTATCGAAGATACTGCAGATTTGCTTTCCTTGGTCGTACCAGAAACAACTGATATTAGGTTACAGCCATCAACATGTGGAAACGTGTACGATCAGCGTCACATGAGGCTCACCCTCCTCAAAAAGCTGTTGTGACGTCATATACTGTTTAAAGTGGCCTAAACGTCACTGCCATACTCAAAGCCACAACGCGGTTTAACATACAAACCTAAGAAAAACTTTCTTTGGAACAGAAACTCGTTAACCCCGAAAACTAATGTGTTACCCAAGTCGAACACTAACGAGGCTAAATGTATACCTTCAGGCTAGTGTTAGACGTCAACGTCGGGTGCACCCCCAACTACTACGGCCATGACTGCTCCATCAACTGCACCACCACCTACATTAACTCCTACTGCGACCACACGAATGGGATCATTCACTGCAACAAAGGTATAGATATATACTGTCGTGATAACGTCATGTACATGCATGTGTTCGCATATGACCCAACCACTCCGACAGAACGAGAGGGAAGAAGTCCGGTCACGGTAGAATGTCACGGTATAGGAGGTATAAAGGTTAAAGGAATTGTTTGTTTTGCCAACAAAATACACATGACTGGTGTTTCCTAGAATATAGGCGTCAACATTCTCATCTACGCTATATTTACTATGTATACACCCTATATCCGGTGCATGAAGAGTCTTTTCCCACGCACTTCGTACTCTTACGGATTCATGACGTGATCTGTACTGCATAAGTACAATGTGTGGAGCACTTCATGGTACCCCAACCCGTGAAGATCCGGGTTAGAATTGAACTTCAGTAACCCATGCTTGTCGTAAGAGGCAACTAATGACCGGGCGGTCAGACTCGCTGACTTGGTTGACACATGTCATAGTGTCCCAATTGCGAGGATCGATGCTCATGATGATGATCACTGGATTGTCTGGTCCAGACTTGCTTATTTACAGACCGCCGTCATATTGCTGGAATATTGATGAGTGCGACGTAAAACTAAACTCACTCACTCATTTAGGGAATGACCACATTCATTTACCTGGACCACTCACCCGCTCCCTCTGGTTTGTGTCTGTTGCAGGTTGGCAGGGCGACAAGTGTGAAGAGGACATCGACGAGTGCTCCCAGTCTCAACTGAATCGAGTATGTCCGGTTAACAGCACATGCGCAAATTCCGCCGGAAGTTACACGTGCACCTGCAACGGAGGCTGGACAGGGCTATCATGTAACATAACCCAATCGTTGTGTGCAACTAACCCATGTAAAAACAATGGTACCTGTGTCAGTGGCTCTATAACGTTCTCCTGCAGTTGTTCGCAAGGGTGGTCAGGGCCGACCTGTGAGACATATACCCCCGGGTGTGACCCCAACCCATGTTATAATGGGGGTACACGTAAAGTGTCATCGGGGAGAGTTGTGTGTGGGTGCACGGCCAGTTGGACAGGGGACAATTGTACAGAAGATGTCGACGAGTGTAAGCTACTTCCTTGTGCAAATGGTGGAACATGTAGCAACGAACAGGGTGGATTTAACTGTACCTGCCCAGCAAAGTGGGTGGGTGAACGATGTACAGACCTCAACCCCGTGTGTCCTTCTGGTCAGTGTAGGAATGGGGCTACTTGTTTTAACCACATAGATATGTACGTCTGCGCATGTCCCGAAGGCTGGACAGGGACCACGTGTCAAACACTACTTGACAGATGTTCCCCAAACCCTTGTCAAAACGGGCGGCAGTTGTTTTCTAAACCATACCACTTTTAAATGTGAGTGTGACGACCAGTGGGGTGGGACACTCTGTACGGAGTCCAATGATCCATGCACTCTCAGCACATGTCAGTATGGTGGTACTTGCATAAAAGCTGACGCGAATAATTCAACTTGCGCATGCGCTTCTGGCTGGTCCGGACTTAAATGTGAGACTTTCATCGGTTTTTGTCACAACAACCCATGTCTAAACAACGGCACATGTTTTGACGGAACACACACCTATCAGTGCGGCTGTGAGTCTTCCTGGCATGGAGATCGCTGTGAATTAGAAACCAATGAATGTGAGGCAGGTGCTTGTGTGAATGGCGCTACGTGTACCAATACCCCTGGTGGGTTCATCTGTAACTGTTCTAGAGGCTTGACGGGGAATAACTGCTCAACAGATATTAATGAATGCCTATCCAAACAAGTCTGAACCAAGGCGCCTGTGTCAACTCACTAGGCAGCTTTCACTGCATCTGTAGCTTGGACTGGTCAGGAAGCATGTGCGAACATTTCATCGGGCCATGTCACGGAGGCTCATGTGACAACGGGGGCACGTGCCAGGGCAACGAGACTGATTCCTGGTGCGTCTGTCCGTCTGGCTGGACCGGAGCTCATTGTGAACAAGATGTCGATGAGTGTAAACTGAACCTTTGTGATCATTCCACAGGATGCAGAAACTCCAACGGCAGCTACCAGTGTGAGTGTATGGATGGATGGAAGGGACAGAAGTGTGACGAGGACATTGATGAATGTTTACTTGGTATTTGCGTCCACGGCAGTTCATGTTATAACTATGACGGCGGATATAACTGTAGCTGTAGACATGGATGGAAGGGGTTCACCTGTCAGTACAGACAAGATGCCTGTGCTCCACCCAGTCCGTGTGGTAACGGGGGAACCTGCTCCAACACTAACGAGGGATACAGATGTCACTGCCCAGCTGGATACACCGGACAACAGTGCCAGACACAAATTGATGAATGTTCGGCCGGACCTTGTCAGAACAATGCGACGTGTGTGGACGTTCCAGGAGGGTACAAGTGCACCTGCAGCAGCTACTGGACAGGCCACGACTGCGACATTGACGTCAATGAGTGCCTCAAACCGCAGTGTCTCAACAACGGCATATGTGTCAATTACGATGGCGGATTCCGCTGTGTGTGTCCCGGCAACTGGACAGGAAGAGTTTGTGGAGATTTCGTTGATAACTGTACCTGGAAACCCTGTTTAAATGGGGGCAGTTGCACTGACCACTTCTACGGCTACACCTGCTCCTGTCCGCACGGGTGGACCGGTCAGCGATGTGATGTGGCTGTTGACCTTTGTGCAAACAGTCAGTGTAGTCAGGGATCAACTTGCTTGGTGACAGATGGTCAAGTCACCTGTATCTGTGCGTCTGGTTTGACTGGCCCATTTTGTTCCACCACAATAGACCCGTGCACGGGCTCCCCGTGCTCTAACAATGGGACATGTGTCACAAAAGACACAACCTTCCTGTGTATCTGTGTTCATCCTTGGTCTGGGACCAACTGTAACATGAAACTTGAAGCTTTATATGCATCTTCACCAACTACCGTGTCATCGTCTACAGCGACCTCAACAAGTTCGACACCGTCTACACCGAGGTCTACTGCAATTAGATATTCGTCCACAGGACCAGGTATTTCCTTTCATGAAACGCCCAGCACCATAGCCCTCCCCACATCTGCTATCCGCAGAACAAGCACCGTGACTACACGGTCTACATCTGTAACTACCCCTCAAGTCACAACAGCAACTTCAACGACAACACGTTCAACAACATCAGTAGTGCCAGTTAGTCATTCAACGGCGATGGAAATAAACACAAGTGCAAATGTTCGATCTGATCACACAGCCAGACAAACAAGTTCCACAAAGAAACTCTCAAGACACCCTAAAACAGGCCCATCGAGCATGCTTCCAACAATACGTCCATCGGGTATGTATCAAGACTGACAACATCACATGTTGCATTTCAATGTATGTTAGATTGGGGCAGTACTCTGTAAATGTAACAACTGACGATGCAGGAGGCATGTAATAACGCTTTCTCAATCTTAAATCTATTCGTTAGATTTAAAGTGTTGCGATGGTCGTTGTGCACAGTGGAACAAGTACCAGAATATCCTTGATAATTCGTATTTCGCACACTAATGAAGGTTGTGAATTCATCAATGTTTATCAAGTTTTGTAGTCATGAAGACATGATGCTTTATGGACTATTTCCTAATTGTTTGTAAGGACCTTTCACAGCAACGTCTTCCTTCATCACGAGGGGCGGCGGGGTAGCCATGTGGTTAAAGTGTTAGCTGGTCACACTAACCCATTTCTGGTGTCCCCCGCCGTGATATTACCGGGATATTGCTAAACGTGGCGTAAAACAAAACTTTGTCACTAACTTACTCCATCAGGTGACAATTGAGAAAGTCTTTTGAGTTTATGCCTGTTACACTATTGATAAGGTAACAGAAGGTAGGATTAAAGTAGTAAGGTAACTATGTAACGGATTTAATACCTTGTGTAAACTTATTAACATATACATACGGTAACACAATAGCATTATGGTATAGTCATGTGTTTAGTAAACATTTTCACAATGTCTTTCCCATTGCAGTGTAAATATATTTATCATCTCTAGCTTGTGCCATTGTATTAACGATTCATAACACCATATCCCTGGCTACAACATTATATATACCCGTTCTGTATTTATATCCAGATATCTATACCATCCACTTCAAGACGGCGTTGTCATCCGCAGATGTCGACGATGTCGTTGCGAGTTTAACCACATTCGCCAAGGATCACATATGCCACCACAACCTCCCCCACGTCCTTCCTCAGTCTCACACGTAACGTAATTTGTGAAAGTTTCTTTTTGAAAGTTCAGTAATAGAGAAATAGGCATAGACCTGATTGGATGGGATTTTTAGGGCTGTAAATGAAAGAAATCTGGTTTCCTTAGATACCAGAAACTACTACAGTATGTGTTGTGTCTTTAATATCATCTGACAACATATTTGGAAGAATATCTTTGTTTAATAACCCGGCGTTTCCTTGCAAATACTAATTTTATGTGTCATATCACATTTTAAACAGCACAAATATCAGATCATGTTTTGTTGTGATAAAAGGTATAGTATTGGAATTTATATCTTACAAAGTTACAAATCCATGTCATTATGATGGATGCACTAACTGTTGCAGATAAAAATAACCCAACAAAACAAAACAAAAATAAACTGTTGCATGTTGAATGAAAATGAATTTCTCGTTAGCCTCTTTGTGACAGTTTTTCGTCGGCCATCTGTTCATTTTATGACTTGTTATTATTGTTTGAGTAGTTCTGTTTGTTTGTTTGAACATGTGCATCGATCTACGCAATTTGTTACGATGACATGCAACCACCATGTCTGGCAACCTGATCCTGTTAGTCATTCGTCGTGCTTGCCTAAAGCCTTTTTCAACCTGGGTATTCACGGGGTGTTTGATTCTTATTCAATGAATAAAAATATATTTTATATGGGCTACATCTGATCTGATAAAGGTCTGGGTGTATAGGCCACTCTTAATATTTATGCATGTGACCTTTGACCAATATCAAAACGAGGTCATACCCGCGTAATCAGCGAATCGTGATGGCGACGAAATCCGGAAGCGATCTGACGGCGTTCCCGTCTCTCACATTTTCCTTCGTGGAGACTTATATACAAATGAATAGCAGAAGTGCCGGGACTTCCCAACTGAACAAAGGCTTCAAATATTATAGTGAAGGGTTCATTTATAATTTGCGAAGTAAGTTTCATTCATCCATTTCCAATGTTGTAAATGGTACAGTAACGATCGCACCGGCTGTCAATGTCATTATGTCATTGCTTATTTATGATTGAAGTAGGCTTATTTTCCTCTTGACATGTTATCATATTGACTTCACCCTTAAAATTACGGGACATACGTTAATTATTATGAAGTGCAACTGAAAAGGTGTTTTTGAACTACTTTAACCTAAGTTCCATCATGTCAATAACCTAGGCCGTAACCGTCAGATAGTTATTAGATCTATGTAAAATTCAAATGATGTTATTTCGTGTAATATTATTCCCTTGTCTCGTTTATTTTGGCAGCATCATGTGATGACACATCTTGCGTAATAGCAGCTCGTTGTTACCGTTCCATGAAGAAAAATGACTCGCCACACAATATAACTGTAAGTTGGGTTCATAGCATTGTCAAGAAAAAAAATTATCAGTCTGATATCAGAATATAATATATATTTCATATATACATTAAAACATGTTCTCTGTTCATAACACTTTGTGTATTGTTGTTAATCATTCAGAAACAAAACCATGTAATATTGACCTAGTTCACTGCTTATTAGAAATTCTGGCATTGTTGAAAGGGAGGTACTCACAATTTCAGCATATCATAATTCATTTTTACGACCTGTGTATATTTCAAAACATTGATATCTATAAAAATGTAAAAGATCTGTGTATTAAAAAAATATACAGTCGATGAAATATTACAGATTTAGTAGTAATCACATTTATTAATTTATATTAACAAGTTTGTTTTGTGCATTTGTCATGAGGTATGAGGGTCATCAGTGATTATGAATCCTTCATCTGAAATTTAATTAGATGGAAATACTTTAAATTAATGGATACCACAAAAAAGAAAGACATCTTTAGTTAAAGAGCATTTGAACTGAAGTTGTGCTTACACATCTACCAATTTGTTTCTCACTCTTAAACTGACCTTTCCCATGAAATTACTTGTTTTGATGACCGATGGCTGGAACTTCATATTTTCCAAGTTCCAAGGAAATATGGATGGCACAGATCCTTGCTTGTGGGTCCTCCTTACCGGTGTGTACTTGTAGTCCTCAGGCCGGAAATGCTTCGAGCAAACAACACTCTTCCTGGTGATCTAAATACAAGTGAAATTAGAATAAGTCTACTGTCATAGATTTTGAGCTCCAAGATTTAAATAAATATCTCTTTTTTCGAATTGTTACAATCAATAGTTGTGTATATAAGTGATTCTATAATAATTCTTCCTTGGTCCATCTGCCATTGTTTCAAATAGGCTAATGTATGCAATCGTCCTGGTAATTTAGTAACACGAAAGTATAGTTGAAAACAAATTTGACATGCAAAATGCTATCATGTAGTTGTTTGAGACAAAATATTGTTTAGCCTTAATATCTGTTTGACAACTGCAGCTCCGATAATATATTCGTTGCTGTTTGGACGACTCAAATTCTTGAGATTTAATTTCGAAAATCCCGAATGAAAATTTTAACCTACCGTAAAGAAGGGTCCTTCGTCCCGACGAATGGCAATTATCCATCTCCTTCGCACATCTTCAGCCTTCGGAAATGTGTGAAACGAAAGTGAATTGTCGTATCTCGCATCAGATGTACACTGCGGTACAGAGCAGTGATCAGCTGCCATATTTGCAGGTATGACCTCGTTTTGGAATCGGTCAAAGGTCACATGCATAAATATTAAGAATCCGCTATTGTTTATCTCTTTTGGCGAAATTTGATCAACAAGTAAACGTAACCAATCTTTCCATTTCTAAACAGGGCGAAGAATGCCATCTCCTTCGGCGTTCTCTGTGACAGTACCCAGGAAACCACCAGTGACATACAGAAAGCAATCTCTTCAGTCAAAGAAGAAGACATTCAGAAACTGTTTTCAAAACAGCTTGTTTCGAGAAATACTGAAAACGATGACAATTCGTTAAAGGTCTGCGTGATAGAAGTTTCACAATATGTATAATTACTGTCGTTAATATTTCCAGAAAGATGCCCTAAGCAACAGTTTATTCTATTGCATGACCAGTTTTTCTGGACGCTCTGTAAAATATTAACCCCCCTAAACGTAATAACTCCAGATCCCTGTTCTTAAACTACTTACATATGAAGATCCGGGTTAGAACTGGTCTTCAGCAACCCATGGTTGTCGTAAGAAGCGACAAACAGGATCGGGTGGTCTGGCACGCGGACTGGGTTGACAACTTTCATCATATCCCAATTGCGGGGATCGATGCTCATGGTGAGGATCACTGGATTGTCTGGTCCAGATTCAAATATTTACAGAGCGCCGCCATATGGCTTGAAAAGTGCTGAGTGCGGCGTACAACATCGGATACGAACATGGTGAGACCCTTGAAGATCCTCGCGGGATTTTGTGCGGATCGCACTACTTATGACACGAAATGCATAAAGTGACAAAAGCTACTTACATGTTATAAGTAATATCGGCTTCGGTATGATTCAGATGTTATGTTTAAATGTATCACTATCAAATAGAGCGTTCGCGTAAAGGTGGGCGTATCTTACCTTACCAGAAGCACGCGTCACGCAAAGGTGGGCGTATCTTACCTTACCAGAAGCACGCGTCACACACACATGCAAAGGCAAGTTTATCGTTCACCTGGAAAGAATACAACATATGCGAATATGCCTAAACTAAAAAAAATGTTTGCTTCTCTATTTCCGAAGACAGTAATCATATCAGTGTCTACGTCAGTTGGAGTTATAGGAGTCGCGGAACTGTCATAGACAGTCATAGACATCGTTATCATCATCATCATCATCTACAGGAGGTAAGGAAATTACACCCATGGGTCCAGTTATCTACTGCAGGTAACACGGACTATGACATTACACCTAGGGATCTAGTTATATACTGCAGGTAACGAGGACTATGAAATTACACCCATGGGTCCAGTTATCTACTGCAGGTAACGAGGACTATGACATTACACCCAGGGATCCAGTTATCTACTGCAGGTAACACGGACTATGACATTACACCCAGGGATCCAGTTATCTACTGCAGGTAACAAGGACTATGACATTACACCCAGGGATCCAGTTATCTACTGCAGGTAACACGGACTATGACATTACACCCAGGGGTCCAGTTATCTACTGCAGGTAACAAGGACTATGACATTACACCCAGGGATCCAGTTATCTACTGCAGGTAACAAGGACTATGACATTACACCCAGGGGTCCAGTTATCTACTGCAGGTAACACGGACTATGACATTACACCCAGGGATCCAGTTATATACTGCAGGTAACGAGGACTATAGCATTACGCCTAGGGGTCCAGTTATCTACTGCAGGTAACACGGACTATGACATTACACCCAGGGATCCAGTTATATACTGCAGGTAACGAGGACTATGACATTACACCCAGGGATCCAGTTATCTACTGCAGGTAACAAGGACTATGACATTACACCCAGGGGTCCAGTTATCTACTGCAGGTAACACGGACTATGACATTACACCCAGGGATCCAGTTATCTACTGCAGGTAACGAGGACTATGACATTACACCCAGGGATCCAGTTATATACTGCAGGTAACGAGGACTATGATATTACACCTAGGGATCCAGTTATATACTGCAGGTAACGAGGACTATGACATTACACCCAGGGATCTAGTTATCTACTGCAGGTAACGAGGACTATGACATTACACCCAGGGATCCAGTTATCTACTGCAGGTAACGAGGACTATGACATTACACCCAGGGATCTAGTTATCTACTGCAGGTAACGAGGACTATGACATTACACCCAGGGATCCAGTTATATACTGCAGGTAACGAGGACTATGACATTACACCCATGGGTCCAGTTATCTACTGCAGGTAACGAGGACTATGACATTACACCCAGGGATCCAGTTATCTACTGCAGGTAACGAGGACTATGACATTACACCCAGGGATCCAGTTATCTACTGCAGGTAACACGGACTATGACATTACACCCAGGGATCCAGTTATCTACTGCAGGTAACGAGGACTATGACATTACGCCTAGGGGTCCAGTTAGCTACTGCAGGTAACGAGGACTATGACATTACACCTAGGGATCCTGTTATCTACTGCAGGTAACAAGGACTATGACATTACACCCAGGGATCTAGTTATCTACTGCAGGTAACGAGGACTATGACATTACACCTAGGGATCTAGTTATATACTGCAGGTAACGAGGACTATGACATTACACCTAGGGATCCAGTTATCTACTGCAGGTAACAAGGACTATGACATTACACCCAGGGATCCAGTTATCTACTGCAGGTAACACGGACTATGACATTACACCCAGGGATCCAGTTATCTACTGCAGGTAACACGGACTATGACATTACACCAAGGGATCCAGTTATATACTGCAGGTAACGAGGACTATAGCATTACGCCTAGGGGTCCAGTTATCTACTGCAGGTAACACGGACTATGACATTACACCCAGGGATCCAGTTATATACTGCAGGTAACGAGGACTATGACATTACACCCAGGGATCCAGTTATCTACTGCAGGTAACAAGGACTATGACATTACACCCAGGGGTCCAGTTATCTACTGCAGGTAACACGGACTATGACATTACACCCAGGGATCCAGTTATCTACTGCAGGTAACAAGGACTATGACATTACACCTAGGGATCCAGTTATATACTGCAGGTAACGAGGACTATGATATTACACCTAGGGATCCAGTTATATACTGCAGGTAACGAGGACTATGACATTACACCCAGGGATCTAGTTATCTACTGCAGGTAACGAGGACTATGACATTACACCCAGGGATCCAGTTATCTACTGCGGGTAACGAGGACTATGACATTACACCCAGGGATCCAGTTATCTACTGCAGGTAACGAGGACTATGACATTACACCCAGGGATCAGTTATATACTGCAGGTAACGAGGACTATGACATTACACCCATGGGTCAGTTATCTACTGCAGGTAACAAGGACTATGACATTACACCCAGGGATCCAGTTATCTACTGCAGGTAACGAGGACTATGACATTACACCCAGGGATCCAGTTATCTACTGCAGGTAACACGGACTATGACATTACACCCAGGGATCCAGTTATCTACTGCAGGTAACGAGGACTATGACATTACGCCTAGGGGTCCAGTTAGCTACTGCAGGTAACGAGGACTATGACATTACACCTAGGGATCCAGTTATCTACTGCAGGTAACAAGGACTATGACATTACACCCAGGGATCCAGTTATCTACTGCAGGTAACGAGGACTATGACATTACACCTAGGGATCTAGTTATATACTGCAGGTAACGAGGACTATGACATTACACCTAGGGATCCAGTTATCTACTGCAGGTAACAAGGACTATGACATTACACCCAGGGATCCAGTTATCTACTGCAGGTAACACGGACTATGACATTACACCCAGGGATCCAGTTATCTACTGCAGGTAACGAGGACTATGACATTACACCCAGGGATCTAGTTATATACTGCAGGTAACGAGGACTATGACATTACACCCAGGGATCTAGTTATATACTGCAGGTAACCAGGACTATGACATTACACCCAGTTATCTACTGCAGGTAACGAGGACTATGACATTACACCTAGGGATCCAGTTATCTACTGCAGGTAACGAGGACTATGACATTACACCCAGGGATCCAGTTATCTACTGCAGGTAACGAGGACTATGACATTACACCCAGGGGTCCAGTTATCTACTGCAGGTAACACGGACTATGACATTACACCCAGGGATCCAGTTATATACTGCAGGTAACAAGGACTATGACATTACACCCAGGGATCCAGTTATCTACTGCAGGTAACGAGGACTATGACATTACACCCAGGGATCCAGTTATCTACTGCAGGTAACACGGACTATGACATTACACCTAGGGATCTAGTTATATACTGCAGGTAACGAGGACTATGACATTACACCCAGGGATCCAGTTGTCTACTGCAGGTAACAAGGACTATGACATTACACCCAGGGATCTAGTTATCTACTGCAGGTAACGAGGACTATGACATTACACCTAGGGATCCAGTTATATACTGCAGGTAACGAGGACTATGACATTACACCCAGGGATCCAGTTATCTACTGCAGGTAACGAGGACTATGACATTACACCCAGGGATCCAGTTATCTACTGCAGGTAACACGGACTATGACATTACACCCAGGGATCCAGTTATCTACTGCAGGTAACAAGGACTATGACATTACACCTAGGGATCCAGTTATCTACTGCAGGTAACAAGGACTATGACATTACACCCAGGGATCCAGTTATCTACTGCAGGTAACGAGGACTATGACATTACACCCAGGGATCAGTTATCTACTGCAGGTAACGAGGGACTATGACATTACACCCAGGGATCCAGTTATCTACTGCAGGTAACGAGGACTATGACATTACACCCAGGGATCCAGTTATCTACTGCAGGTAACGAGGACTATGACATTACACCCAGGGGATCAGTTATCTACTGCAGGTAACACGGACTATGACATTTACACCCAGGGATACAGTTATATACTGCAGGTAACAAGGACTATGACATTACACCTAGGGATCCAGTTATCTACTGCAGGTAACGAGGACTATGACATTACACCCAGGGATCCAGTTATCTACTGCAGGTAACGAGGACTATGACATTACACCCAGGGGTCAGTTATCTACTGCAGGTAACGAGGACTATGACATTACACCTAGGGATCCAGTTATCTACTGCAGGTAACGAGGACTATGACATTACACCCAGGGATCCAGTTGTCTACTGCAGGTAACGAGGACTATGACATTACACCCAGGGATCTAGTTATCTACTGCAGGTAACGAGGACTATGACATTACACCCAGGGATCCAGTTATCTACTGCAGGTAACGAGGACTATGACATTACACCTAGGGATCTAGTTATATACTGCAGGTAACGAGGGACTATGACATTACACCCAGGGATCCAGTTGTCTACTGCGGGTAACAAGGACTATGACATTACACCCAGGGATCCAGTTATCTACTGCAGGTAACGAGGACTATGACATTACACCTAGGGATCCAGTTATATACTGCAGGTAACAGGGACTATGACATTACACCCAGGGATCCAGTTATCTACTGCAGGTAGCGAGGGACTATGACATTACACCCAGGGATCCAGTTATCTACTGCAGGTAACACGGACTATGACATTACACCCAGGGATCCAGTTATCTACTGCAGGTAACGAGGACTATGACATTACACCCAGGGGTCCAGTTATCTACTGCAGGTAACACGGACTATGACATTACACCCAGGATCCAGTTATATACTGCAGGTAACAAGGACTATGACATTACACCTAGGAATCCAGTTATTTACTGCAGGTAACAAGGACTATGACATTACACCCAGGGATCCAGTTATCTACTGCAGGTAACGAGGACTATGACATTACACCCAGGGATCCAGTTATCTACTGCAGGTAACGAGGACTATGACATTACACCCAGGGATCCAGTTATCTACTGCAGGTAACGAGGACTATGACATTACACCCAGGGATCCAGTTGTTTACTGCAGGTAACGAGGACTATGACATTACACCCAGGGATCTAGTTATCTACTGCAGGTAACACGGACTATGACATTACACCCAGGGATACAGTTATATACTGCAGGTAACAAGGACTATGACATTACACCTAGGGATCCAGTTATCTACTGCAGGTAACGAGGACTATGACATTACACCCAGGGATCCAGTTATCTACTGCAGGTAACGAGGACTATGACATTACCCAGGGGATCCAGTTATCTACTGCAGGTAACGAGGACTATGACATTACACCTAGGGATCAGTTATCTACTGCAGGTAACGAGGGACTATGACATTACACCCAGGGATCCAGTTGTCTACTGCAGGTAACGAGGACTATGACATTACACCCAGGGATCTAGTTATCTACTGCAGGTAACGAGGACTATGACATTACACCCAGGGATCTAGTTATCTACTGCAGGTAACGAGGACTATGACATTACACCTAGGGATCCTAGTTATATACTGCAGGTAACAAGGACTATGACATTACACCCAGGGATCTAGTTATCTACTGCAGGTAACGAGGGACTATGACATTACACCCAGGGATCCAGTTGTCTACTGCGGGTAACGAGGGACTATGACATTACACCCAGGGATCCAGTTATCTACTGTAGGTAACGAGGACTATGACATTACACCTAGGGATCTAGTTATCTACTGCAGGTAACGAGGACTATGACATTACACCCAGGGATCTAGTTATCTACTGCAGGTAACGAGGACTATGACATTACACCCAGGGATCCAGTTGTCTACTGCAGGTAACGAGGACTATGACATTACACCTAGGGATCCAGTTATATACTGCAGGTAACAAGGACTATGACATTACACCCAGGGATCTAGTTATCTACTGCAGGTAACGAGGACTATGACATTACACCCAGGGGTCCAGTTATCTACTGCAGGTAACACGGACTATGACATTACACCCAGGGATCCAGTTATATACTGCAGGTAACGAGGACTATGACATTACGCCTAGGGGTCCAGTTATCTACTGCAGGTAACACGGACTATGACATTACACCCAGGGATCCAGTTATCTACTGCAGGTAACGAGGACTATGACATTACACCCAGGGATCTAGTTATATACTGCAGGTAACGAGGACTATGACATTACACCCAGTTATCTACTGCAGGTAACGAGGACTATGACATTACACCCAGGGATCCAGTTATCTACTGCAGGTAACGAGGACTATGACATTACACCCAGGGGTCCAGTTATCTACTGCAGGTAACGAGGACTATGACATTACACCCAGGGATCCAGTTATCTACTGCAGGTAACAAGGACTATGACATTACACCTAGGGATCCAGTTATCTACTGCAGGTAACGAGGACTATGACATTACACCCAGGGATCCAGTTATCTACTGCAGGTAACACGGACTATGACATTACACCTAGGGATCTAGTTATCTACTGCAGGTAACGAGGACTATGACATTACACCCAGGGATCCAGTTATCTACTGCAGGTAACAAGGACTATGACATTACACCCAGGGATCTAGTTATCTACTGCAGGTAACGAGGACTATGACATTACACCTAGGGATCCAGTTATCTACTGCAGGTAACGAGGACTATGACATTACACCCAGGGATCCAGTTATCTACTGCAGGTAACGAGGACTATGACATTACACCCAGGGGTCCAGTTATCTACTGCAGGTAACACGGACTATGACATTACACCCAGGGATCCAGTTATCTACTGCAGGTAACAAGGACTATGACATTACACCTAGGGATCCAGTTATCTACTGCAGGTAACAAGGACTATGACATTACACCCAGGGATCCAGTTATCTACTGCAGGTAACGAGGACTATGACATTACACCCAGGGATCCAGTTATCTACTGCAGGTAACGAGGACTATGACATTACACCCAGGGATCCAGTTATCTACTGCAGGTAACGAGGACTATGACATTACACCCAGGGATCCAGTTGTTTACTGCAGGTAACGAGGACTATGACATTACACCCAGGGATCCAGTTATCTACTGCAGGTAACGAGGACTATGACATTACACCTAGGGATCCAGTTATCTACTGTAGGTAACGAGGACTATGACATTACACCCAGGGATCCAGTTATCTACTGCAGGTAACGAGGACTATGACATTACACCCAGGGGTCCAGTTATCTACTGCAGGTAACACGGACTATGACATTACACCCAGGGATACAGTTATCTACTGCAGGTAACACGGACTATGACATTACACCTAGGGATCCAGTTATCTACTGCAGGTAACGAGGACTATGACATTACACCCAGGGATCCAGTTATCTACTGCAGGTAACGAGGACTATGACATTACACCCAGGGGTCCAGTTATCTACTGCAGGTAACGAGGACTATGACATTACACCTAGGGATCCAGTTATCTACTGCAGGTAACGAGGACTATAACATTACACCCAGGGATCCAGTTGTCTACTGCAGGTAACGAGGACTATGACATTACACCCAGGGATCTAGTTATCTACTGCAGGTAACGAGGACTATGACATTACACCCAGGGATCTAGTTATCTACTGCAGGTAACGAGGACTATGACATTACACCTAGGGATCTAGTTATATACTGCAGGTAACACGGACTATGACATTACACCCAGGGATCTAGTTATCTACTGCAGGTAACGAGGACTATGACATTACACCCAGGGATCCAGTTGTCTACTGCAGGTAACGAGGACTATGACATTACACTCAGGGATCTAGTTATCTACTGTAGGTAACGAGGACTATGACATTACACCTAGGGATCTAGTTATCTACTGCAGGTAACGAGGACTATGACATTACACACAGGGATCTAGTTATCTACTGCAGGTAACGAGGACTATGACATTACACCTAGGGATCTAGTTATCTACTGCAGGTAACGAGGACTATGACATTACACCCAGGGATCCAGTTGTCTACAGCAGGTAACGAGGACTATGACATTACACCTAGGGATCCAGTTATATACTGCAGGTAACAAGGACTATGACATTACACCCAGGGATCTAGTTATCTACTGCAGGTAACGAGGACTATGACATTACACCCTAGGGATCCTGTTATCTACTGCAGGTAACAAGGACTATGACATTACACCCAGGGATCTAGTTATCTACTGCAGGTAACGAGGACTATGACATTACACCCAGGGATCTAGTTATCTACTGCAGGTAACAAGGACTATGACATTACACCCAGGGATCTAGTTATCTACTGCAGGTAACGAGGACTATGACATTACACCTAGGGATCCAGTTATATACTGCAGGTAACAAGGACTATGACATTACACCCAGGGATCTAGTTATCTACTGCAGGTAACGAGGACTATGACATTACACCTAGGGATCCTGTTATCTACTGCAGGTAACAAGGGCTATGACATTACACCCAGGGATCTAGTTATCTACTGCAGGTAACAAGGACTATGACATTACACCTAGGGATCTAGTTATATACTGCAGGTAACGAGGACTATGACATTACACCTAGGGATCCAGTTATCTACTGCAGGTAACGAGGACTATGACATTACACCTAGGGATCCAGTTATCTACTGCAGGTAACAAGGACTATGACATTACACCCAGGGATCCAGTTATCTACTGCAGGTAACACGGACTATGACATTACACCCAGGGATCCAGTTATCTACTGCAGGTAACAAGGACTATGAGATTACACCCAAGGATCTAGTTATCTACTGCAGGTAACACGGACTATGACATTACACCCAGGGATCTAGTTATCTACTGCAGGTAACGAGGACTATGACATTACACCTAGGGATCCTGTTATCTACTGCAGGTAACAAGGGCTATGACATTACACCCAGGGATCTAGTTATCTACTGCAGGTAACAAGGACTATGACATTACACCTAGGGATCTAGTTATATACTGCAGGTAACGAGGACTATGACATTACACCTAGGGATCCAGTTATCTACTGCAGGTAACGAGGACTATGACATCACACCTAGGGATCCAGTTATCTACTGCAGGTAACGTGGACTATGACGTCACACCTAGGGATCTAGTTATCTACTGCAGGTAACGAGGACTATGACATTACACCCAGGGGTCCAGTTATATACTGCAGGTAACGAGGACTATGACATTACACCTAGGGATCTAGTTATATACTGCAGGTAACAAGGACTATGACATTACACCCAGGGATCCAGTTATCTACTGCAGGTAACGAGGACTATGACATTACACCTAGGGATCCAGTTATCTACTGCAGGTAACGAGGACTATGACATTACACCCAGGGATCTAGTTATATACTGCAGGTAACGAGGACTATGACATTACACCCAGGTATCTACTGCAGGTAACAAGGACTATGACATTACACCCAGGGATCCAGTTATCTACTGCAGGTAACGAGGACTATGACATTACACCCAGGGTCCAGTTATCTACTGCAGGTAACACGGACTATGACATTACACCCAGGGATCCAGTTATATACTGCAGGTAACAAGGACTATGACATTACACCTAGGGATCCAGTTATCTACTGCAGGTAACGAGGACTATGACATTGCACCCAGGGATCCAGTTATCTACTGCAGGTAACGAGGACTATGACATTACACCCAGGGGTCCAGTTATCTACTGCAGGTAACAAGGACTATGACATTACACCTAGGGATCCAGTTATCTACTGCAGGTAACGAGGACTATGACATTACACCCAGGGATCCAGTTGTCTACTGCAGGTAACGAGGACTATGACATTACACCCAGGAATCTAGTTATCTACTGCAGGTAACAAGGACTATGACATTACACGTAGGGATCCAGTTATATACTGCAGGTAACGAGGACTATGACATTACACCCAGGGATCCAGTTGTCTACTGCAGGTAACGAGGACTATGACATTACACCCAGGGATCTAGTTATCTACTGCAGGTAACGAGGACTATGACATTACACCCAGGGGTCCAGTTATCTACTGCAGGTAACACGGACTATGACATTACACCCAGGGATCCAGTTATATACTGCAGGTAACAAGGACTATGACATTACACCTAGGGATCCAGTTATCTACTGCAGGTAACGAGGACTATGACATTACACCCAGGGATCCAGTTATCTACTGCAGGTAACGAGGACTATGACATTACACCCAGGGATCCAGTTATCTACTGCAGGTAACGAGGACTATGACATTACACCTAGGGATCCAGTTATCTACTGCAGGTAACGAGGACTATGACATTACACCCAGGGATCCAGTTGTCTAGTGCAGGTAACGAGGACTATGACATTACACCCAGGAATCTAGTTATATACTGCAGGTAACAAGGACTATGACATTACACCTAGGGATCCAGTTATATACTGCAGGTAACGAGGACTATGACATTACACCCAGGGATCCAGTTATCTACTGCAGGTAACGAGGACTATGACATTACACCCAGGGGTCCAGTTATCTACTGCAGGTAACGAGGACTATGACATTACACCCAGGGATCCAGTTATATACTGCAGGTAACAAGGACTATGACATTACACCTAGGGATCCAGTTATCTACTGCAGGTAACGAGGACTATGACATTACACCCATGGGTCCAGTTATCTACTGCAGGTAACGAGGACTATGACATTACACCTAGGGATCCAGTTATCTACTGCAGGTAACGAGGACTATGACATTACACCCAGGGATCCAGTTGTCTACTGCAGGTAACGAGGACTATGACATTACACCCAGGGATCTAGTTATCTACTGCAGGTAACGAGGACTATGACATTACACCCAGGGATCTAGTTATCTACTGCAGGTAACGAGGACTATGACATTACACCTATGGATCTAGTTATATACTGCAGGTAACAAGGACTATGACATTACACCTTGGGATCCAGTTGTCCACTGCAGGTAACGAGGACTATGACATTACACCCAGGGATCCAGTTATCCACTGCAGGTAACGTGGACTATGACATTACACCAAGGGATCCAGTTGTCTACTGCAGGTAACGAGGACTATGACATTACACCCAGGGATCCAGTTATCTACTGCAGGTAACAAGGACTATGACATTACACCCAGGGGTCCAGTTATCTACTGCAGGTAACACTGACTATGACATTACACCTAGGGATCCAGTTGTCTACTGCAGGTAACAAGGACTATGACATTACACCCAGGGGTCCAGTTATCTACTGCAGGTAACGAGGACTATGACATTACACCTAGGGATCCAGTTATCTACTGCAGGTAACGAGGACTATGACATTACACCTAGGGATCCAGTTATCTACTGCAGGTAACACGGACTATGACATTACACCTAGGGATCCAGTTATCTACTGCAGGTAACGAGGACTATGACATTACACCCAGGGACCCAGTTATCTACTGCAGGTAACGAGGACTATGACATTACACCTAGGGATCTAGTTATCTACTGCAGGTAACGTGGACTATGACATTACACCCAGGGATCCAGTTGTCTACTGCAGGTAACGAGGACTATGACATTACACCCAGGGATCCAGTTATCTACTGCAGGTAACGAGGACTATGACATTACACCCAGGGATCCAGTTATCTACTGCAGGTAACGAGGACTATGACTTTACACCTAGGGATCCAGTTATCTACTGCAGATAACGAGGACTATGACATTACACCTAGGGATCTAGTTATATACTGCAGGTAACGAGGACTATGACATTACACCCAGGGATCCAGTTATCTACTGCAGGTAACGAGGACTATGACATTACACCCAGGGGTCCAGTTGTCTACGGCAGTTAACGAGGACTATGATATTACACCCAGGGATCTAGTTATATACTGCAGGTAACGAGGACTATGACATTACACCCAGGGATCCAGTTATCTACTGCAGGTAACAAGGACTATGATTTTACACCTAGGGATCCAGTTATCTACTGCAGATAACGAGGACTATGACATTACACCTAGGGATCTAGTTATATACTGCAGGTAACAAGGACTATGACATTACACCCAGGGATCCAGTTGTCTACTGCAGGTAACAAGGACTATGACATTACACCCAGGGATCCAGTTATCTACTGCAGGTAACACGGACTATGACATTACACCCAGGGATCCAGTTATCTACTGCAGGTAACGAGGACTATGACATTACACCTAGGGATCTAGTTATCTACTGCAGATAACGAGGACTATGACATTACACCCAGGGATCCAGTTATCTACTGCAGGTAACACGGACTATGACATTACACCCAGGGATCTAGTTATCTACTGCAGGTAACACGGACTATGACATTACACCTAGGGATCCAGTTATCTACTGCAGGTAACGAGGACTATGACATTACACCTAGGGATCCAGTTATCTACTGCAGGTAACATGGACTATGACATTACACACAGGGATCTAGTTATATACTGCAGGTAACAAGTACTATGACATTACACCCAGGGATCCAGTTGTCTACTGCAGGTAACGAGGACTATGACATTACACCCAGGGATCCAGTTATCTACTGCAGGTAACACGGACTATGACATTACACCTAGGGATCCAGTTATCTACTGCAGATAACGAGGACTATGACATTACACTTAGGAATCTAGTTATCTACTGTAGGTAACGTGGACTATGACATTACACCTAGGGATCCAGTTATCTACTGCAGATAACGAGGACTATGACATTACAACTAGGGATCTAGTTATCTACTGCAGGTAACGAGGACTATGACATTACACATAGGGATCCAGTTATATACTGCAGGTAACGAGGACTATGACATTACACCCAGGGATCCAGTTATCTACTGCAGATAACGTGGACTATGACATTACACCCAGAGATCCAGTTATCTACTGCAGGTAACGAGGACTATGACATTACACCTAGGGATATAGTTATCTACTGCAGGTAACGAGGATTATGACATTACACCCAGGGGTCCAGTTATCTACTGCAGGTAACGAGGACTATGACATTACACCCAGGGGTCCAGCTGTCTACTGCAGGTAACGAGGATTATGACATTACACCTAGGGAGCTAGTTATATACTGCAGGTAACGAGGACTATGATATTACACCCAGGGATCTAGTTATATACTGCAGGTAACGAGGACTATGACATTACACCCAGGGATCCAGTTATCTACTGCAGGTAACGAGGACTATGACATTACACCCAGGGGTCCAGTTATCTACTGCAGGTAACACGGACTATGACATTACACCTAGGGATCTAGTTATCTACTGCAGGTAACGAGGACTATGACATTACACCCAGGGATCCAGTTATCTACTGCAGGTAACAAGGACTATGACATTACACCCAGGGATGCAGTTGTCTACTGCAGGTAACGAGGACTATGACATTACACCCAGGGGTCCAGTTATATACTGCAGGTAACGAGGACTATGACATTACACCTAGGGATCTAGTTATCTACTGCAGGTAACGAGGACTATGACATTACACCCAGGGATCCAGTTATCTACTGCAGGTAACGAAGACTATGACATTACACCCAGGGGTCTAGTTATCTACTGCAGGTAACGAGGACTATGACATTACACCCAGGGGTCCAGTTAGCTACTGCAGGTAACACGGACTATGACATTACACCTAGGGATCTAGTTATCTACTGCAGGTAACGAGGACTATGACATTACACCCAGGGATCCAGTTATCTACTGCAGGTAACGAGGACTATGACATTACACCTAGGGATCTAGTTATCTACTGCAGGTAACACGGACTATGACATTACACCTAGGGATCCTAGTTATCTACTGCAGGTAACACGGACTATGACATTACACCCAGGGGTCCAGTTATCTCACTGCAGGTAACGAGGACTATGACATTACACCTAGGGATCCAGTTATCTACTGCAGGTAACACGGACTATGACATTACACCTAGGGATCTAGTTATCTACTGCAGGTAACGAGGACTATGACATTACACCCAGGGATCCAGTTATCTACTGCAGGTAACGAGGACTATGACATTACACCTAGGGATCCAGTTATCTACTGCAGGTAACACGGACTAT
Organism: Haliotis rubra; assembly: GCF_003918875.1. Taxonomy (NCBI): domain Eukaryota; kingdom Metazoa; phylum Mollusca; class Gastropoda; order Lepetellida; family Haliotidae; genus Haliotis; species Haliotis rubra. The sequence goes on from NW_025767516.1 coordinate 28,854, forward strand.
GACATTACACCTAGGGATCCAGTTATCTACTGCAGGTAACACGGACTATGACATTACACCCAGGGGTCCAGTTATCTACTGCAGGTAACGAGGACTATGACATTACACCTAGGGATCCAGTTATCTACTGCAGGTAACGAGGACTATGACATTACACCTAGGGATCCAGTTATCTACTGCAGGTAACGAGGACTATGACATTACACCCAGGGATCCAGTTGTCTACTGCAGGTAACGAGGACTATGGACCCAGGGGTCCAGTTATCTACTGCAGGTAACGAGGACTATGACATTACACCTAGGGATCCATACTGCAGGTACACCTATGACATTACACCCAGGAATCAGTTGTCTGCAGGTAACGAGGACTATGACATTACACCCAGGGATCCAGTTATCTACTGCAGGTAACAAGGACTATGACATTACACCCAGGGATCCAGTTGTCTACTTGAGGTAACGTGGACTATGACATTACACCCAGGGGTCCAGTTATCTACTGCAGGTAACGAGGACTATGACATTACACCTAGGGATCTAGTTATCTACTGCAGGTAACGTGGACTATGACATTACACCCAGGGATCCAGTTATCTACTGCAGGTAACGAGGACTATGACATTACACCCAGGGATCCAGTTATCTACTGCAGGTAACGAGGACTATGACATTACACCCAGGGATCCAGTTATCTACTGCAGGTAACGAGGACTATGACATCACACCTAGGGATCCAGTTATCTACTGCAGGTAACAAGGACTATGACATTACACCCAGGGATCCAGTTGTCTACTGCAGGTAACGAGGACTATGACATTACACCCAGGGGTCCAGTTATCTACTGCAGGTAACGAGGACTATGACATTACACCTAGGGATCCAGTTATCTACTGCAGGTAACAAGGACTATGACATTACACCCAGGGATCCAGTTGTCTACTGCAGGTAACGTGGACTATGACATTACACCCAGGGGTCCAGTTAGCTACTGCAGGTAACGAGGACTATGACATTACACCTAGGGATCTAGTTATCTACTGCAGGTAACACGGACTATGACATTACACCCAGGGATCCAGTTATCTACTGCAGGTAACGAGGACTATGACATTACACCCAGGGATCCAGTTATCTACTGCAGGTAACGAGGACTATGGCATTACACTCAAGCGTCCAATTATCTACTGCAGGTAACGAGGACTATGACATTACACCCAGGGATCCAGTTGTCTACTGCAGGTAACGAGGACTATGACATTACACCCAGGGATCCAGTTGTCTACTGCAGGTAACGAGGACTTTGGCATTACATCCAGGGATCTAGTTATCTGTTTCAGGTAATGAGAATACTGGAGACCTTCCCTGTATGCAGAGAGTACTAAACGACCTTTCCTGTCTTTGGGGAATACTGGACGACCTTCCCTGAATGTGGAGCATACTAGACGACCTTCCCTGTCTGTGGAGAATACTGAACGACCTTACCTGTATGTGGGGAATACTGGACGACCTTCCCTGTATGTGGAGAATACTGGACGACCTTCCCTGTATGTGGATAATACTAGACGACCTTCTCTGTATGTGGGGAATACTAGACGACCTTCCCTGTCTGTGGAGAATACTACACGACCTTCCCTGTATGTGGAGAATACTAGACAACCTTCCCTGTCTGTGGAGAATACTAGACAACCTTCCCTGTCTGTGGAGAATACTGGACGACCTTCCCTGTATGTGGAGAATACTGGACGACCTTCCCTGTATGTTGAGAATACTAGACGACCTTCCCTGTATGTTGAGAATACTGGACGACCTTCTCTGTATGTGGGGAATACTAGACGACCTTCCCTGTCTGTGGAGAATACTAGACGACCTTCCCTGTCTGTGGAGAATACTAGACGACCTTTCCTGTCTGTGGAGAATACTGGACGACCTTCCCTGTATGTGGAGAATACTGGACAACCTTCCCTTTATGTGGAGAATACTGGACGACCTTCCCTGTATGTTGAAAATACTGGACGACCTTCCCTGTATGTGGAGAATACTGGACGACCTTACCTGTATGTGGAGAATACTAGACGACCTTCCCTGTATGTGAAGAATACTAGACAACCTTCTCTGTATGTGGGGAATACTAGACGACCTTCCCTGTCTGTGGAGAATACTACACGACCTTCCCTGAATGTGGAGAATACTAGACAACCTTCCCTGTATGTGAAGAATACGAGACAACCTTCTCTGTATGTGGGGAATACTAGACGACCTTCCCTGAATGTGGAGAATACTAGACAACCTTCCCTGTCTGTGGAGAATACTGGACGACCTTCCCTGTATGTGGAGAATACTAGACAACCTTCCCTGTATGTTGAGAATACTAGACGACCTTCCCTGTATGTTGAGAATACTTGACGACCTTCCCTGTATGTGGAGAATACTGGACGACCTTACCTGTATGTGGAGAATACTAGACGACCTTCCCTGTATGTGAAGAATACTAGACAACCTTCCCTGTATGTTGAGAATACTAGACGACCTTCCCTTAATGTGGAGAATACTAGACGATGTTGGAGAATACTAGACGACCTTCCCTGTATGTTGAGAATACTAGACGACCTTCCCTGTATGTGGAGAATACTAGACGACCTTCCCTGTATGTTGAGAATACTAGACGACCTTTTCTGTATGTTGAGAATACTAGACGATCTTCCCTGTATGTTGAGAATACTAGACGGCCTTCCCTGTATGTGGAGTGCTACCCCTCTATTTTGAGTATATGGATGTGAATCCCATTTCTTGTGTCTTCCGCCTCGATATTGCTAAATATTGCTAAAAGCGGCGTAAAACCGTACTCAACGACTCACTCACTAAAAGTGAATATTTTTCGACCTACTCTTCTAGTATGCTCGACGGCCTACTTCTCTTTGAAGGGTTAACTTGTCCACACGTATGTAACACATGTGATATTTGTCTTTACACTTTCTCATATTGTATTCTTATGATAGAGTTACACTATGTTCCCGACTGCCGCGGCAGCCCCGTTTCTCCGAAAATTAGTACGCCGTGGGATTTTGACCATTTTGTCTCTCCAAAGTCAAGTTTTGTTAGGTACTGCTAAGTTTTCTCACTGTCTATCACGGTATCCGTGATGGGCCGTTGGGAAAACGGGCTGATGATTCAAAGGCGCAGTACGGTTCGGCCCGCAGTCCACTACGGATGCCATTACGTTTCCTCCCGGCATGTCGCGTTCTGATGGGTTCCCTCGCGTTTCTCACGTTTTGATCAAGGTTGTGACACGTTTTGATCAAGGTTGTGACACGTTTTGATCAAGGTTGTGACACGTTTTGCGCGTTCTGTCAAGACTTTCTACGGATAAAACGTGGACGCCGGCCAGCTTTGGACCACGTTTGTGCCAACAGTATAAAACTAAGGCCTCCCAAGCAACAGCAGCCACTGTATCCTGAGCAGCATGCACCCCCAAGATGAAGAAGATTTTGTGTTTGTATGTTTGCTGGGGGCATACATCGAGTCCTTGCGTCAGCAAGAAGGCCAGCATCACCTGCAGAGAGGGAATGCCAGTGAACGCAACCTGCCGTATCTCGCCTGCCCTGTAAACAGTCACACGCCTGGATGCGTCGTGATAGAACGGGACGAATCGGCTACCATACAACCTAGCTTGCCATGAACGTGGCCGAACATGACAAAACTTGAAAGGACCGTGAGATGCCGGGGAATACACATGCCTCCCGTTTCGCCCAAACTGGGCTGCCGTGGCCGCCTGGAACATTGTGTAACCCTGTCATTACACTTACTCCTATACCTGCTGACCTACATGACGACCTTCTACACTACGCAGAATATACCTTACGACGTGTTGTGTAACCCTGTCATTACACTTACTCCTATACCTGCTGACCTACATGACGACCTTCTACACTACGCAGAATATACCTTACGACGTGTTGTGTAACCCTGTCATTACACTTACTCCTATACCTGCTGACCTACATGACGACCTTCTACACTACGCAGAATATACCTTACGACGTGTTTCTCTGCGTTGAGGTTGCTTGCCCTCCTACTACTCGACCTTGAGTATACGACCTACGACATGATGCGTCGGGACGTATGCGCTTGACCGTACATTTTCAGACGTACATGATACATGACAATCAACTTTTCTGTGGATAGGCCCTGAGCTTCTTCTTTTTGAAGATATGTGATAGCAGTTTGCACAGGATACGAAACTACCCACGCCTCTACCCACGTTGCCTTTGCGTGTTAAAGATAAGTTACATACCATGCCCAATCAATGTATATCTGACTCATCAATAACAAATACATATGCATGTTTCGATGGTTCCAGGCGACGACGGCGGTCTGCAGCAAGCGAGTACGGGTACATGAACGAGGATAGCAAGATGTGTTTCAGCAACCCCTCCTATGGACATCTGAAGATTGTCTTTTGTGTAATATTATGTGAAATAAAATATTTTATCTATTTTATGACGAAGTGTTAAACATGTACAAAGGATAAAAAAAAATGTTGTGGAAATGAATTTAGTTCTCTTTTGAAATTATTCTGTATTTAATAGAGGTATATTTTGTCAGAAGGGAACGTCGATATCATTTTTATTAAGCTGGCGCACTCTTTTCATGGTAATCGCACACCTTACATTTAATCACGACTAGCTGTTGTGTGACGATCATTTTACCCTGGACTCGGGAGCGGGGCGGTGGGGGAGCTTTTGGGTTGCGATGACCATCAGTTGATTAAACTTTATTGACAATACAATGACAACGTGCCTGGGTCTGGCGCCGTTAGTATGTGTCCGCAACATGATGTGGCCTGTTTAAATAAATGCCTGAAAACACCAGCTTCGGAGATTTCCTCGGTGATGATCACTCAGCACGAAGCAAACATAATGGCAAATGTTTAAACTTTAATAGAACCGGTATTATCTCTGAAAGACTCCCTTACTATTATCTCGGCGTTTAGTATGTGTGGCATAAATATGTAATGAAAACATGGGTGTATCCGAGACAATATACCACGGCCTCATGCAGGAGAGCAGGACACAATGGAAGGTATCACCCTTTCTCTCTTGGTGCAGTTTCTGGCAATTAGAAGTGTCTTTGGTTCAGATGGATTTTTAACCCAACTCGTACCATCCTATCCGATGTGTGAATTCCTGTGTCTCTACAGTGCTAAATGTGGTTCCTTCACATGGGATGTCAACTCGAGAAGATGCCAGCTGCATACCAGAAAGACAACAGGAAAGGTTTCAGCGTTTGCCTTGAAGTACAAATATCAGGTAGGGGAAGGAATATCATTTGTATTTTCTTGTTTCTTAACATATTATTGAACAACTCAGTCAGGTTCTCATCCTTCGAGCTGCTTCACTCTCCGTGACTCAAATGTGGCTTACCTGGGATGTTTTGTTGTTTTAGTATATGGTAGTGTTGATCATTGTAAAACAGCATTGTCTGTGGAGTGTTAGAAACTACATTTTGACAAGGGTCATCTTGAAGCTGGAATAACGAGCAATAGTCTAACCCGCCATGTTACAGCATGTTGCCAGAGAGCCCTGTGAGAGGTTTAAACTACATTTAGAGGATCTGTTGTTGAATTCGATTACATGTATTTAACTGTCACTCATTGCGGCAACTGGTGGCTGGGTAATTATGTGTAAAAGTAAATAGGTTAATTGAAGACTCTTTGGAACCATACGGCCTTACCATGAAATGTTTATTGATTTTCCAAGATGAAATGTCTAAGAAATCCATCAGCGGTTTAATGTAATAGGATTGTTTTGATTGTTTGATTATTTTTAATCAGCATATCAGAATATATTTTAAAAGTTAAATGCTTGCAGAAGTATCTTGTGAGTGCTGACTGAACTCCACAATGGTTGAATTGAAGTTTCTTTTGCTCCTCGGCTAAAATATTTTCTTAGACAACTAATAATACTGTTTTCACTTCCACTGTGTCAAGTCAACGGTTTCAGTCTCTTCGTGTGAAACTATGGAATCCTAGAAGGGACATTGTCGCGTTTGCGCCCTCACAAACACAAACAAAAAGTGTCGAAATTAACCAAAGCGCGACCACGCGACAACGCGACATTTGGATCATTTGTCGCATTGTCGCATTTTCGCGCTTTGAATAATATTTTTTATTCACCCAAAGGGCGACATAGCGACAATTTTCAAGGTCAAAATATATCGCGTTGTTTCATTGTCGACCCATCTAAGATGCGTTAAAAAACTTAAAATGCGTAACAACGCGACAATGCGACATAATGTCGTTGTCGTCCTTTTCGATTACTGGTGCGCATGTGTAGAAAGACAATTAGTCAGAAATAGTTAGACTCTTGTGGTCTTTTGTTACCTCCAGTGACAGCTGCAGTTCTGGAATATAATGGAAATATAATATAATATAATATAATGAATATAATGGAAATATAATATAATATAATATAATGAATATAGTGGAAATCTTTCACTGTTGCTTTGGAACATAGTTCATTTATTGTAAATGTCGGTGAATTTAGCCAATCAAACGTGTTTTTGCTGCAGGACAATTTCTTTGCGCTTCTGTTCATTGCAATGACGGCACACGGTAGCCCTGTAAATTAAGGCGGGGCAATTCGCTGTACAGAGTTGCATCTCTTAGTTGCACCAGGAAACTATGATCATAGGTTCGAATCCCAGCACCATACACCTTCATAACTTAAGGCATTCCTCCAATATGAAGCTGACAGGCTGTGAACAACTGGAATATTGGGGTCTTTTGTTACCGACGCTGGTAATGTTTTCGCAAATGGTCAAAATATTGTCGCATTGTCGTGATTTGATTTGGTTACAATGTCCCTTCTAGGATTCCATAGAACCAGACAGAATCGTTTTCCACCAATCAAGCCATGATCACTTCACTTACCCAATTCAAATGGATCTCTAGTTTCCCAAGAATGCATTCCTTCGTGACGAATGATACTTCTATGTCCCCATTACCCTAACGAATAATTATAATGTATGTAACAAAATAACACTCTAAATGTTGAAAACATTGGGATTTTGACATTATGAACAAAACCGTTCTGTTCCTTCTGCGAGGACAAAAAACGAAAACCAAATTCTAATAATATCGTTGTTGTTGCCCGGATTAAACAACCCTCTGGCTGATCTTCTCAACTACGGTCCCTTATGGAATACTGTAAGGGACATTCTCGCGATCTCGCATTCTCGCGATCTCGTCCTTTGGAAACAAGCTAAAATGCCAAAAGTGCGAGAATGCGAGATCGCGAGAACGCAGATTTGGCCAAAATCTCGCGTTCTCGCGATCTCGCATTCTCGTGTTTTTGGTACATAGCACTTTTTGTCAAAAGTCGAGATCGCGAGAATGCGACATTTGTACATGCTGTCAAATCTCGCATTCTCGCAATCTCGACTTGTCAAATATGGCCACAAAAACACGAAATCGCGAGAACGCGAGAATGCGACATTGCATTTTCTCGCGTTCTCGCGATCTCGCGATCTCGCGTTTTAGACGCTGTCGTTGCGCATGCGTAATATCATAAGGTCAAGGCGCATGCGTATCTTAGTAGTGCTGTGGTCATGCTTCTTTCGTGCTTTTCATTTCCCAAGTAGCATTTAGCAAAATTATCACATAGCTTGAAAATGCTATGTAATTTACATACACGATGTGTAGGGTAGTGTATATAAGTCCGCTGCCGTTGTTTCCTACATTGTTTTCCTATGTACTTAAAATCCTCAACGTGTTTAATATAATTTAACAAACGAAATTGTGAATATGAATGTCAATAAAAGTGAAAACATGAAAGTGTCCGGAAGCTGGATATATATTAACGTCAGTGAGTGATAAAATAGTGCTCAAAGCCGCATTAATTCGCAGCTACACCGTCAGTTATACAAATAATCACAGACCAGTGAGTTTCTCCATGATGCAATATCATATACGGCTAGCATATTCATTCAGACAAAATTCTAACAGGCCAATTTGTAGCACTCGGCTAAAATGAGCATGTCTGATGTTTTACTCGACACCATATTCGCTACTTTAATAGATTTTCTTCCGCTCCCGCCTGACTACAAAACATCCTGCTTTATACTATGCTTTTGTCTTCAAGTTCCAAGAAATAGAAAAGCATTTGTATCGCTAATAGTTGTGTTCCTGTGGCAGCCATGATATGGCGGAGTTCAATGTGTTATTAACCACAGACTACGGGTTATGAGTGAGATATCTGTTTATTTCCATATCGTGGTGGAAGAAGACACCCTGTAATAACGATAATATACACGATATATACAACATAAAATCACATCTGATGAACATGTCATCATAATAAATATAGTGCATAAATGTGCCTATCAACAGTCATATACCGGTATTACGCGATGCAATATAACACAGGTGACTCACGTGATCACGTGTTTACAGTGATATACAAAATGAGTGTTGACATAAAGACTTATAATAATACATGGTATAATAATGAAATAGACAATAGATACTGTACAAATAACCTATCCTGTGGGTTACACGAGAATGGGTTCGCGAATCCAGCAGCCGAACAGTCATCGCATGCACTAATCCCATATAAGAATCTTTGTCAAGTACATACAATATACATGGTAGATGAGATGTATCAATCTTACATGATACAGAAAATAGTTACCAAACAACAACTACTAGCCAGCATATTGACAGGACATATAGAAAACTACCATTAGCACATTCATACACGTTAAATGGCATATTGTGTATTGACTTTTATTTTGTTATCATGGGAATATTAATACCTATTTTGTGTAATGATTAATATTAGGGTTTAATTTACTATGTATGTTATATTATAATGCATAATAACTAACCTTTGATTCTGACCAAACTGTCACACAGAACTGTACATGAAACACAAAGACACCCGTGAAGGTCCGGGTTAGAAGGTATCTTCAGGAACCCGTGTTTGTCGTAAGAGGCGATTAACGGGATCGGGTGGTCAGGCTCGCTGACTTGGTTTACACATATCATCGGTTCCCAATCGCGCAGATCGATGCTCATGATGTTGATCACTGGATTGTCTGGTCCACACTCGATTATTTACATACAGCCGCCATATAAACCAAACTCAATCACTCACTCACTGAAACACAAGGACAAGAGGCAGCTGAACTGACAACTAATTGCAACTTAAATGCATAAAGAATTCGTCGCCTGCGAGACCACTATATCCTGATATAAGATAATGATGATTAGTTATTCATTTACGTACACAATATACAACCACCTAATTCACCCCTCTTACATTCCTACTTTCTTTGCTTGATGAACATGCATGATGCATGTGAATCGAATCCTTCTACAGTAAATGTACACAGGTGCCTTAAAAGTTCGATTAGACAAAATTAAATGTAAATAAACATACTTCCGACCTCCCATGATCTTTTTAGAAATTAATCAAACTCTGTCTATTAATTTATTGCGGCCTTACCTTCACAAGCTCGGCATGCTAATATTGAAAATTAACCCCATTCACAGCCCGGGGCACGTGCATTGCTCTAAATAAGTGAGTGAGTTTGGCTTAACACGACTTTCAACAGTATTTATCTTTCAGTTATATCACGGATTATCAGTTCGATGTAGGATGAAACCCACCAGCATAGGTTTTTGGCACGCTCAAGGGACGCAACTCTATTGCCACGACTGAGCTACCCGTGATCACAGTTCAAGATGACTGTATAGGTAATTGGTAGAAAAACGCGAGATCGCGAGATCGCGAGATTTGTCAAATGTCGCAATCTCGCGTTCTCGCGTTCTCGTGTTTTTGAAAATCGTTACACAGAACTGTATGGGCAATTGGCACAAAAGCACGAGAACGCGAGAACGCGAGATCGCGAGATTTGTCAAATGTCGCAATCTCGCGTTCGTGTTTTTGAAAATCGTTCTCGTGTTTTGAAAATCTTTACAAAGAACTGTATGGGCAATTGGCACAAAAGCACGAGAACGCGAGATCGCGAGATTTGTCAAATGTCGCAATCTCGCGTTCTCGCGTTCTCGTGTTTTTGAAAATCGTTACATAGAACTGTATGGGTAATTGGCACAAAAAGCACGAGAACGCGAGATCGCGAGATCGCGAGATTTGTCAAATGTCGCAATCTCGCGTTCTCGCGTTCTCGTGTTTTGAAAATCGTTACATAGAACTGTATGGGCAATTGGCACAAAACACGAGAACACGAGAACGCGAGATCGCGACATTTGACAAATCGCGATCTCGCGATCTCGCGTTCTCGCGTTCTCGTTCGTGCTTTTGTGCCAATTGCCCATACAGTTCTATGCAACGATTTTTAAAGGGGCACTGATCCAGAGGGATTAATGTTTCTCGCCAACAGTCTTATTTCAAATCCTAGCTGCAAGCTGGTCAGTACCTGCTCCCTCGACCGTGACGGACTCGGGCACTGGGCTACTGTCCACCTTGGCAGAATTTCTTCAACATAAACATCGGGACATTAGGAAGTGCGGATGCAAATCAGATGCCGTTATTTGAAGATATACCCGGTAGTTCTTATAAAGTATCCCAGCAGTGTAGGCTTTTCGGATTTTCTAATGCCTGGATTTAATCATTTCATGTAAAAATAGGATGTCTTTTACCAGTGTATGAAATAGTGCACATCCCACCGCCCGAGACGGGCTAGATTTCTGACGGACGGTCTAGATTTACAGCTAGCCAGCCCGATGATCTGGTAAAACTTTTACATGTTCCATACATATCTTGGTGTCTGGTCTGGTTAAATCCATTTTGGGCTGGTAACATTTGGAAGTTACCAGCCCTGATGTCTGGCTGGGTTTTGGGCTTATTTCAGACACTGTCAGTATCACCTATGATTTTAAAACACACTATTTTGTACTTGGGTATACTACGCTCGAAACGAAGCACCCGGATACCGAACCCAGTCAGAGCGGGTGGGTGTGCACTCAAGTGTAGTGAGTGAGTTAAAATGTAAAGTCACTTTGGCAATATTTCAGCCATATCGTGACTATATCAAGTTATACATTAATATAAATGAAAGGTAAATTATAAAACCTCTCTACGAAGGACAGTAAAACAACTAGATTATCACAGTTAGAAATTTAAAACTAGTAACTAAATATAAAACATTTTAACTACATGACAATACAATATAAAACAGGCTATAGATTGCCAACAACTGAAGGTAGATCACCATACTGGGGACCATTGGGACTTACAATACATTTGCTTCCTGCATGGACCCTATAGCTGGATGTACATCATCCCTTCAGTTGTTAGCAATTTACACACATCTAGCCATACATTTTAGTTCAAAATTTACTTTGAATGTTTTGGGACTTACGTACCCTCTCAGGAGGACAATCATTTTACAGTATTTTAACCGGTGTCGGCCCGGGAAAGCGAAATTTCAATATTCCCTATTCCCGGTAAAGCGAAACCAAAATTGTGCTAGAAGTGCCACCAAAGCGAATTGCTATGAAAACATTGGATTACCGTACTTCATATTAGCGCGCGACCCCAATACTCCTTCTGTGAGCCGCTTAACTGAGATGAAGTTTTTTTTGTTTCAAGTTTCAGACCCTACTTATCTATAGCTTTATTAATTCATGGAACGAATTAGTATCATTGTTAAACGAACTTTACATGGCCGAATTTGTCAAAGTTTCGTCAACCTTTTCAAGTAAAATATCTACTCTTAAAATGTATCCAAGTTCATTTTAAGATTGTTTATAAACACTTTAATTGATGCATCATTTAGTCATCTTGTTGTACATTTGGTAATGTACTCCTTTGTTATACTCATGTACCACCGATATCTGTTTTCCCGCGTGAGCGGGCATCTCATTGTTAACTACCTGAGGGAAGTTAATCTGTATCATAAATTGTAACTATGTAATGCGAATAACGAATTGAGTGCCTTTACATTAAGTGCTATGACATTTTCTGTTTTAGATAACAATGTCATGAATAAATATGCATTTAAAGTAAAACTCATTTGGACTTTGGACTTAAAATGTTTATGGATGCAGACTTGATTTCGTCACTAAATGGCTGGAATAATGGCGATGTGACGAAAAGCATAAAAAGACGTGTTTATTATCCCCTCAAAGGCTAGAAATCGCCACATTCCTCTCGATTGTTTGTTTAAATGTTTTGACTGCATGGTCCTACCAATCATGTTATATGGTTGCGAGGTGTGGGGACATTCAAATACATGTATGTATTTCTTATGCAACAATAAAGTTCCGTTCGTATCCTCAAAACAGTGTCGGCCATAAGTTTAATACAGCCACTACTACTCCTAGCTGTAACTCGTGTTTGGTGGTATAAAACATACACATGTTATTTGTTATAATTCACTTCATGATCAGTTATATTAATGAATTAATAACAGATATCATTAGTGGTAACACCACTTAGATTGCCCGACAAATGTTCCCATTTGGCATTCTCGTGTCTTCAGTAAATACTCAACATTATAAATTAAGGTCTGATGCAACAAATGTATTACACGTTATGTAATATGCCCATGGAAGTGCAGGAAGAGGAATTATCACCTGAATTATAAAACAAACATCGATCAAAGGATTAACCGATAATACGCTGACTGATTGATTAATTTTATCATGCACAGCGGATTTGTCAAAAGCTAGTGTTTATGTAATGCTGCGTTTACACTAGGCCACGATTAGGCCACGATGGGGTATTCCCGGGAAGTAGAATTTTAATGTTACAGTATAGTCTTCGTGATGTTGTGCCGGTGTTGTTATAAGGGATTAAGTCACTGGGTGCTGTGAAATTCTGAACTACGTTGTGGACTATGATTTCCATTTGAGTTTAGCTCACTGAGATTATAATGATACTGATTAATGTGTTCACTCAATCAGTGTCATTCAGTACATACATGTCTTACATATTGTATAAATACCATCAAGTTACAATAGCTAGTATCATTTTCACAATGGCTCATGCACAGTTCAATTACAAGTTCCTTCCTACTTCACGTGGTGGTAGGTACTTGTGTGCTGAAGGATACATTACAGAGTAAAAAAGAGGATAAAATTCTTGTTGGAGGAGCAAAACATTAATGAACTGAACATGTTACAATACATGGTACAGTGCTAGGCAGACACTTCCCCCAAAGAAAAAGAAATATCAAGACCTCCAAAGAGAACTGTCCACCCTGAAACACAGACTTGTGGTTGACAACTCTGACATGTTGTATTACTTAGACATGTATTACAAGAAACTTGCTTAAAATAATGCAATAACTGTAAAATGAATTGTGACTTTATAGTGATATTGATTAAGTAATTACTTAACTATGTCAGAATTGAATATGTATTTGTAATGAAATCTTTGAAGGGCATTTCATCAGGTGAAGGAGCAAGCATACGCTCCGAAACGTCGTGTTAGTCACAATAAAGATGTTGACGTCCATAAATCTTGCCTTTCTTATATTTGTAATTGATAATGTTTGGTGGAATATTTGATATATTGATATTTCATATGACATGTTTTTATGTTGTGATTAAGAATGGGGACACCAAATAAATTATGTCATGAAATGTCAAATATCAGTTTAGACTTATTTCATTTCTTTACCACTTCAACTTTTCTTATCAACCTTGTGCCTGTATAAACATAGAATTGCCTTTGTTCGACTTGAAGGTAATCCCCCCACCTCCACCCCACAAAGCTCTCATATGGGAACTAACCGCCACAATTATGTCGATCTTACGCGAACCAAAATATCGTATTAGATCTTCATGATGGTGGAACATTTTGTATATTTTTCCCCTTCTTGACGCTCTTTTCCGATTTCATAAGCTCTGATTGTATCTGTTACGCATTCTCACGATTGGATATCCGACCAGTTATGCTTCAATGAAGATCTGTTGCGATTATTTTACGATCTGTAGCGACTTTTTACGACCGTAAAAATATCACATTATGAAAATTTCCAATATATAGTGGCGATAACTGGTTTCGAACCCGCAACCTTTCGCTCGGCGGCTTAATCCACTAGGCTACGAAGGATCGCTGTCAAGAATGAGATTATTTGTCAGTATGAACCATGTGTTCCTAAGAAAACGGGTACAACACGGGTAGCGCGTGCATTGCGCGTGCAAGGCAGGTGTTGGCTGCCAGTCGCATCCCAGGTGACACCGGCTGTTCCATCATTTGCGGGCTGTTCCATCAATGTTGTACATTGATCAATGCTCAGTACATGTACACAAAACATTTACACAAAATGAAAATAATACATATTTGTGTTTTACATTGATGACGGTTCATAAGGTGGATAAAACACTCCTCGGTTTTGGTAGCAAATTTCGGTCCGAGGGATTTTCCCGACTCCGTGGATTTACATTTGCTACCAAAATCTCTGAGTTGTGTTTTATCCTTTACTTTAAACAGGGGCAGTCTGTGACGTCTCAGTTAAGGACATGCTGCCTAAACCTCGACATAAAATATAGAAATACGACTTTTAAAACTTTAAAATTACAATTAATTTGTAAATACCATTTTCTTATGAAACAAGGAATTGGAATTTAGTGTAACCATAGTTGTTTGTAGTGTCTGATTTCACTTACACAAGAGAAAAATTCAAATCGGATGAAAAGTAGGTCATTGTCTGAATTGATTGATGAGACTCATGTTTCGGTTTGGTAATGATACAACTTACTCTAGGTCGCACTTAGGGCGTGTGTGTGTGAAATATGATTCACGTTGGCAATCTATACAATGTCTAGATATTACAGTCACGCTATATATTCACTATAAGTATTAAGCAGTTCGTGCGCTTCTTAATAAGTTTCAAAATGCATCAAAATATTATAATAAACTAATTATGATTATAAAACAAAATGTAAAGACGTACACTGACTTCGTTATTTTTCAGTCCTAACATTTTACCACTGGCAGATGGTTAAACTTCAAATGTTTTCATTTCCTATCATCGTAATGAAGATGGAAATATTATCAAGTAAAAAGATTTCATGTTTGTTCATCAATCTATACTTATACCATCAATTAGGCATGCGGGCGGCGCAGCAGATACAGTTCTATGTAACGATTTTCAAAACACGAGAACGCGAGAACGCGAGATTGCGACATTTGACAAATCTCGCGATCTCGCGTTCTCGTGCTTTTGTGCCAATTACCCATACAGTTCTGTGTAACGATTTTCAAAAACACGAGAACGCGAGAACGCGAGATTGCGACATTTGACAAATCTCGCGATCTCGCGTTCTCGTGCTTTTGTGCCAATTACCCACACAGTTCTATGTAACGATTTTCAAAAACACGAGAACGCGAGAACGCGAGATTGCGACATTTGACAAATCTCGCGATCTCGCGTTCTCGTGCTTTTGTGCCAATTGCCCATACAGTTCTATGTAACGATTTTCAAAAACACGAGAACGCGAGAACGCGAGATTGCGACATTTGACAAATCTCGCGATCTCGCGTTCTCGTGCTTTTTGCCAATTGCCCATACAGTTCTATGTAACGATTTTCAAAAACGAGAACGCGAGAACGCGAGATTGCGACATTTGACAAATCTCGCGATCTCGCGTTCTCGTGTTCTCGTGTTTTTGTGCCAATTGCCCATACAGTTCTATGTAACGATTTTCAAAACACGAGAACGCGAGAACGCGAGATTGCGACATTTGACGAATCTCGCGATCTCGCGTTCTCGTGCGTTCTTTCAATTGCCCATACAGTTTATGTAACGATTTTAAAATACAGAATGCTATGTAACGACATTTGACAAATGTGGCGATCTCGCGATCTCGCAATCTCGCGATCTCGCGTTTTTCTGCCAAATACCTATACAGTCATCTTGAACCGGGATCATGGGTAGCTCAGTCGTCTGAGGCGTCGCAATGGAGTTGCGTCCCTTGAGAAACCTATGTTGGTGGGTTTCATCCTATATCGAGCTGACAAGCCGTGATATAACTGAAAGAAAAATACTGTTGAAAGTCGTGTTAAGCCAAACTCACTCACTTATTTAGAGCAATGCACGTACCCCGGGCTGTGAATGGGGGGGTTATTTCTAATATTAGCTTGCCGAGCTTGTGAAGGTAAGGCCGCAATAAATTTAAATACAGAGTTTGATTATTTTCTAAAAAAAATGGGAGGCGAGAATAATAATAATTTACATTTTATTTTTTACTTTTTTAAGGCACCTGTGTACAATTTCTGTCGAAGGATTCGATTCACATGCATCAAGCATGTTCAGTAGTGCTACGTTTGTGGAGTATTTCATCAAGTAAAGAAATTAGGAATGTAACATGAATGAATTATTATTATTAACATCATAGGATATTTTATATTTATATATCGCACATATCCACGCAACTACTCCTTGCTCAAGGCGCTGGTATATTTTTTCCTCGTTTATTTGGATGTCAATCTCAACGGCACATAGTATGATCAATCTCAACTCCCTTGGGAGTATACAACGCTTGCTGCCTCTAGGCGCACCGAGTTTATTGTGACCTTCTCATCCTAACGAGATACCCATTCCAAGCTGGGTGGACTGGAACACATAGTCACAGTACTTTGTCGAATTTGACTGCACGTTGATGTACCCGCAACTAAGTGTTTGCACGTATTCATGTGACCACCGTCTGGTCATATACCAACTGATTCGTGGGTTCTTTTAAGTGCACAGGGTTGTCTACTGTGCACTTCGGGTTGTGACAACACAGAAAGAGTCTGCACACAAAGTTGAGTGCAAGATTTTACACCCGGTCACAGATGGGCTCGATCCCGACACCTCAACCTCGCTGGATCACTAGCCGGCGCTTTAACCAGCTCGCCCACCGCGCGAGTGGTTGTATATTGTGTACATAAATGAATAACAAATCATCATTATCTTATATCAGGATATAGTGGTCTCGCAGGCGACGAATTCTTTATGCATTTAAGTTGCAATTAGTTGTCAGTTCAGCTGCCTCTTTACTTTGTGTTTCAGTGAGTGAGTTTAGATTTACGCCGCACTCAGCAATATTCCAGCTATATGGCGGCGGCCTGTAAATAATCGAGTCTGGACTAGACAATCCAGTGATCTGCGCGATTGGGAACCGATGACATGTGTCAACCAGGTCAGCGAGCCTGATCACCCGATCCCGTTAGTCGCCTCTTACGACAAGCATGGGTTACTGAAGATATATTCTAACCCAGATCTTCACGGGTCTCTTTGTGTTTCATGTACAGTTCTGTGTCACAGTTTGGTCAGAATCAAAGGTTAGTTGTTATACATTTTAATTGTTACATATAGTAAATTAAACCCTAACATTAATCATTACACAAAATAGGTATAAATATGCCCATGATAAACAAAATAAAAGTCAATACACAGTATACCATGTAACTTGTATGAATGTGCTTATGGTTTGTTTTCGATATGTCCAGTCAATATGCTGGCTGGTAGTTGTTGTTTGGTAACTATATTCTGCATCATGTAAGATTGATATATCTCATCTATCATGTATATTGTATGTACTTGACAAAGATTACATTTGATCAGTGTGTGGTACCTATATAGGGTTATTGCATGCGATGACTGTTCGGCTGCTGGATGTGCAAACCCATTCTCGTGTCACCCACAGGATAGGTTATTTGTACAGTATCTATTGTCTATTTCATTATTATACCATGTATTATTATAAGTCTTTATGTCAACACTCATTTTGTATATCACTGTAAACATGTGATCACGTAAGTCATTTGTGTGATATTGCATCGCGTAATACCGGTATATGACTCTTGATAGGCACATTTATGCACTATATTTATTATGATGACATGTTCATCAGATGTGATTTTATGTTGTATATATCGTGTATATTATTGTTATTACAGGGTGTCTTCTTCCACCACGATATGGAAATAAACAGATATCTCACTCATAACCCGTAGTCTCCACTTTATCATGGCTGCCGCAGGAACACAAATATTATTGGTACAAATGCATTTCTATTTCTTGGAACTTGGAGACGAAAGAATAATGTAAGACAGGGTGTTTTGTAGTCAGGCGGGAGCGGAAGAAAATCTATTAATTAATTTGTTATGGCCTAAACTAGCGAGTATGGTGTCCAATAAAACATCAGACATGCTCATTTTAGCCGACTGCTAGAAATTGGTCGGTTAGAATTTTGTTTGAATGATTATGCTAGCCGTATATGATATTGCATCATGGAGAAACTCACTGGTCTGTGATTATTTGTATAACTGACGGTATAGCTGCGAAATGATGCGGCTTTAAGCACTATATTATCACTCACTGACGTTAATATTTTTTTCCAGCTTCCGGACACTTTCATGTTTTCACTTTTATTGGACATTCATATTCACAATTTCGTTTTTTAAATAGAATTTTACATGTTGAGGATTTTTAAGGACATAGGAAATTGTAACAACGGGAACGGACTTATATACTCTACCCTACACATCCTGTATGTAAATTACATGATAGCATTTTCAAGCTATGTGATAATTTTGCTAAATGCTAGTTGGGAAGTGAAAAGCATGAAAGAAGCATGACCACAGCACTACTTAGATACGCATGCGCCTTGACCTTATGATATTACGCATGCGCACCGACAGCGTCTAAAACGCGAGATCGCGAGATCGCGAGAACGCGAGAAAATGCAATGTCGCATTCTCGCGTTCTCGCGATTTCGTGTTTTTATGGCCATATCTGGCAAGTCGAGATAGCGAGAATGCGAGATTTGACAGCATGTACAAATGTCGCAATCTCGCGATCTCGACTTTGACAAAAGTGCTATGTACAAAACACGAGAATGCGAGATCGCGAGAACGCGAGATTATGGCCAAATCTCGCGTTCTCGCGATCTCGCATTCTCGTACTTTTGGCATTTTTAGCTTGTTTCGAAAGGTCGAGATCGCGAGAATGCGAGATCGCGAGAATGTCCCTTACAGTATTCCATAGTGACCAAACAGCACAAATGTAAAAAAAATGATATATCTGTGAGCGAAAAGAGCTACAACTTCAAAGCAGGAGAATAGCATATCCCTGTTATGCTTCGACAACGATCCTTTTGTCAAAATAGACAAAAGAACACTGAAAGTCATATCAATTGGTCAGTGAAAATCAGTGACAGTAAACCGCCAAGGCTCTCTTTCAGCTATATAATTCCTGTCCGTAAATATTAGAGTCTGGAACTCATATTCCAGTGTCTGACATCATGGGCACCATTGTAAGCAATTGTGATACAATGACATGAGTGAGTGAGTTTAGTTTTACGCTGCACTCAGCAATATTACAGCTATATGGCGGCGGTCTGTAAATAATCGAGTCGGGACCAGACAATCCAGTGATCAACAGCATGAACATCGATCTGCGCAACTGGGAACCGATGACATGTGTCAACCCAGTCAGCGAGTCTGTCCACCCGATCCCGTCAGTCGCCTCATGTGACAAGCATGGGCTACTGAAGGTTCATTCTAAACCCGGACCTTCACGGGTATCAGTCGCCACACGGGATACTTGGATCCTGAAGATTGTACGTGTCGTTCTTGTTCCAACTGCCTCACATTCAGTGTCCATTTACATATCCATTTAATCAGAGCTGCATCGAGTCGGGATACTGGGAGGTACATGTTTTTATTACCCTTAAAAGTTCGATACTTTGAATCATAAACTAAGCCATCCCAGGTTATCTCCCTTTATGACCGTTCAGAAAAAATCATGGCGAAATGTTTTGCGTCTCATTCTGCCGATGACTGAATGTTGTTATTTAAAGATAAGCTAAATAAAAAGATCTTCAGGAAAATAAAATCGTCACACGGTGTTTTGAAAGGGTGCATGGGACTGCAAGACCCTTGTAAATTCCGTGGGAAGCCGAGCCGAAGGAAATACGGAATTTACAAGGGTCTTGCAGTCCCATACACCCCTTCAAAACACCGTGTAACTAATAGTATGTCAGCTCTTCCATGCTCCGCCTTTCGTCAAGACATTATCACTATTTCCACGAACAGATTCGCCTTGTCTCTTTCTTTACAATTACTTAACATCAGATTTTCCCGGAAGCTGAGACGACATTGTAATTGTCGATAGTTCCGCAGAAGTTCATCCCGCAGCAAAAGGAAAAAAATGGCTGCATTGTGACCTGAAGTTGCTTCGTGTCGTCTATACCGAGGTATCGACTGTGGCATCAAACACGATGCAATGGACTTTTCTTGCCAAATAACATATTTATGAGATCGCACAGACTGATCAAGTTCATCCTTTAAAGAGTGAGGCCGAGGTTAGAAAGCCAACCCCTTCAGATCTCCAGATGAACCAGATATGTAATTTTACATGAAAAGACAAGTCCTATTTTTCGGTATTATCGTATTGATCTCTGGTGAGGAGTGCTACATTTAGTTTCGACACAAGTCCATGAGAGAACGATTTTACGTTTTGATATAAAATGCACCTTGGCTCTAAATACAGAGTAAAAAATTGTTTTGTCCCATTTTTATACACTTTAAACAAGCGTATTCTATCACGCGTTTTAATACGTCACGCGTCACTGTGACTGAGAAAATTGTTCAAATTTGTTTCCGTTTTATTGAATCATCGCAAGGTTTGAGTTTGTGTGACACAGGCTCCGTTGCTTAGTTGACCTTGATGAATTGATGCTCATATTATCAACCACTGGTCCCAGCGTTTAAGTGATGGGTGAATAGACCTGAAACACTAGCGACTACGGCTCTGAACAAACACGGGCCAAATAATTGTAATCAATACATTATTTACTTCATTGATAATTGAATACCTTACCTAAAGTTATAAATACTTGTGGTTTTCAACAAACTGCGACAGTGCAGTATTACATCAAAGCCAGAGCTCGTCATTATCATTCGTTATGTCACTTCTTGTTGCCGGTCAATTAGATATTCCATACTTCTCTGCTCAAACTTCAAGAACCAAAGGTTGTGTTGGTGAAGGACAACATGGTGGCTGGGAGAGAGATATCATCGAGTCCATCTAAGACTTTAAAACCACAACAGGGATTGAGTGAGTGAGTTTAGTTTTACGCCGCACTCAGCAATATCTCAGCTATATGGCGGCGGTCTGTAAATAATAGAGTCTGGACCAGACAATCCAGTGATCAACAGCATGAGCATCGATCTGCGCAATTGGGTTGCTGAAGACCTATTCTACCCCGGATCTTCACGGGTCCACAACAGGGATACAGAGTCGGGTAAACACACCAGTCATAACTCACTAAATCAATCATAAATGTACAAATTAGCCTCTGTCAACAATACAGTTTTTCCGAGTTGCGATACTTTCGCGTAACTGGATTCTATGATCCGGAGTTCGAATTAAGATACGTTTCGATCATGACACTAGAATTTTCAGCTTCTTACCCAAATTGTCACAACAGACAATCCCTCCATGAACTGGAATACGGTAGGGAAAATATTGGATTGTAATTATTCGAATCACGTTAACCACCAAACTGATAGTTACCGCTTTCCTGCCTAGTAACCTTTGATCTCAATGGGTAAAACAGTGATATGTTCAATTAATGTCGAATGCCAGTGAAAACAAGTCAAGATAAAATGTCTTAAAACGAAGAGTTCCCCCTCAAAAAAAATAAAAAAATAAAATAAACAATATTAAAAAAAATAAATAAATAAAAAACCGTCCCTGATTTTAAAATACACTCATCAAGCGTGAACGTTCGGAGAGGTTTCAAAGAGCAGGGACTAGACACCTATCCCATTTTCAAGTACATCCTTGTAATATGATTGGACTGCATGATGAATAGGGAGATTTCCGAGAAGAGTTAACTGGACATTCACTATGTAAATGAGAAAAGTGGTTCGCTCCTTGACATTGTTTATCGAAACAGATGCTCTTGTTCCGAACCGAAGATCTAATGAACAGGCCATCCAGCTTTAATGTTGACCACACATCGAAGAGTACTGCAATGTGAAGATAGAGTAATAGCCCCATTATAGTTTTGAAGGGAACCTGTGCTCAGTACTCGACATGCTACAGATCTGTGGACATTGTGTCTGAAATGAAAATATTGCCAGATGCATCTGCTGCATGTGATCAGCGAAGAAGCAGGTAAAAAATGACTATGTAGCATGCAGACCATTCTCAGATGAGCAATATATGTGTTGACCTAGCAATGCACTAGAACACATGGTACAAGTCATGATGGAAAACTTTAGTGGAGATAATTGTGGTCACTGGTGCTTTAAATTATGGAAATGCCATCCGAATGAAATAGTGTGCAACCTTTCCTGAGAATCGGACTGGGCGATTAATCCAAATCAACTGAGATTTTCTCACAAAAGGAAAATCATCTCACTTTTTTTTAAATCGGCTGATGAAAGAGCATGGACCAGACTAATGTAGTATCGCTCGGTTTGAATTGAAATATTCTTTTGGCTGTGTACTGTACTTATTTCAGCCATATCGCTATTCATAAAAGGAAAGTCTGTGTGCTGGTTATTGCTCAGTGTGGCACCAGATGAATGTATTTCTGTGAAGGAGTACAAATCAGCAGAAACAAGATTTTGCTGCCAACATGTCAGCATGGCAAACTATTGTGACATGTTTGTCTGTTATTTGTCGTTATCGAAGCTACTCAAATCGATCCTCCGGGATTGTAATAGAAAAAGTATTGCCAAGCTATGGACAGACACTTTCTTAAATGTTCAACCTCTGTCAACTCAATGACGCACATAATTTGTAAATGTGATTGCAAAAAAGTAGTGATCTTTTTAAGTAGGTTGAGAGTTGGGCCCCGGGCTATGGGTGATCAAAAGTAATCCAGAACAGATCTCAATTGGTTGGAGATGTATTTGACACTCAGCAGGTTCAATGCTCAAATGTCACTTTCACCACGGAATATACTTGATGTGATTATTCTCGTAGGTCTCATGACAACTGTAAACAAGCAATCTCGGAATGGGAACGCGGTGCCTGTTATTCCTTGCGTCACAGTCGTAATCTCTAAACACAGTATAAGTGGATTAGATCTAGGTTTTTCTGCAGGTGCCACTAGGAGGCATACACATATATCTTAACCATTTGAAATTGGTCCTGAGTGGTTTATTGAAGAGTGAGCGACTTAAGTTTTACGCCGCACTCCTCAATATTCCAGCCGTGTGGTGGCGGTCTGTACATAATCAAGTCTGGACCAGACAATCCAGGTATCAACAGCATGAGCATCGATCTACGCAATGGGGAACCGATGACATGTGTCAACCAAGTCAGCGACCCTGACCACCCGGTCCCGGTTTTTTTGAAGGATGAAGTATGTCAGCAACAGTCTCTTCAGTTCAGTAAACATTCGTGTGTACGGACAAAGTTAGTTCCTTGCAAATAAATAATTAGTTGTTTTGTCCATGGCTTAACATTAGCTTATGAAACAAGTGTTAACTGTAGCTGAAACGATGTCCTTCATATCCAATCTCTGTGCATTTTGTGAAAAAATATATATGAATCTTATATATTTACTTATTTTTTAAACTTCCGTACACAAGAAATGCCACACATCATATGGTGCGATTATTTTTGTAAATAATTATATAAACATTTTTCAAATCAATGTATCTGTGACAATACACTGCTTTGAACTATTCAAAGTAGGATTTGTGAAAGCTTTTGCAAAATCGTGATTTTCTCCAACAACACGTGCAATGAATACATGAACAGTATCGATCATCCACCAGACATATTACAAAACTCGTTAATATGTTTAAGCATCTATGGAGCTGTAACCCCAAACTCCGCCTTAGGCACGCTTTTCGCAAATTCGCTACGCGGCTAATCACGGTATAAATGTTCATACTTCCATAAACGTTAAACATATTGAACTCTGTTCTTAAAGAAACATCGTTGTATTTCCCTCAAGTCGTTGTATCCATTTGTTATGAAGCAATATTCAATTTCCTGAGTTGTTTTCATGCCAGTTCTTTGAAAGGGGGAAGGACTGCCGCAGGGCATATGAAATCAAATTTGCAAAATCCATCCTCAATGCCCCGTTGTTTTTCTAAAAGTGCAGTTGAAGTGAAAGCCGGCTACTCTGAGCAATGGGTTTGCTTGTCACCGACAGGGAGTAATATATTGCCTGTGTATGGTTGTTTAGTCACCATGGACTTCAATCATATTGTTCTTTATTGTGTGAGAGATGAAGATATTGTAAGACAGTGGTTCCGGATGGAGATCCTAGTTTTAGTTGTAACAGTTCACTTTATTAGGCCTGTATATGTTTTGGGATCCGCGCATGCATAAGTATAATTTATGTTACCCATGAATCCGGTCATCGTTGTTAGTGACTTTCTGCCCACCCTGACAGATCAGGTAAAATATGTTTACAAAGTAGATGTACAGATAAATATCGTATTGGCGGATGTTATTTGAAAGTGATTCATGAGCACATGCTTATGACAGAGTTGGAACAAAATGGCATTAAATGAACATTAATTAATGTATGATATAGATTTGCCTCATTTAGCCAATAACACCAAACACTTATCCTGTATCACAGCATGTTCGTGTTATCGCTGTTGTCATTGGTAGCAACTTCCCTGCCCACCCATTACAAAACAGGTACTATATATTGTCAAAGTAAATTGATCAATTTATTTTGCTGTTGTTCTTTAACATTGATTCATGAACACACGCTTTTGTCACATCTCAGCCATATCGTGACGAAAACAGTTTAAACGATAAGAAATGAAAACATTTTGGAGAGTAAAACCTGTCGACGATGGACAGTAAAAATACTAGAGTATCATATATATGAACATAAAACTAGCATGGAAAACTAAAAGATTTTAATTAAAGAAGACAATTCAATATAAAACACTGGCTATAGATCGCCAACAACTGAAGGTAGATCACACCGTACTAGGTACCATGGGGCTAAAGCTGTTAAATGAATCAGATAATATTAATTGACATGAAAACAAACCGTTTGAAATGGTACAGAACAGGATTCTAGTCACTGAAAGATGTACATTGTTGTTATATATATTGAAGCATTTTCCTGAAAGAAGTATGTAAAATATAATATGTCATGTAGAAATATGTAATTTGTGTGTATACTCAGCTGTATAATCTAGTGTTCAGGGGTCCTCCCATAAAAGTAGTAGGATGCGAATGAACTCTGAGTGGGATTTAAATCTTTCCTCAGTGTCACAGCCAAAAGCTTTTGTAACCTGCTGATCTTTCCTCAGTACAATTTCTGTGTTGCCGGCGAATCCTGTCATCGTCCTAAAAGAAGTCTGTGTTATGATATTTTTATTCTGTATATACTCAGCTGCATAGTCTAACCTTTCGTAATCTTCTGATTTTATATGTGATGTACATACACACTATGATATACTGGGATCGTTGTAACGAAACGTTCTACACAGTCCACAGGATGAGGCGCATTGTTTTGCCCATCTGAAATACCTGCCCAGTTTAACAAGTTACTATATATTCACTGACGCCATGTGATGCCTGTTTGAAAGCAAGAACTTTCATGGAGGCATTATTACTAGTGACTATAGGTGTATCTGTCAGAATGTTGCAGGAGTATCTATCAGAATGCTTGATGCCACATGAAAACCCGTGCATGTCGTAAGAGGCAACAAGAGGGATCAGGTAGTAAGGCTTGCTGACTTTGTTGGTGCATAGCAACGTATTCTAGCTATGATGATCGATATGTTTCATGTAAATCACTGAAATTGTCCGGTCCATGTTATGATATTTACGACTATCAGTTATATTCCTAGAACAAATGGTGTGAAGAATCAAACTAACGAACGGGATGCCAAACGGTAAGTATGACCTTCCAACCGCCTTCTAATAAAGATTTCAACGCCCATGTTGTTTGTCGAGGCTGGTGCATTCATGCCACTCCCTCAGAGGCGCAATGTCCTTCTTCAGTCGAGTTTTGCAGCCTCGACACGATGATATGAGGAACACTTACAAAGAACGTCAACCTTTGTTTTTAGCTGGGTCATACGCTCTGTAGGTTAAGAGTTGATTATTCTGAATACAGTGTTGTGACAAACGCATTAAGACCTATTTAGAGGATAATAATATGTCGTAATGTGTTTTGGATAGGTCTGTGATCCCTTTCTGGCAAAAATAATATTTCCCTGCCGGGGGTTTCTTTTCCCAAATGCAATGCAAGCTTTGTATGACCCTGTATCATAACGTATACGATAGCCAATGGATCATTTGGTCATGGGCATAAAAGGGAAACTCCTTGATGTTCGCATGATACTATCGTGCTGTACTTGTAAGTTACATTTTGCCCCTTCTTCCTTTGTTTATCTTCATATGTGATATCGACTGATAAAAGTCTAAAAGTTTGATTTTTTTCAATTCTAGATCATAGAACCTATAATGTCTTCTTTGAATTTATTTCCTTAATTT
Source organism: Haliotis rubra (assembly GCF_003918875.1). Taxonomy (NCBI): domain Eukaryota; kingdom Metazoa; phylum Mollusca; class Gastropoda; order Lepetellida; family Haliotidae; genus Haliotis; species Haliotis rubra. The sequence continues at coordinate 55,315 of NW_025767516.1, forward strand.
CATCATCAGATGAAATATGATGAGTATTAAAAATATCTGCTAAATCCTTAAAGTCCATTTTAACGATTGAAAAGATATCACAATCATGTGTTAATATCATAAGTATGTGTTTATGAATTACTATCAAATAGTATTGTTTCCTGTTGTTCGCAAAAGGTCTGTATCTGCTCCGACACAAACAGACCAGAAATTAAGTATTTCTTGAGCTTAGGGAAAAAAACACCAACAAAAAACAACCCCCCAACAAAAAAACACTGGAGCATGTGGTAAAATGTACAATAGGGAATTGTATCAGACGTCATGAAAATGAACCAACCTGTGTGTATCAATCGAAGATGAGCTCTTTACTGAAGCATTGAATGAAGTACATTTTATCCTTTCTTCGAACTTCTGTCATATGGCACTGTCGCAAAACGTATCACTAAAGATTGGAGCTACGGTGACTGTTGGGAAATAATTCAAATGACCCTGACACTCTTCATAGATATAACATGAAACAGACGAGGCAGGATCACTCGTTTATTCCTATTTAACAATGTAAATCTATGGACGGGAATTGGCTATTTGCTGGTAATCAAGATACCTGAAGCTGTCAGCTGTCAGCTGTCTCTTTTTCCTAGTACAAATGCTGCCCTGGAATAGACTTTCTTCGTGTATATATTCCATAATCCATTGTTGTCAATGAGGTACAATTCACTTGGTTTCACACTGAACGCCATTTGCTTTCAATTTTCACAATATATAATGGAACTATACATTTGTTAAAAGTAAAGGAACACGAAATATAAATGATAGTTTCCCATAAATATTCGTCTGTAAAATGTAAAATAACACACATCTTGCAGTTTGTAGGTTCCACATGAAGGAGAGTCAAAAACGTGTGTAGGCTGTCATTCCGGGTTTCACATAATCAAGTCCTTCATAATCTCTAATCATTCCCAAGGCGACCCTCCACAAAGTCCGTAATATACCATCAACAAACATGATGCGCTGAGGGGCGGTGGGGTACCCAGAGGTTAAAGCGTTGACTCGTCACGCGGAAGACCCGGTTTCGAATCCCCACATGGGTACAATGTGTGAAGCCCATTTCTGGTGTCCCCCGCCGTAATGTTGCTGGAATATTGCTAAAAGCGGCGTAAAACCAAACTCAGTCAGTCATGATGCGCTGACTCAACCTTCCATGACCGTCCATTCTTGTGACCCCAATTTGATTCGACAGTGACCCAATTGATTTTCTGTACCAAGCTGCTCACGATATTTCGGCCAATATTTGAATCAATTACCAATGTTGTCATGGTTAACAATGTAAAAGTCACCCACGAGTATAGCATCAACCGTTTGGTAGCAAAACCATGCGTCTTGGCACTTGCAAATATTAGACTTTGTCAGTGGACGTCCCTGTAATTGAACAACCTGGTGTTCGTATAAGAAACCTATTCTGTTGAATACTTTCACAAAATAGTTGTCCTTCTCTGAGAATGTTTAAAGCGTTAGTTACCTTGTGAGTTAGAAATTAAGGAACAGTTGTGGCTCTGCGGAACGTGTCAAAGCAATATCAAGAACTGCGCTGTCCATTAATACTGTCAGCTTCGATGCTGACCTGCACCAACCTATTTCAAAAGAAGTTGTGTTATGCCGAAATGCAGGATATAGAAGTCTTTGAGTATATAGTAAAAATGAGGACGGACTTTCGGGATTCAGGTACATGGAGGAAAATTCATCAGAACTGCCACCCGGGAGTGCATGTGTCTGCGTGACTTTATATATGAGCTTGCGCTAGTCAAGAATTATGCCAGGTTTATAGTGCTAACACACTAATATGCTATGAAACAACCCAACGTTGATACCCCATTCAGACACACTACACGTTTAACTCCTGCATCCCAGCCAACAGGCAGGGTAACAGGGAGTGCTATCATTAAATGTCAGGTTGTACGACATCCAACCTCCGGCTCTTCTCTGGGCTGATTTCTATCTGATAACGATAAGTCCAACAACGAACATTTGCCCAATTCATCGTGAACGTGCGTGGATTATAACTTCATTATTTCGTTCCCCATCATCAGATGCAGCATGCAGGATAACTGTATTTAAAGGGTCAAGCTGCTTTGATTATGCACAGAACCTCGGATCATCGATACGAAGGCTAGTGGAGACTTTTGTCGCGAGAATGATTTACTCTCATACAGGACTGAATAATTAGAATGCCAAATGTTTTGTCCTCTACTGTCAGTAGACTTCCGGGTTTCTTAAGAACCACAAATCAGTTCCCACTGATGATAACCTGGAAGCAGTCTGTTGTCCGAGCAGTATATCAAACAAAAGTCTTTCGAACTTAGAAGACAAACTAAATCAAGATCTATCTCGGAAAAGCAAAATAACTGAAGAAAAAAATAAACATATTCAGGACTTAAATCAGCGCTTACAAGATTCAGAAGCTAGAAGGGCTGAGTTAAGAGCGGAAATCAAGCTGAGTTCCCAAGACAACAAGATATTGAAAGATAAAGTCCATGACCTTGAAGATCAAATCATTCGCCTTAACTATCAGGTGGACAATAAACTCAAATCGATCAGTAGTAAGCTGGATAACGTTGGTAAGCAGAAGTCAACGTATGCGAGTATTGTTAAATCACCAGTATCATCGTACAATTCTGGCAAACAGAACACTGACACTCCAGCTTCACCTGTAACCATCACTGACTCATCCAGTAACACTCGTACCTGTGCTGTGAACAGTACTGAACAGAACTGTAATAATGGTACAACCAATACCGTGTCTACTCAACCCACCAACAGCTGTAAGGAGACTGTGTCAAATAAGAGCTCGAGCGTTAACAGAGCCAGTGACAGAAACAATATTCTCACAAACAAACAGTCTAGCATGGTTGATCTCTCCGACAGGGATAAACTGAGGAAGTACTATGCAGATAATGTCCATGGTCTTGTGTTTCAAGGGACATGGATACGACCCAAGAAGTACAGCCTCATCATCCTGTACAACATACAGCACAAGCTCACCACACTCTCCAGGATCAACGCGCAGACAAACCACAGACAACTACAACGTACCAGATAAAATCCCTGGCGAAAACCTACTCTACGCTGGAAGGTGTACCAAGGATAAAGACTAAACGTGTAGTCTTATCTAACATAAAGGCCGATAAACCGTTTGACAGTGTGAAACAGCTCATTCACGACTATGCACATGCTCGCTATGTGCGTGTGACGTACACAAGACTGATACGCAAGCGCTCATTCTATGACGGAACAGATACCTACACAGTGCAGGTCAATATGGCGTGTGACGACTACACTGGTGATATGAACGATAACTTCTGGCCAGCTGACATCACATGTCGTGACTATGTACCACGACAGAAGAAACGGGACAATTATGGGCTATATAGTGATAATGGATATTCATATCAAAATGAGTAAGTTTCTCCTTGTTTCCCTATATATCATGGCTTTAAGCTTAATATCATGGAATATTCGTGGCTTAACACATGATTGTCAAGATATTGTCAATAATATTCCAGATGATGTTGATATTGTTGCTGTGCAAGAACATTGGCTCAATCCAGATAATGTCCGCAGTCTCAATGATATTAATGGTTTTTCACTCATTTCATCTATATGTAACAAAACAACTTCTTCTCGAGGTGCTGGCGGTGTTGCCATACTGCGTAACAATAAGTCCACCTGGAGGCTGCGCAGAATTGCAACCAAGACAGAATTTTTTGTTGCTGCAGTTGTATATGCACATGGATATCCTGATATGTATGTAATATCTTCCCGACTACCTTCTACTAATGTTCTGCACTCTGTGTATGTAGATGCAGTTGAACAACTCTTTGATATGTATGATATCCTTAGTCAAAAGGGTGATACTTTTATACTGGGTGAAACTGTATCTGTAAAAACATATTATCCCCACGTGATAGTGTGCTTTATAACTATATCACAGAACGGCATCTTATACATGCTGTTAGTACATTACGCAACCATGGGCCTGACCATACATTTAGAAGTAAGGACAGCAGATTTAAATCGCTCATTGATTACATACTCCTCCCGTCACACCTGACCGATCAGCTTGCCTGTTGTTGTGTAATGGATGATTGTAGCTACGCTGTATCTGATCATGTTGTGTAAGAGAAGGTTCATCTGCTTCAACATATAGACTATCAATAGGAGAGGTTCTAAAGGACCCAAGACAAAGTCGTAGGCCTTGGTGGTGGACAGAATCAAGTAGTTTTAGGTTGCTTTTACAGGCTCCACCATATACGATGGAGCCATAATCAAGTTTCGAGCGGACCAAGGATCGATATAGGTGGAGGAGGGTAGCTTGATCCCCTCCCCACTTTGAGTTGGAAACAACTTTCAACAAATCGAGTGCCTTCAGGCATTTGGCTTTAAGTGATTTAATATGCGGCAAAAAGGTTAAATGGGAGTCGAAAATTAGACCCAAGAATTTGGCCTCCTTAACAACTTTGATGGGAGTGCCATTTAAAGATAGTTCTGGATCTTTATGCGGCTTATATTTTCTACAAAAGTGTAGACAATTAGTTTTTGATTTAGAAAATTTAAAGCCGTTTTCAAGACACCATTTACTTATTTTGTTTAAACACAACTGCAGTTGCCGTTCAATAGTATGCATGTTTTTGCCACGGCAAGAAATGTTAAAATCATCCACAAATAATGATCCATCGATGGAATCATTTAAAACCTTTGATAAGCTATTAATCTTTATACTAAACAATGTCACGGACAATATACTGCCCTGTGGGACACCCTGATCCTGATTGTAATGATCGGACAGTGTAGAGCCCACGCGGACTTGAAATTGCCTGTCATTTAAAAAATTGGCTATAAATTGAGGTAAACGACCCCGTAATCCAAAATCATGTAGATCTTTTAAAATACCATGTTTCCAAGTAGTGTCATATGCTTTTTCTAGATCGAAAAAAACCGACACAGCATGTTGTTTATTAATTATGGCATTTTTAACAAAAGATTCCAAACGCACTAAATGATCAATGGTACTACGGTTTTTACGGAATCCACATTGTATATCAGTTAGAAGATTGTTGGTTTCTAAGTACCAAACAAGACGATTATTGATCATGCGTTCCATGGTTTTACAAACGCAGCTAGTAAGTGAAATTGGCCGATAATTTGAAGGATCAGTATGATCACGTCCAGGTTTAGGGATAGGGACAATGATAGCATCACGCCATGAAGTAGGAAATTTCCCAGATGTCCAGATGTCATCAAAAATATGCAAGAGAGTCTCTAGACATGATTCTGGCAAATGCTTCAGGAGTTGATAATGTATATGATCAGACCCTGAAGCAGTATCGTGAGCCTGGTCAAGAGCAGTATAGAGCTCATGAATAGAAAATATCTCATTGTAATCTTCCCCATTAGCTGAATTGAAATTAATAGCTTTCTTTTCTTGCTGTTTTTGGTATTTTTGGAATTGAGGGTCATAATTTGATGAGGAAGAATGTTTTGCTAAAGTTTCTCCAAGTTTATTCGCAATTTCGGTTTTACTAGTTAACAATTGGTTTCCATCTTTAAGATGGTGAATGCTAGATTTTGAGCCCTTTCCTTTGATTTTTTGGATCATATTCCAGACTTTAGACATTGGCGTACGCGAATTAATGTTTGATACATAATTTTGCCAAGATTGGCGTTTACTTTGTTTGAAAGTACGCCGTGCTTTAGCATTTAAAATCGTAAATTTATTCAAATTATGAACCATGGGGTGTCGGCGGAAATAATGCTCTGCCTTTTTCCGTTCCTTTCTAGCCTGTTTGCAATTATCGTTGAACCATGGTTTTCGAATATGTGGAATTGCAGACGACCTTGGTATACACTCGTCAGCAATGATATTCATTTCATCAGAAAAACGTTTTATAGCATCAGGAATATTAACAAAAAGTTCAGGTTTAAGCTTGTCAACACACAGCACTTCATATAAATGCCAGTCAGCCTTTTTGAAATTCCATCTTGATGATGGAGAAACATCAGATGGGGTTACAGGTTTTAGTAGTGTTGGGAAATGGTCACTACCACAGAGGTCATCGTGAACTGACCATTCAAATTCATTTAATAGGTTTGGGTCTGTAATTGACATATCAAGGGCCGAATATGTTCCTGTGCCAGGATGAAAATATGTATTTGAACCGTCATTACAAATGCATAAATCATTATTTGAAAGAAAATCCTCCAGTAATTTACCTTTAGTGTTTGTAGCTGAACCACCCCAGAGCGGTGAGTGGCGATTTAGATCCCCCATAATAATACAGGGTTTAGGAAGTTCATCATAAAGAGCTTGAAGATCAGCCAGTAGAAGAGTTGAAGAGGGTGGTATATATAGAGAACATATTGTAAAAGCAACGTGTAGCGTAAGCCGCACTGCAACAGCTTGGAGATTAGTTCTCAGAGTAACAGGGCTGTGAATAACAGTCTGCTTAACAAGGATGGAAGAACCTCCAGTTGCTCTCTCACCCGGCGGGGAAAAATGGTGATAGGCATTAAAATGGCGTAGTTCAAAAGCATCAGTCTGTTTTAAATATGTCTCCTGTAGACATATTGCTGACGGTGTAAAATCTTGTACTAACAGCTGTAAATCATTGAAGTTAGTCCGTAATCCTCTGCAATTCCATTGAATTAAGGGTGTATTAGTCATTTAAGGGCCAGTAACTGGTGACAAAGCCCTCCCTTTCTTTTTGGGTGAGCGACCATTTGTATGGCCGGTAGTGCTCACATGGGTGGATACCTCCATATCCATATCCTCAAGCAACCCATATCTGTTATGGAGTTGCACAACATCTTTCAGTGCCTTTGGCACACGATCCGATTGAATGTGTTGCTTTTTTGAGTCCGCTTTGGTAGATTTAGCTGGCTGTATCTTTGAATCAGTTTGAGTCGATGATGATGTTTCTCTTTGTTTTCCTGATGGTTGATTTGAGCTATTGTCTGAATATAATGCACTAGGTACCACTTCAGAAAATGTTTTTGGGTGTTCTGATGTTACCCAAGTCAGATCTGTTTGGCAAGGAACTGATACCGTTACTTTTTTGGCTACAGAAGAATACGACGGATGATTGATGGTTTCAGGTGTGAGTAAACGAGCTTGTTTTCGGGCCTCAGCATAGCTGACTCTTTTCTCACATTTCAGTTTTTGGACAGTAGCCTCATACTTCCACACTGAGCATTCCTTTGATGAAGCCATGTGGTTGCCATTACAATGCAAACACTTGATTGTGTTAGTGCACGTCTTACCGTCATGATCTGATTCTCCACATCTGTAACAAGTGAGCTTATTCCTGCAAGAATTTTGCCCATGACCAAACTTCTGACAATTAAAACAACGTGTTGGTCGTGGAATGAAAAGTTCTACTTGCATCGCAAAACATCCGACTTTTAGAGAACTGGGTAGTACCGGGGTGTCAAAAGTTAATAGATATGTGTTCGATGGGAACACACGGTCATCTTTTCGAAAAGTGAAACGTTTTGCCTCTATGACACCTTGACATCTGAGTTCAGACACAATATCTTCAATGGATTCATTGGCAAGACTTCGGTCTCTATCTCGTATTAGACCTTTTGAGAAATTTAGGGTCTTGTGAGCAGAGCAGGTAATTGGAATATCAGCCAGTTTAGTTGAAGTCATAAGATTAATTGCTTGAGACTTCCTGGCACATTCAACCAAAAGTCCTCCTGAACGGAGCTTTGTCACATGTTTTAAATCTCCAGCTTTACCCTGAAGTCCTTTTTCCAAAAGAAATGGTGAATATGAAGTAAGGGTACGTTCACCCTTAGCTTCAATAACAAGAAAACGTGGCCAAGTATCCCTCTCGGAATAGAGTAACTTGGTCACAATTTCATCATCAGAAGAATCTAGTTCTGAATCTGATTCTGATAATTGCCGCTTTGGTTTTTTTGGATTTAGTTTACCCATGGTTGTAGTTATTGTGGTTCAGCATTCCTGCTCCCTGCCCGCCACGGAGCGCCAACAAGGGCGATGCCATACGTAAGTGGTATTCCAACAAACTAACACCAAAAGGATACAGAAATGTTATACTCCAGTGGAACCAAAGGATCAACCAGATTGGCCCATGAGCCACCGCCTTCTGGGTGTATGCTCTAGGCAAGTATGTTAAACACCTATATGAACAGAAGACTATTCAAAATTGAGTATATTGAATAAGGACATGTAAAAAGTAAATCACAGGGCTCGACATGACCAGCCGATTGGTTGAACCGGGCCCATTCAACCACCCGTCTAGGTGAAGTAAGGGGCGAAGTCGTATGTTGGGCAAAGGAACACTGTTCCTGGAACCAGTGCCCTCAACCACCAGCCTCCCGTCCTCCACCGACACAGGGGCGCAACCCACGGCAAACAGGTTGGTGGACCAAATATCCCCCCGGGTCCACAACGGGGGGTCAAAGGGCGCTTAGCGTTACCCAGCACCCACCACGAGGAGGTGGCCCTTCATGGGTGCCTTAAAGATTATGACTGGGTAGAAAGTACACAGAGATATTTTGCCAGATGCATTCAGGGTTTCGGCAAGCGCTTTTCCTCTGCTTCAGTGCTAGGTAACCTTGGATTGTGGAGCATGGATGGTTATATAGATAAACGTAGACTATTATTTCTCGGCAAGCTGTGCAACAGCAAGTGTAACTCTTCATTTAAGGATATTTTCTGTGTACATTTAGCCACCTTTCAAAACAGAACAGCTGTCTTACACAGTATATGTGACACACTTATTCAAACCAGTTTAAAATACAATCTCTTCAATTATCTTAGTTACTATCTCGATTTTGGAAGGTTTCCATGTAAATCATCATGGCGAAGAATAACTATTAATTGCATAAATAAATCTGAAACTGAACGATGGATTTCTCACGTGTGTGTAAGGCACGATATGAATAGATATCGCTTGACCCACAATTTCTTTGGTGTACATAGATTGTATTGTTTGATGTATTTTACCCACAGTTTAAAGATATATTACAGTTTTGTGTACAAATCAGCTCAAGGGGAAAATTCTCAAAACATTGTGAACTCTGCAAAAGATATTGTAATGATTATGACTGCCATATAATTTTACACTGTGAACACTATATGTACAACAGAAACAATTTCCTTTCAAAACTTATAGATCTCTTTGATGTGGATGTTTATGTACAAATAGAATTATTATCTGAAGATGAAATGTTATCACTATTTTCTGGGGGTGAACTACTAGTTACTAACGATATTGATGAAATGTCATGGAGATGTATGATTGTCCTCTTTTGTAAATACCTATATTCCTTGCTTCCCTCACTAAACTGTGCATTCTAGACCTTTCATCTTTTCTTTGTACATATACACGTATATGACTATATGAATGTGTTGTGAATATATTGCTGTGATTATGTTGCTGTAAATATTTCATGTACATGTTTATAATGATTTTCGGAATATAATCTGGAGGAAATAAAAAGATTCATTCATTCATTCATTCATTCTGGCGGAGATAGGCATAAGGATGAGATCAATAAGGGCTGAATGCGTTTCCCCGACTAAATGCAAATATGCTGCCAGAAGCTCTTGATTATATTCCCATACCTCATTAAAGTTTAGCATCAACGTTGTTTAGTTTTTGTTTTATTCTTATCAAATAAACTTACATTTTACTGTATTATTGTCTGTTTACTGGTCCCTGACATTTTGCTTCCTATTCACTGGCAGGGTAATGAATCTGAACTCTGAAATAATCAGCTAGTTCATCAATTCCGACCTGATGACTACAGTATTATTGGACTTCCTCTATCTCAGAATATCTTCTGTCACTTCACATATGGAACTGCTGTGTATCGATCGGTATCCTTGAAGTCATGTTTTTTCGCAATTCCTAAAACGGACTGCGTGGGTGCCCATTGTTAGTGCCCAAGCTCGTAACATAGACTGGATTCCGATGCTTCATATGGGGACGATGCTTGAATCTCGTTCGTGGGCACACCTTTACAAAACAACTTTAAGCGCAGGTCCTAACCGATTGCTAACCAATCCTCTGTTGTGTGTCTGGTGTTAGAAGTCAGTGTGGTGCCATTACGAATTAGCTTTATAAGCTTTATGACGTCTATTAATAATCAGTGGATATGAAAATTATCCTCAGGTGTAAGTTAAGATCTTTAAGACATTCAGACAACGTTTGCTGTATGAACACTTCAAATTAAGGTGAAAGAAAAGTGCAAAAAGAAATACTTGAGCTGTGTGATTTCTGATTGCAGATTTTGACATATAGCTCGTATCTTCAACAGCATAAGACTTTGTCTGTTGTCATCCAGACTCCAGCACGTCCTATCGTCTGAACTGATCCACAAGCTATTCCCAACTGTACATGGAAATGGGAATCATCAGATCAGATGATGTAAATAATAGTGTGTCAAGGATGAGTCCTGATTTACTAATACTAATAATGTAAATATTCGGGTCATTTTTACATTGGCATTGTCATTACAATGCACTGTTTCACCACAATGAAGACCCTTGTAATTCCAATGGCTAATTCATATCCCACATGGCGAAAGAAATCTCTGTAGTTCCCTATATTGTTTGACTGACACTGACATCTTTTACTGTCTGGTGACATGACTACTGGCCGGTCATCAGATGAGTATATATTTGTATGCATGAAAACAAGATGGCTCCTTGTAGTAGCATTACTTGGTGTAACGAAATAGATGCTGTTTTAGATGATTCTAAACTGCAAAGATTATAGTCTGCGAGGTCAATATGATAGAAGAAGGACAAGAAGATGCGATCCCTGAGGTGGTCGAACCACCTGATCTGTTTTCGCACATTGCCCTCGCTTAAAAGCAATTATCTGTAAAATATATGCAGTGGACATAAAGATCTCAGCAGTCAGTACCCAAGTGATTAGACGGTTCTCCAGATGTCTTCTGGTCAGAGGGAAGTGGTGGATCTAATGCCTGATGAAGCCAACTACCAACTTAATACAAAGCGCTTTCATTGCTGTCCATTACACAAACGACCCTTTTGTGATTAACAGGCTGTGTTAGTGCCACTATAAACTAATGGGTGAGCATTCGTGTTTTTGTCAGAGTATTCTGGGTAACGGAATAGGACTGAACGGTCATATCCTAGTCTTCCGATAATAGACTTGTACCGTTAGAAGGCCACCTTTGTCCTGCCCTGCCAAAACAGGATTTGTTTATAAGCGCCAAATATGATCACATAGACTCGCACAAACATAGGCACGCACTCACTCTGACACGAACACGCCTACATGCCGACAGGCACACTAACGAACGTGCAACCTGTTGCAACCATAATCACATACACTATATCAATGTGTCCCTGTGACCATTCAGATTAAGGCGAATAAGCCTCATTCGTACAGAATAATCTCTGCCATGTGAAGTCTTACCTGGAAAGCTGGAGGGGTCAGCTCACATTTTAAGACTTATGTCTTGGTCATTTTTACAGAAATGGTCTCACAAGTAGTATGTGGCAAAATACCAACAGTTTGTCTGATTTAAAAACTAGTGACACGCCCATGCATTGGTTCTAACAAGTTAAGGGGCGGTGGGGTAGTCTAGTGGTTAAAGCGTTGGCTCGTCACGCCGAAGACCCGGGTTCGAATCCCCACATGGGTACAACGTGTGAAGCCTATTTCTGGGGTCCCCCGCCGTGATGTTGCTGGAATATTGCTAAAAGCGGCGCTAAGCCAAACTCACTCAGTCAGTCAGTCAGTCAGTCAGTCTAACAAGTTCAAACCAAAAATTATATTTAGGTCTTTCTGTTCAAGTGGTTGAAGAAATATTTGAACGAAAACTGATAATAAAACATTCACATAAAAAGGATAGTTGTTTTTCATAAGGATTGAATGAAGTAGACTCAAGACTATACTATTTTCTAAGATCCTATGTTCTATTTAGCGACCTGTACTTAACACTATTCCCTGCTACTAGGAGTCTCTTGAGTCAGCTAGCTAGAAAAAGACAAGGAAAGGAAAACATACAGAGGTTTTCACCATTTCAAACATACACCAGTTCAGATGTTGAAACAGGCTCGCACTATAGAACTGGAATAATCACATATACCTATGCGCACCTATACGTGCATATATAACTCATAACTGGAATAATAGAATAATGATGTACACGACGTTAGATCCCATTTCACCTCATCTCAGAATATTTTGAAAGGCTGAGATAAGGAAGGCAATGACATCCCTCAAAATACTCATCAAAGGCGCCTAATGCTGGTGTAGTCCGTTACTTGAGAAAAACACATCTAGGGAAGTCATTTTTCCTGTGTACTTTAGGTTAGGTACTACATGACAGCAGCCTTATTAAGAACCAAACATCATTAGCGTCCTTCACTGCAAACATCAGCCTGCGGGCATGCTTAACCCGTGTCCAATATACCCCAGTGATTCTCGCTATATTATATCTTGAGTGAGTGAGTGAGTGAATATTTACAGTCACGTCGGCAATATCTCCGCCATATCGTGACGAAAACAATTTATACAAAAGTACCAGCAATTTATACACATCCTCTGATCATCGATACGAAGGCTAGTGGAGACTCTTGTCGCGAGAAGGCATAATGATTTACTCTCATACAGGACGGAATAATTAGAATGCCAAATGTTGTGTCCTCAACTGTCAGTTGATTTCCGGGTTTCTTAAGAACCACAATTGAATTCCCACTGACATTATCCTGGAAATAATCTGTTGCCCGAGAAGTATATTCCCGATGAGCCTCATTGACTGAATCGTTTAATTAAACAAATCCAAGAATCATCTGGCGGAGATAGGCCTAAGGATGAGATCAGTAAGGATTGAATGCGTTTCCCTGAATATATGCAGAATCTCTTGATTATATTCCCATACCTCATTAAAGTTTAGCATCAATGTTGTTTTCTTTTGGTTTTGGTTTTATATTTATCAAAGAATCTTTACAGCATTTTCCTGTATTGATGTCTCTTTACAAATCCTTGACATTTGACGTCCTGTTCCCTGGCAATATAATGAGTTTATCACTTCCGATCAGATGATTAGAGTATTATTTGACATCCACTATATCAGATGTCTTCCGTCACTTCACATTTGGAACTGGTGTGTATCGATCGGTATCCTTGAAGTCATGTTTTTTTCGCCACTTTTAAAACGGGCGGCGTAGGTGCCCATTCATTGTGCCAAAACTCGTAACGCAGACTGGATTCCGATGCTCCATATGGGTACGATGTTTGGGCACACCATCTCGAACAACTTTAAGCGCAAGTCACAACCGATTGCTATCCAGTCCCCTGTCGTGTTTCTCATGGCAGAAGACGAATTAGCTTTATAAGCTTTATGAAGTCTACTGATAATCAAAAGGAATGGTAATCAGTGGATATAAAAATGATCCTCAGGTGCAAGATCTTCAAGAGAATCAGAGTCCAACTACGTTTGCTTTATGGACACTTCAAATTTAGGTGAAAGAAAAGTGCACAAAGAAATACGTGAGGTGCGTGTTTGCTGGTTGCACTGTTTGACACATAGCTCGTATCTTCAAATAGCAGAAGACGTGGTCTGCTGCTAGCCAAACTCCAACGCATATTAAAGCAGACGTCCTAACGTCTGATCCGATCTACAAACTAACCAACTGTACACAGAGATGGAAATACTCGGTTCTGATGATGTGCAAAGGATATTTCCTGTTTTAATAAAGTAATATAAACAACTGACAACTATTCACAACATGTGCGCTGTAATTACAATGCACTGTTTCTCCTCAATGAAAAGTCTTGTAATTCCATTGGCTAACTCGTATACCACATTGAGAAAGAAATCCCCGTAGTTCCCTATATTGTGTGACTGGCACTGATAACGTATACTGTCTGGTTACATACTGACAGGTCTTCAGATGAGTATGTATTTGTTTACTTGAAAACAACATGGCCCTTGAAATACACAATGCCATTTTAGACAGTGGTCAAATGTAACATATGTTATACTTGGGATTACACTTTCTTAGTACAGTACAGATTCTAGTACTTTTTTGGGTTGAGTCCCATCCGGGATTCGAACCCACACCCTCAGAGTCAGGCACCTAATCGCCAGCACACAAAGTCAGACGCCTAGACCGCTCAGCCATCGCGGATTCCACAAAACACACTTATCAGAGGGTACACAAAGTGGCTGAGCGGTTAGGCGTCTGACTTTGTGTGCTGGCGATTAGGTCCCAAAAGGTACTAGAATCTGTACTGTACTAAGAAAGTGTAATTCCAAATATAACATATGTAACATGGACTTTTGTAGTAGCATTTCTTGGTGTAACGAAATAGATGTCATTTTTATGCTTTTAACGTTTGATTCGGTATAACAATGATTATTGTCTTCGAGGTCAATATGAGGGAACAAGGATGAATAGATGGGACCCCTGAGGTGGTCTGACCACCTGGTCTGTTTTCGCACATTGCCACCGGGAAGAGCAATTATTTGTAACATACATGTAGGCGTATATCTGTAGTGGACATAGAGATATCAGCTGTCAGTACCCAGGTGATTAGACGGTTCTCCAGATGTCTTCTGGTCAGGGGGAAGTGATGGATCTAATGCCTGATGAAGCCAACTACCAACTTAAATACAATGCACTTTCATTGCTGTCCATTACACAAACGACCCTTTTGTGATTAACAGGCTATATTAGGGCTTCCTGAAACTAATGGATGGGCATTCGTGTTCTTGTGAGCGTATTCACTGGGAACGTCAAGAGCACTGAACGGTTAAGTTGCCATATCTTATTCTTCCGGCGATAGACTAGCTACTTATGTTCTGTCCTTCCAAAATAGATATATTTATTACCAGCTAAATATAGCTATAGATGGCTAGGTAGGGGATCTAGATTCCATTTAATACTGACAAAGAGCGCAGGGTAACAAAATATGAGGAAATAAATAGCCTGACCATCTGAGCAACTGCCAAGCCCTATTGCAGAAGTTAGCTACACTATTATAAAATATAACCGATGCACATATAATCATGGAACAGAACAAGACAAATAGAGACGTATACCAACTCATTGCATTAGGTTACGTTACGTTTATGTTAAGACATTCATTAAAGATACGTACGATACTCAGAAACGTCCACACACACACAAACATTTACATACGTCATATTACTTACACAGGCTTGTACACACACGCACACATAGACAGGCACAAACATAGACACGCACACACTCTTACACTAAAGACGAACAAGACTAAATCGCAGCTTCACAGACTAATCTCTGTCATATAAAATCTTACCTTAAAATCCCAAAGGGCTCAGTTCAAAACCTATGAGTTGGTAATTTTTAAGTAAATGGTCTCACAGTGCGTGCGTGAGTTCAGTTGTACGCCGCTTTTAGCAATATTCCAACAACATCACGGCGGGGAACACCAGAAATGGGCTTCACACATTGTACCCATGTGGGGAATCGAACCCGGGTCTTCGGCATGACGAGTGAACGCTTTAACCACTAGGCTACCACACCGCCCCTAAATGGTCTCACAAGTACTTTGTGGCTAAATATCTACAATTTGTCCGATTTCAATGTTAGTGGCATGTCTATTGATGCCAAGAAAGTAAAATATATAAAAAGTGAGTTAGTTTAGTTTTACCCCGCACTCAGCAATATTCCAGCTATATGGCGGCGGTCTGTAAATAATCGAGTCTGAACCAGACAATCCAGTGATCAACAGCATGAACATCGATCTGCGCAATTGGGAACCGATGACATGTGTCAACCAAGTCAGCGAGTCTGACCACCCGATCCCGTTAGTCGCCTGTTACGACAAGCATGGTTTACTGATGATCAATATTCTAACCCGGACCTTCACGGGTATCAAAATCAAGAATTAGATTTAGGTATTTGGGTAACTTCAACTGGTTGAAGAAATATTTGTAAGAAAAAACAGAAAAAAATATTATCAAATAAAAAAGGAATATCAGCTTGTCATAAGGATTTAATGGAATAGGATCAAGAAGATTCTACAGGTTCTAATTCGGGACGTGCACATAACATTATGGCCGCATCTGTGTTCTGTGGACAAACCAAACGACGTTGAAAAATGGTACTTTTTGTAACCTTTGCTTTTGGTATTAAGGGAATTAACATCGCTGACCAGTGCGGAGTAAATGTGATTTGTATGTGTGTGATAAACAGTGACACACACACAAAACACACGACGTTAGATCCCATTTCACCTCATCTCCGAATATCTTGAAAGGCTGAGATGAGGAAGGCAATGACATCTCTCAGAAAATTCATCAAAGGTGCCTAATGCTGGTAGAATCCGTCAGCATACAGGACACATTTGCTGACTTGAGAAAAACACGTCTAATGATGTCCTCTTTCATTAGGTTGGATGCTTCAGGACAACAGTCTTATTAAGCTACGCACATTATTAGCGTTATTAATAATACAATCTACCTCCCACTGTAAACATCATCTTTTGGGTATACCGAACACGTGCTCAATGTATCCCAGCGATTCTCGCCTAATTTTATCTTGCTGAAAGGCGGAGTAGCATATTGTATATATACTTGCATGGGAAGATATCGGTAACGCCATTTTTAATTGATTTCCAGAAATAGTGACAGAATTTGCTTCTACAATTTCATTTATCATATATTCTTCAAAAACTTGCTTCATCCTTTCACATGGGATATTGTGTGCAATGTTTTATGTTTTCTTAAATTGGTTTAATGGGATAATATTAAATTTTGTTTCGTTTGGCTTCTTGACGTTCCCAATTGAACCTCTTTGGTTGCATGCGTGTTGTATGTCGTGTACTTGGTCTTGTGGGGCAACTTGCTCTTCCATTGGACTACCTACTGCATTCCTCCTAAATAATTCAGCGTCTGGAATTCCTGACTGAAAATATCAATATTTTTGTAAATGGTTTGCGTAAACTCATCCTAGCCCGTGTGTGCTTTATTCCAGGCAAAGGTGGGACAAAAAACACAACAAGCTATACATATTTAAGGTCTAAAAGTTGCAAGATCCCAAGTGGGAAATGACTGATATTAGTAAACACATTATATATCAAGTTGATTGAAAAAAATGCAGTTGATTGAAAATATGATTGGAATTCTGTTCTAACCCTTTGTGAAGGCATCATGTTTGTCGTGGCATTCTTGCAATATACCTATGAATGCAGGGTTATTGTATCAGAAAACTGTTGGAAGCAGTGCTAGTACTTGTCATAAATGCTATCCTTTTCCTTTTACACAGGAGACAATAGAGTGCAATATATGGATATTAAAATTCTTTCATTCGTGAGTGCGACGTTTCCATAGAGATGCTTGCACCATTGTCAAGCAGGATACATCCACACCGACACTACAAAACTGTTCCAGAAGCGTCTGATGGGTTTCGATATGAAAAGAGTCGGATTGAGGCAGCCGAATATGTAAATCATTTATTTAAAGTCCCGATTTATTGCTCTAATCCAACTGATTGTAAATGTAAGCGATAAAACCATGTCGTATTCATGTTAACATGTGCGGTGGGGCAACCAAGTGATTAAACCGTTCGCCTCGAAGAGCTGGGTTCAATCCCCCACTTGGTAACAATGTGTGAAACCCATTTCTGCTGTCCCCAGCAATGATGTTGGTTGATTGGTACCATAAAAGTGGCATAAAACTTTATGTACTCACTCACTTATGTTAACAACAGGAACCAAGGGTGGTGCTTAACTGTTTGCTTGCACCTATGACTCTCCTTACTCTCAACAAAGTGCGTGAGTGAGTGAGTTTTAACGTCACCTCGGTAATATGTCAGACATAAAGCAATGAGAAGAGTTATGCTAAAGGTTTAACATATCTGTCACAAAGTATAGTACAGCATTGGCAAGATATGACAATGTATGTCTATAAGCAAACGATTTCAAACATTAAAATATTTTATTTAACTCACAAAATTGCATCATACATTTAATACGGGCTGTAGATTGCCAGCAACTGAGAGTACATCACCATTATTACGGGCCGTGTGGTCTTAAAGTACTGCATGGACCTTGGCCAGAGTTACACCTTCCCTTCAGCCGATGGCGATTCTTCTCAAATTTAGCTATGTTTACAAATTTGGTATGCTTGAATTTAATTTGAATGTTTTGAGAGGATACTCTCATATGATAATACATTGACAAAGTGTTATTGTGAATCACAATTGTCTAGTTAGTATTTCAAATAGAAGTTTAAGTCCCTATCGGTGGCGATTGCCATTCTTTCAAACAGGTTAGATCATTAACTGGAAATTATTGAAGGAACGCTTGAATTTTCCTGTGTTCCTTTATTTGTTTCTCGCAGTATATATCCATCGTCAGTTCACTGTCGAAACACCTATGCCCATCCTAAAAGACAGAAAAAGTCAAAGTTTCATTAAGTAAAGTTTGTACAACACCAGTGAACACTTAAATCACTGAAGTCGAAGTCAACAATCCTGTTAATATCACGGATTATGTTCCTTTTGTGGGGTCGCGTAAGTTACTCATCGTTACTCATCTTCAATCCCAGTAATGTAGATATTTGATGTATCGGGTTAGGTGTGCAAGTGGTTACCAACGGAACTATCAGAAGATCAGATTGGTTGACCGACACTGGTGTTCATAAAACTTATAAGATGTTCCTGTGGGGTACTTCAGAAATTTATTCCGAAACCATTGGTGAACGTTAAAACCTTTAGTAGTCTGCAGTGTGTGCTCACTGCTGCCATTCATCACGAACATCTCGCAAAAACTGACCAGAAAACATAGCTTGTTTGAATTCGCCCCTTCCTTGTTGCAGCGACGGAATACTTGCGTGAGAATGTAAATTAACAAATTCCCCATGAAACTGTGTTCAGTCAATAGCCCAACAATTAGTAAATTGTTGAGTATCCATATTGTCTCATATGAGACTGACTGACTGAGTTTGGTTTTACGCCGCTTTTAGCAATATTCCAGCAACATCACGGCGGGGGACACCAGAAATGGGCTTCACACATTGTACCCATGCGGGGATTCGAACCCGGGTCTTCGGCGTGACGAACCAACGCTTTAAGCAATATGCTACCCCACCGCCCCTCTCATATGAGAGGCTTTCTCAGGCGACCATTATGATTTGTTGCCATGACACCTAGTAATGACATGATGCATGCAATGCAAAATAATTTCACACTTTTGAATTGCATCTTATTGTGATAGTCCAAAGAAAACCACAAAACATGTATCAGGTTATGAAAAGTCGCAACAAACACTACCATCATTTTGTTTTGTTTAATAGGTGAAGCTGAACTCACTCACTACTACCAATCTATCCACTTCTGACTACCCACATCTGTCTATCCACCTATTCCCGTGTATCAGTGCAAATAACTCTGCATACAATACTGGAGCTGGTTATGTGCTTCCTAACATACTGGGAAGAACATTTTTAGGTTGTAACCTTTTGAAATATAAACAAAGTAAGCGATACTTGCTTACTGATACCATTTTCCATAGCATTGTGACGTGAAAGACACGTAACTTTAGGGACATTGACATGATTTATTTTAATTTATTATACTTACATCTAGAAAATTATTAAACTATTTTTTATTTAAAGCTAGTTTGTGTATGAGCAGAAAATGTTTTGAAATTTTCTTTGAGTTCAAGACTTTTTTTATTGTTTTGTTGTTACATTTACTAACAAATTTGTCCATATGTGTCCAGATATGGAAAAATCACGGAGAATGTATTCTGTATTTATATTTTACGTGGATCAGTTCAAAATACTCAAGGTAAATACAGTAAAATACCACAACCAGGTATGCTTACTAATAACCCTTTGTCCTGCATTATAATGGGAAAGACACAAAACCATAGGAATATTAACATTACTTATTATTTATTATACTTAAATAACACGATAATATATTTAAAAAACATAAGCTCTCTCAGAACAACACCTTCCGAAAATAAAATGAGGTACAGGGCCAAAACCTTTCGGAATTCTTACAATCTAATAGAAGGCACCCAACACATACCGAAGGAATCCAGTAAATGAACATTTGCAAATATACATAAAATCTAAGACATTTATTCACTAATCAAAACCATTTTGGGATAAAAGTTATTTCTCATGTCATTACTATCCTCGAAAGTAAACTTCGGCATCCAGTGGGTGATGGTAGTGAGTGAGTGAGTTTATTTTTACGCCGCTTTTAGCAATATTCCAGCAATATCACGGCGGGGGACACCAGAAATGGGCTTAACACATTGTACCCACGTGGGGAATCGAACCCGGGTTTTCGGCGTGACGAGCGAACGCTTTAACCACTAGGCTACCCCACCGCCCCGGGTGATGGTAGATATCTGTGGAAACTAAAACAACATAACCCTCTCCAGAATCGTGAGAAATGTCTGCTTAATGCAATGCCCATTGTGTGAATCCCACCTTATCTTAGGCATTGTGTATAGTGATTATACCAAATGATCCCGGCCAGGTGAATAGTTGCTGTCTCACACACGGCAGAATTCACAAACACATGCAAACATATGCAGTTTCTCTTACTTGTTAGATAGATAGCACAAATACGACAACAAAGCAAGACTTATCAGAACGTTCGCTGATGACTTCAAAAAACGACTGACGTGCACATGTAGATCCTCTCGCAATTGTGTTATGCAAACATCTTCATCAAATTGGCACCACCAAGAATCATTCCACATTCACTCCATTGGTAATCGGAAAACACAAATATGTGTGACAATTTATCAGACGTATACGCCACTGGAGTCTTGAGTAGACATACAATGTCTTGTACATATTTCTCCTCGTCATCTAGTTCCTTGTAAATTGGTACGTCATAATGCTGATTGTTTATTGTTGTCTTTCATGATCAATCACATTATAGCTGGAACCACTGGTGGCCGTTGGATTTCCTGAAACCTATGATGCCATTTAAATGATTTTATTTTCTAACTTGCTTGCCACCGAATTGTCGCACATATTGCAATAAAGAAGTTATCTATACCTCATCTGTCCATATCCTGTTTATTGATTCGTCGGTACACAATTACTATGAGAACTATTACCTCAAACTGTCCAGATTTGTTCATTTCTTAATTTTGGTTGAAAGTCCCGCTTAACAGACAGGCTCACTCACTCAATATCTCATCTACCTGTAAGTTCTCAAACACTCCATCAGTCCAAACCGCCCATCCACGCTAAGTCTCACTCATTCACTTTTCGCATTTAAAAAGTAGTTCTATGCCTGCCACTGTGTTGACGGACGACTACCCATACTGATGTACTCAGAGCTTACAACTTCAGATTTACGTTTGCAACAAAGTTCAAGGAACAGACATCTGAATTTTCTAGCACTCATGGAATACAAATAGAAGTTGATAGCATGAGTGGAATCACACAAGACATAGGCGATTGTGTCAATGAGATAAAGAACCGCTCCCTCCATAGACTTGTTAGAAGGGTTCAAGTAGGGGGACATTATCAGCAACACACATCTCGGTGTAGTAAGAACCACAAGGGCAATCGCTGATGTCACGAGCATGATAGTGATTTGACGGTGTCGATCCGCTTGGGCACTGTCAGTTTTCGAGTCGCTTCTATTCAGGTATTTGCGAGTCTTGGTAGATTTTACAATTCCTGCAATGATGAGCAGGTTGAAGATGAGAAGAAGGACACACGGGATTACGGCATACACAAGGACGTTAATCCAGTACCACACATGAACCATGAAGTAGATGTATTTCCCGTTGATGTTACAGAAAACACTCTTGGTGGAAGCATAATAATGATAATCCATCGTCCAGAAGAGATGAAGAAAGAGCCCAATGAGGGGCAAGGTTATCGACATCACGACTGTCAAGGATTTCTTGAAGGTCCAGATCTTGCCTATCTGGAAAGGGAACCACACTGCAGCAAATCTCTCCACGGAGAGTCCAACAAGAAGCCAGTTGCCGTACGTGATGAGGAAGTTCCCGAAGAATCCCAGAAACTTGCAGCCACATATTCCAATCTGGACTCCGTTGTCTGTGAGGACAAACATCAGAAGCTTGTTAACGATGGCAAGGTTGTCGACGATGGCGAGGAGGGCGATGTAGACAGCGAGGGACCTCTGAGGGGACATCTTGATGATTGTGATGATGGTGAAACAGTTTCCTGGAAATCCCAAGGCAAAGATGGCCCACAAATAATAGGTTTCTATGTTAAATGCTAAAGCGTCTATTTGTGCCCAGTCGTTGTCCTCCTGAGAAGGGGTCCATGATGTTATTTCAAACTCCAGTGTTGTATTTAGTTCCATTTTAATACTTTGAATGCAGTTTACTGGGTAGAATAATACTCTAACGTCATATCATATCAATGAAAATTGACCACCACAGATTGCATCTTAGCGTCCGATTCAGTTAAATATGGGATGCAGTTTAATCGCCTGGTGAGCTGGTCTGTCCGATGAACTTTTCCGGGTTGTACTTCCATTCGTGGTTTCATCAACAGGGAATCTGTTTCTTATTCTGAAACAAATTCATTCCAATATTTAGATTTATGAGACGAAAAAATGTATCCTTCGACGAGAAAATACTTGCAATGTTTTGATGTTGTTTTCCAATCATACTCAACAATGTACCAACTAGATGACGGCGGCCTGTGTCTAAACCAGGCAATTTATATTTCATTTGATTGACATTTTGAACAAAGATCCACGACATATGAATATGAAAACCCGTCATCCACAAAGTCATCAATCCTAATGACGTGACTCATTCAGAGGTATTGATCGACCAACAATGTTTTCCGAGGACTAATAACAAAACGACACAGGTGTCGTTTGTAGCAATGTAATTTATCTCAAAGCATTGTCAGCTGCGCCAACTAAAACATTATTTCGCCAGTTATTAAAGTACATACAGATGGCACAGTATTTTAATAATAATGCTACTTTTTGCGTCAAGAATCCAACGCGATGATGATCGCTGGCGTTAAATTATTACCCTGATGGAATTGTACTTTCAAAGCTGCTACTAAGCGCTAAGCGCGACCGTATAGGTCCGTACATCCGCTTTTCAGGTACCCATTTTAAACAGTTGGGTGGACTGAGTGCAATGTGGACGAAGTGCCTTGCCCAGGGACACAACACAGTATGAGACCCAGGTCACAAATTTTGGCGTCTCCGCGGAAAACGAACCTGGGCCTTTGGCGTGAGAGGCCATGATGCTAACCACTACACCACTGTGCTCCACATAACGACTTGTGCTTATTATGCTTGAAGCTAATAAAGGCACTGAAGACCAGGCCCCGATTTCTCGAAACAACTTAATTTCATGACATAAATTTCAAACTGAGTTTGACAATTTGAAACAGCTGAAATTTTAACTCAAGTGCATTTGTTAAAATAAAAAAAAGCCCAATCAACTTACGTAATCTATCCATCAAACTCAAATTGTCTACTATGTTTGAGTTTAATATCGATTTTAGTTCATTATGGGAAATGCATTTTCTCAAAATTCAGTGAAAACCTAAGTTTGTTTCGAGAAATTGGGGCCAGATCTCTCCCAAAAACTTGACATCTCCTTAATACCGAACTAAATTAAGAGATATTTAGATGGTGAAGAGTATTTGTTTGATTTCACTCCGCTTGTGCTCTTGCTAGCAATGCATTACGTATATTCAAAAAGTCAATACCGGGGACTAATTAGTCTTGAATTTCTGCCGAGACGGATTCTATAAGGAGTAAAATGCAAAATAGCTTAAAAACAGTATTTGAATATCACAAAGTGAAAATGTGTTTAATCTAAAGATTAATATTCTCCCAGAAAACCCAAGTGATGAACGTCTTCATCAAGATATACAACAAGATAGTGGATGGCAATATTGACTGCTAACTCTCTGGCATAGGCGTCTCTAGTTGCATGTACATGCAAATCCTGTGTTACAGGAATTGCGTGTTAGTGTGAAATGTCTAAGTTAATTCTACATCGAAGAATCATTTAGGACCTTTTGTGCAAAATTCCGAACCCCTCTACTAATAGGGATAAATGTAAATGTTACAAATAAGAAATCGAAGAAATGAATACATAAATGAGTCCACATGTTCTGTATTCCATATGGACTTGTCTGCTTAATGAGCATAGAGTTTATTAGTATTTAAGGTAAA
Source organism: Haliotis rubra (assembly GCF_003918875.1). Taxonomy (NCBI): domain Eukaryota; kingdom Metazoa; phylum Mollusca; class Gastropoda; order Lepetellida; family Haliotidae; genus Haliotis; species Haliotis rubra. The sequence continues at coordinate 79,517 of NW_025767516.1, forward strand.
TGTTTATGAACGGTAAAAATTATTATTCTCGTCCTCAATTGATTAACACGTACTGAAATAATGAATGAAATATATTTCAAATATTTTTAAACAATTTCAGTGTATACTTATTATTAATAGCATTGTATTTCCTTTAAATCCACAATGCATAATATAATATGTTTAAAATGACTTACCGTTGCCACGCGAGAGCCTGAGTTAAGAGAAAGGCAGTATACAACAGTCGCCCTCAACAGCTGATTCACAAATACCAACATCTGTACATAAGCTCGAGATCGATAAACGTGCCACAACCCTTACTGTGTCTTTTGTGGGAGGCGGATGTATAACTCCATCATTGCTGTATCAGGGGTCGGGGAAAGCTACGGGCTGACTGAGTATTGGGCGGAACAGTATGCTTCTTTATCTCATTGGCTTGTGTTCACAGTTCCAGTGTTGTGAAGCTGATAGGCATAGTTCGGAAGTTGACGGGTCAATACTCTATGTCTGGTCAACGACTGGCTGAACGAACACGGGATGAGCTTGAATGTAATTTTATAATCTGTTGGTGCGGTCGCTCATGCACTAAGTCAGTTTTGACTCTGCTTTTACCAGTACCCCCGTAATGTCGCTGTGTGGAAGTTTTATGTGGACAGAGAGCTCGGAGTACTGAACGTTATAGAGACCCACTGAACAATGACAGATGCATGACCAACATGGTCATTCCTTGAAATGTACTTCAAACCACGTGTTGTAAAAATCTCCATACTACTTCACAAATATGATATGGTGAGTGAGTTTCCCCATACATTTTACAGAGCATACTCATGTGGAAAGTCGACCAGTACCCTTCGGTGTGATGGTCCAACATCCACTGTCCAAACATATGGTTACTTTGAATGATGTGAAATGTGTGTTTCTGCTAATATATGAACTGTGTTAAATATTCCATCACAAGGGATAACTATTTCAAAGCACGAACAATGAAGGATCTTTTTAACTAATATAAGTTCTCATTTAATTATTGCATTTTAAAAAGAATTAGACTTGTTAACTGATTTGTAAATAGATATATATTTTATTATTGGTAGTTTAGATTAGTAATTGAGATTGTTAGTGGCTGTACCCTCAAAGGGGGTTGAAGTAGCGAAAGATTATTGTCCTCCTGAGAGGGTACGTAAGTCCCGAAACATTCAAAGGAAATTTAAATTTACCAGCTGTTTTAAATGTAGTATTCTTGTCATTTTAACTGTTGGCTAAATTTTCCTACAGTCGCCAGCGGCTGAAGGGATGATATAAATCCAGCTAGAGTCCATGCAGGTAGCAAAAGTACTGTAAGTCCCAATGGTCCCTAGTTTGGTGATCAACCTTCAGTTGTTGGCGATCTACAGCCAGTTTTTTATATTGTATTGTCCAAATAGTGCTATTAGTTTTAACTTTCCACACTAGTTTTAGTTGTAATTGTGATATACTGGTTGTTTTACTGTCCTTCGTAGACAGGTTTTTATCATATACATATATTCCATTTCAATGTCAAATATGTTTCGTCACGATATGGCTGAGATATTGCCGATGTGACGTTAAATATTAACTCAGTCACTCACTCACTTCACTGCTGATATATGTAAATAAGTGTCATCACTTCGTCAGTAGCATCACTTGCACATCATCATCATCAATTTGTGTCTTGATGTTCTCCCATAAGTCCTGATTGTGCGGCTGCTTGTACTAGCCCAGACTGAAGCTGGTTTTATAGTGCTAGCTCATTTAGATACCATGCCGCAGTGAAGCATGAATACCCCACTCAGACATAGTGTATGGCTGTTGTTTCTTTGTACTAGCCCACTCAGACACAGTATACTGACTCCGAGCCGACCAGTCCTTGTTGTACCCATTAATGCCGAGCCCCAGGCAGGGAACAACAAGTACCATATTTTAACGTCTTTTGGTATGACGCGGTCGGGCATTGAACCCGCGACCTCACGCTCTCCAGGCCAAACAAAATAGGTTAGTATGTATCCTGTGATGGCAATTTGCAAACACACCTCAGCTCACCAACTGTTGTTGATTATCTCAGTCCAACTGGTCATTAAACGATTCAAGCTTAACATTTCTTTGCAAACTATCATAATTGTACAAGCAAAATAGAACAAAATCCAGAACAGAACTGAAATTCTACCAGAGAAAGCAGTTGCCATTTGCAAAATGACGTTATTCTCAATAACAATGGCTGATAATAGATTACATAATCTAAAACCGACATGTTTTTTTATGCCCGGTTTCCAATATTGCAATCTATCTTAGTCCTTAATGCTGCAGATTCGTAACCTGACGTCATCGTTGTCATTGTGCAAGATGACACATGGACAGCCATCATCCGTCAAAACGACTTGATCAGTTTGAAATCTTCATATATATAGCAAATTTAATGTCTTAACACATTATGATATGGTTCTTGACATTTTGAAATAATCAGTCCTTGCAATAAAGCAATTGCTTTACCATTTGAGGTGTGACGTTATTTTTGGGTTGCCATTTCAGTTGAAGATGGTAATTGTACTTGTTTGAAACATATTATTCAATTTTCAGTTTCCACAATCTTGTGAAAACGTCTTGGCGGAAGAAATCACGTACATGTGTTATCTTAATGGTGTTTTCGACAAATCTCCATCACCAAAGATATATCAGTCTCGATTATCCTGTATCTGGATACAGACATTAAAGGTCAACGAGTGCTTCAAAGTGTATGAAAGGGTCACAGGAAATCAGCCATAACACCTGGTGTCATTAGAAATATAGTGAAACATCATATCTGGGGTGAAACAGTTTCTGTTATCGGATGATAAGTTTAACATCAAAATCTTTTGTTAGAACAAATATTTTTCAAACCATCTCTCTTTATTCTGAAAAGCCTTGTAATATGTGGCTTCATAAAATATAGGGAATCAACACGTCCTCGTGGAGAAATCGAACCCAGGTCTTCGGTGAGAGGAGCAAACGCATTAACCACTAGGCTATGCAACCACCCCTCACTATGTAAAGACATGCTGCCACACTGGTGGTTTCACCATCGGGATAATATGTGAGTACCTACTCCTTGCTGGTTCTCAGAGGCAAATAATTTGCTCACCGTGAAGAATCCGGGTTCAACAAGGATCGACTAATGATATCAGGTTCGTTCATTTGGTTGATGCATGGCGACGTATCATTATTATTATGTTCTGAGACTGATGCTTACTGTATTTTCTGGTTGGGCTCGATTATCTACTAATGACTATCGCATTGGTAGAATACTGTTGAAAGAAGAGTTACAAATACCACCTGTCCACCCCTATCATTTCGTTTACAAGCCACATCTATTTTAAATGCTCATGAATCAAAAGATATATGGCACCTCCGCTCCCCAAAACAAACAAAAAAGAAGAAGAAAAGGTCACTCTTGCTATTGGTTCATTTGGGTTCAGAATATTGAACACTACACTCAAAAGTGGAGAAACTGGTCAATTGTTGGTTTTCCTCAATTCAGGTGACAATGAAAGTAAATGGATACCCAGTGTCTATTAGCATTCATTCTTTCACGCATCAGCGATGGTCAGGAGTGTGTCCAGCTGATTAGCACAAAAGGAGGTCTTGGTTTGAGTTCAAGGACAGTGATACATTATTTCTATGCCTTCCAATGTTGGCATAAACATTATCATACAGAAATATTTTATCCTATATATTAAACGTTTCAACATTAAGACCGACTGTGAGTATCATTAATTAAACATGACATATTACTCACGGTATGGATAACCGTATTGAATTGATTCCATTTCGGAATCCTAAGAAGGGATTATATACCCAGTAAATGTCACATTTAGAAAATATGGTCAACCTGCCTGTTTCCCCGGTGTCAATGTTTCAATATACCTGGGGTCTCTCTTCGTACTATTCAATGCAGTTCTGAAAAAAGCAGAACATGTAACCAATAATGCACACAATCCATGTACTCAAGATTGGATATAACAAATAGGTCCATGATGTAATGAAACATATGCAGGTTATCTTATTGCCGTTTTTGTCTTTTCAGCATTTCTCTGTTACATGTTGAATTTACTTTGTATGTAGATTTCAGAAGAAGCGAGAATAGCTCCTTTTAGGAGTTAGAAACAGTTGGTGGTTCTCAAGAAAGTGCGACAGTGCAATAATGCATGAAAGCCATAGCTCGCTATTACCATTGGTTGTCTCGCTATCGCTAAATCCTTCGCCGGCCTTTCAGAGATTATATATGTCTCTACCCAATCTTTAGCAAACCCACGTTGGGTTGGTGAAGGACAGAACTTTGGCCGGGTGTGAGATAATCCAATATTCGAAAACCGCAGGGTCTGATAAACGCACAAGTTATAACTCATTAAATTGATTCTAATATAAAAATATATCACTGTCAACATTATACAGTTTGTCCACCTGTATAGGTCGAGTGTACTTGTGTGGAGTACAAATCAGCCGATACTAGATTTGGTTTACCCCATGATAGTTTGGCTTTTTTTCTGACATATTTGTCAGCTATTCGTCGTTATCGAAGCTAATTAAATCGGTCCTCTGAGGCTGTAATAGAAATAGGATCGCAAGGCTATGGGCAGACAGCTTCGGAAATGTTCAGCCTCTGTCAACTCAATGACGCACACAATTTGTAAATGTGATTGCCAAAAAATAGTGATCTTTTTAAGTAGGTTGAGAATTGGGCCCCGGGCTATGGGTGATTAAAAGTAAGCCAGAACATATATCAATTGATTGGAGATGTATTTGACACTCAGCGTGTGCAATGATCAAGTTTCACTTCAGCGAGGGGGTAAGCTTTATCTGATTACTCTAGTGAGTCTCATGACAACTGAAAACAAGCAATCCCAGAATGGGAACACGGTGCTTGTTATTCCTTGCGTCACAGTCGTAATCTCCAAACACGTTTCAAGTGGATTAGTCTAAGTCTTTCCGCTGGTTTCACATACATGTCAGCTGTAAAACTAACCATTCGAAATTGGACCCTTGTGGTTTATTGAAGAACTGTTCTGTTTTCAATACAGATCTCGCTGTATGCCAGCAACAATCTCTTCTATTCAATGAACATTCGAGTGTCTGGACAACTTGTCCCTTTAAAACTGTTTTGCTGGTAAGGGATAATAAGTTGCTTTGTTCAAGGCATAAAATGAAACAGGCTAACGAAAACAGTTGTTAACTGTTGCGCTCTCTGTGCTTTATGTGAACAAATGAATATGAAACTTATTTATATTTACTTATGTTTGAATCTTCTGTGCAAAGGAAATCCCACCTCATATGTTGCGATTATTTTGTAAACATTTACATAAGTATTTTAATCAATGTATCTGTGACAAACCATTGTTTTGTGACGCCAGAACTATTCAAAGTACGTTTTGTGTGAAATTTGGAAAATTCGTGATATTCTGCAACATGTGCGATGAATACATGAACAGTATCAATGTATGTCGACACAACATTGAAAGGGTTGTCTAAGATTATTATCAGATTGTGATTTCTACCAGGCATATTACAAACCTCTTTAATATGTTTAAGCAGCTATAGAACCATAACCCTCAACTCCGCCATAGGCACGCTTTTCGCAAATGCGCTACGCTGATAAACACGTCATATAATTTCATACTTCCATGAACGCTAAACATATTGAACTCTGTTCTTAAAGAAACGTGTATTGTGTTGCATCTAAGTCGTTGTATCCATTTGCCATGAAGAAATATTTAATTTCCTGTGTTGTTTTGCAGCCAGTTCTTTGAAAGGAGATAGGCTGCCACAGGGCATACGAAACCATGTTTGCGAAATCCATCCTCAATGCCTTGTCGTTTTTCGAAACTTCCGGTTCATGCGAAAGCCAGCTATACTGAGCAATGGGTATGCTTATCACAGTCAAGGAGTAATATATAGCCCGTGTATGGTTGTTTAGTCACCATGGACTTCAGTCATATTTTTTTAGTGTGAGAGATGAATGTATTGTAAGATATTGGTTTCGGATGGAGATCCTAGTTTTAGTTATATCAGTTCACTTTGTTAGGCCTGCATATGTTTTGGGGTCCGCGCATGCATAATGGGCTATGTTACGCCATGTAGAATGTTACCAAAGTTTAATTTCGATGCTACCGACGAATCTGGTCATCGTTGTTAGTGACTTTCCTGCCCACCGTGGCAGAACAGGTATAATGTTCAAAGTAGATGCATCGATAAATATAGTCTAATTTGCGGTTGTTATATGAAAGTGGTTCATGAGCTCATGCTTTACCTAATATAAAACTATGTTTGCCTCCAACAAAAACAAAAGAATTATCCTGGTATACCACATGGTCGCGCTATGGTTGTAATAACTGACATGAAATCAAACCGTTTGAAATGGCAGAGAATAGAACTGTATTCCTCTCACTGAAAGAGGTGCATTGCTGGTATATAAACAGTCAGGTGTTTCGTAAAGAAGTCAATATGTACCTACACCCATGCTGTTAGCCGAGAGCTTTGCATTCATGTCCCACGCTCAGAGGCAACATATCCTAATAAAATCGAGTTTCCCAACCTCGACACATTCAGATACATAGCAGTGATAATGGTGGCTAAAACCATAAACAGAGTTACCCTGGTCGTGTGACAGCTATGTCATATGCTCTGTGACCGCCTTCGTGGTGTAGTGGTTAAAGCGTCCGCCGGGAGAGCGGAAGGTCGCGGGTTCGATCCCCGGCCGCGTCATACTAAAGGCGTTAAAATATGGTACTTGTTGGTCCCTGCCTGGCGCTCGGCATTAATGGGTACAACAAGGACTGGTCGGCTCGGAGTCAGTATACTGTGTCTGAGTGGGGTATTCATGCTTCACTGCGGCATGGTATCTCAGTGGGCTAGCACTATAAAACCAGCTTAAGTCTGGGCTAGTACAAGCAGCCGCACATACACATACACATGCATATGGATACACGTCGTCATATGAGCGAAATATATAAAAATACAACAAAACAACAAGAAGAATCAACTACACTGGAGCACGTTGTAAACGCCAAACAGGAAAGTGTATTATACCCCACACGAGCTGTGAGCTCTTTACTGTAGCATTATTTCATGTACATTTTAGCTTTTGAAACATGAGTCATACAACACTGTAGAAAAACGTATCACTAGAGCCTGGAGTTACGTTGACCATTGAGAATAATTTAAATCGTCCTGACACACTTCATAGATCTAACATAACACAGATGAGTCAGAATTACTTATGAAATATAAATCATAGTTTCAAAAACAAATACTTGTCTGCAAATTGTACACCAAAACACATCTTGTAGTTTCCGCATGCACTAGTGTCACTAACATGCGAAGGCTGTCCTCCCTGTTCTTCACAATCACTACTCATTCTACATCTGTGCATTATCAAGTCGATAAAAGTGATGCAAACAAGGTAAGATCAAACACAATTTATCAAACACTCTATAAGTACAATGTTACCATGAAGATGTAGATGCTTTTACTTCTTCCATGCAAAAAATAATTGTAATTGTAATCGTCATTGTAATCGTTTGGTGGTGTCACTCATTGAGTTTCGATACTGTTGTCATCATCTGTGGAAGATTATTTGGATATATTTCATTCTCTGTACATTCGATCTGTACGTTTGTAAAAGTTTACGTTCAATGTTCACCCATGGACCAGAACCAAACTATTGAGAGACTGCAATTAAGTGTAACCCGTGTGATTGAATGTGCGGCAATCCAGAGGGGACTACTCTTCATCCTTGTTTTCCTGGCGCTGGAAACAACCATTTGGATTGTTACTGATGTAAGTATGTTGCGAGGAAGCAACAGTTGATTACATCCTGCATGTTACAAGAACATGCCATTTGCATTATTATGCATCGGATGAATATTGTAAGCGTTGACTTGGGTGTCAATCTACCGTGCTTGTACATGGACCACTGATTCGAAAGGACATGTGACACCATTTGCACGCAGGATCCCTTGAAAACGTGTCATGTTTTACATTGTTTCACCAAATGTGTTTTGGTTCTGATTGCCATGAGTGAATTTGTTAACATAGGAATAATCAAAAAGTAGATGGAAGTGGAAAGAATCATCATGTTGTTCAGTGAAAAATGTCCTCATCATCAGTTCATCAATGAAATCTGTGATTGCTATCAACAGTAACACTATACGCTGACTCAACCCACTACGGACATCTTCTGTTGTAACTCAAATATGATTCGGCAGTGTCCAAATTGAGTTTGGGGTTGTTATTGCATTTCGTACCAAGCTGCTCAAGACATTTCGGCCAATACTTGAATCAGTTGCCAATGTTGTTATGGTCAGCAATGTAACATTCACCCTCGGGTATAGTATGAACTGTTTGCTAGCAAGACCATGCGTCTTGGCGGTCACAGATAGTAGAGTTTCCATCAGACTGACTGACTGACTGAGTTTGGTTTTAGGCCGCTTTTAGCAATATTCCAGCAATATCACGGCGGGGGACACCAGAAATGGTTTCCATCAGAACGTTCCGATAATTGAATAACTTGGTGTTCATATAAGAAAAAGTATTTTGTTGAAAACTGTCACAAAATATTTCTTCTCTGATAATGCTTAACGCGTTATGTACCTTGTAAATTATAAATTAAAGTGAGTGAGTGAGTTCAAATTTATAGTCATATCGGCAATATTTCAGCCATATTGTGACTTAAAAAGTTATATATTAACAATAAACACAATTACATTATAAAACACCTGTCGACGAAGGACAGTAAAATAACTAGATTATCACAGGGAAAAATTTAAGACTAGTACTTCAATCTAACATATGTTACTTTTAAATGACAATACAATATAAAAAACCGGCTATAGATTGCCAACCACTGAAGGTAGATCACCATACTAGGGACCATGGGGACTTATATAAATTAAAGAACGAGTCAAAGCAACATAAAAAGCTGCACTGTTCATTAATACAGCCGGCTTTTGCTGCTGGTGTGCATCCATCCATCTCTAAAAGTTGTTTTACGCCACAAAAGAAGACAAAGAAGTATTTGTGCAACAGTCAAACTAAGGATCCATGTTACAAAGAGGAATGATCATCCAAAGTGGCACCCTGAAATGCATGTGTGTGTGCGTGAGATTTTCTTTTGTGTTTGTACGAGTCAAGAATTGTGCCGGACATACAGTGCACACTGAGATGCTGTGGAACAATTTATCATTGATATCCCCCCAATCGGGCACACTACATGTTTTATCCCTGCATCCAGGGCAACAGGCAGGGTATCATTAAATGTCTTGTGGTACGACATGGCCGAGGGTCGAACCACCGATCTCTTCTTCGACCAGATGCCCTATCCGTTAATGCTAGGTCCAAGATATCGAACATTTGCCCAATTCATTGAAAACGTACGTGAATTATAACTTCAGCATGTTGTCCCCTTTCTCACATAGAGACGGTTTTAGGTTGAGTAACTGTAAAAATCAGGAACTTATGATCCCCGAGCTACGTTATAGACGGAATGAGTTCACAAGCATGCAGGATAACACTCGTTAATAGACGTGCTGCTCAGTCAGACTATGTACACAACCTCAGTTCATTGATATGAAGCCTTGTAGAAACACTTGTCGCGAGACGAAACTTACTCTCATGCAGTGCTCAATAATTGGGGTGGCAAATGTTCCTTCGTCAACTGTCAGTAGATTTCGGGGTTTCCTAAGAACCAATACCCAATTCCCGTTGATGTTATCCTAGATATAGTCTGTTGTTCGAGAAGATATATTCCCGTTAATGCTCGTCGACAGAATGGTATAATTAAAATCATCCATGAATCATCTCGGGGAGATAAGCATAAGGCTGGGATCGATAAAGGAGTCTTAAGTATATTTCCTACTCCTTATTAGAGTTTAGCGTCAACGTTGTTGTTCTTTGTTTTCTTTCTTTTTGGACTGTATTGTTGCCAGTTTACTTGTCCTTGACACTTGACGTCCTATTCCCTGGCAGTGTAATATGAACTCCGAAATAACCAGTTATATTATCCTTTGCGTTCTGATGATTACAGTATAATTGGACATCCACTATCTTGGAATGTCTGTCACTTCACAAATGGAACTGGTGCTTATCGATCGCTATCCTTGACGTCATTCTTTAAGGTTTTTTGGTGTGTTTTTTCGCAACTCCAAATGTTGAGTTATCTCCAAGTTCGTAAAGTGGAATGGGCCACGATGCTCCATGTGGGTACGATGTTTGAATCTCGTTTGTGGGCACTCCTTTACGAAACAACTTTAAGTGCAAGTTGTACACAATCTTATAAGCCAGTTAAATAATACTCTGCAGTGTTTCTGGTAGTAGAGGTTAGTTTGGTGCCATTACATGTTAGCTGTATAAACCATATTCTATACTCCACTCATAAACAAAGGATAATGAGATGATATAAAAAAACGTATCCCCAGTTGCAAGGTAGGATCTTCAATAGTGTTTGCTGTATGGAAATTTGTAGGTGAAAAAGAGTGCGTGTTTGCTGGTTACAGTTTTTTGACATATAACTCGCGATCGTATCTTCAATAGCATAAGACGTTTTCTGCTGCCATACAGACCCCAACACGTCCTAACGTCAGATTTGATCAACAAACTATTCCTAACTGTACACGGACATGGGAATCCTCGGCTCAGATAATGTAAATAATCGTGTGCCAAGGGTGTTTGCTGTGTCTGTTTTACTAAAGTCATGTCAATAACTTCTGACTAACCATGTTGATATTCACAGCATGTGTACGTTCGCGCTGTCATTATAATGTTTTACTTCTTTGGACAGTCTTGTTATTCCATTGGCTAACTTGTAAACCACATAGAGAAAGACATCGATGTAGTTCCTTTAATTGTGTGACTGACACTGATACGAAATATATGCCGGTTTTAGATGCTTCGTGAACTCTAAAGTGGAATTCGGTATAACAATGATTATTGTCTGCGAGGTCAATATGCGAGAACAAGGATAAGACGATGCGACCCCTGAGGTGTTCTGACCACCTGGTCTGTTTTCGCACATTGCCCTCGTTAAGTGCAATTATCTGTAAAACATGTGCTCGCGTATATATGTAGTGGACACAGAGATGTTAGCTGTCAGTACCCAAGTGATTAGACCATTCTCCAGCTGTCTTCTGCTCGGGGGGAAGTAAAGGATCTAATGCCCGATGAAGCCAGTTACCAACATAATACAATTCCCATTCACTGTTACCCACAATATAAACGACCCTTTTGTGATTAACAGAAAATATTAGGGCTTCCGTACATTAATGGATGGGCATTCGTGTTCGTGAGAGTGTATTTGCTGTGAAAGCGAAGAGGACTGAACGGTCGAGTTATCATATCCTATTCTTCCGATAATAGGCTAAAATCCTTGAAGACTACTTATGTTCTGTCCTGCCAAAACAAGATGTATTTATTGGCAGCTAAATATAACTAAGATGGCTAGTTAGGGGATCTAGACTCCAGACAATACTGACAAAGATCGCGGATTAACAAAGTATGAGTACAAATAAAACCGGACCTGCTAAGCAACGACAAAGCGCTATTACAGACGTTGCCTAGTAGCACGTTGGTTATAAAATATAACCGATGCACATATAATCATGGATCAGAACAAGATATATAAAGACGTATACCAACTCAATGCTTGATGTTAAGTTACATTAAGACATTCGTTAAAGACACGTACGATACTTAGAAACACACACACACACACAAACATTTAGATACGTCACATTATTTACAGTCATGCACACACACGTACACACATGCACTCATAGACACGCACAAACATGCACACTGACGAACGTGCATACTGTTGCAATCAGTTTCTCATACACTGTATGCACGTGTCCCTTTGTCCATTCAGATTAAGACGAACAAGCCTAAATCGCAGCTTCACAGAATAATCTCTGCCATGTAAAATCTTACCTTAAAAGCCTAAGGGGTCAGCTCACTTTTCATTGCCTACGTTTTAAAGGAAATGTTCTCACAAGTAATGTGTGCCAAAATACCATCACTTTGTTTGATTTTAGAGCAAGTGACATGTTCCTTGATGCTCAAACCAAAAATTAATCTTAGGTTTTTCTGTAACTTCAACTGGTTGAATAAATATTTGAAAGAAAAAACAAATTTACACATATATCAAATTAAAAGGAAATAGTTGTGTTTCATAGGGATTGAATGAAGTAAAGTCATGAAAATCCCAAGGGTTCCATACCTAACACTATATCCTGATACAATGTGGCTATGATTTAGAAAAAAAGAAACAGAAAACATCTAAAGAGGTGACGCAATTTCTGTTCAGGAACAAAACTACGTTTTTTACATAAAATTACAATTTTACTATTATACAAAATGTTACGTGCTATAAGTTTGAATAATGTAAGTCACCCGGAATATTCAATATACTGATCTGCCGATGGAATCGTTTGGGGATTTAAAGGTATCGTTCGGGATTTGCACAATAGAAATTTATTCTTTCAGATTTACATATTTACCACACACATAATAATAAACCAGTACACCGCACTAAGCACTAGAATCCATACTCTAGCTAAATTTACAATGTACGCCTTTATGAAGTAAAGAAGTCCTTGAGCACAGTCGGTTTAGTTGGTTTAAGGTCTGTTAGTTTTTTCACCAAGTCCATCACATTATTAAGTGAATGTGCATCTCCATTGCCCTCGAATAACGAAAGCAGGGCTTCTGCATGCCCAATGGCGTCCTGTACTGTTGGTGTGACGACTGGTTGTGGTTCCTCCTCATCTGAGTGGTCGTCAGGGCGTGGCTGGACTTTCTTGAGGATTTCGGTGTTTGTCAGGGATGGATTCGATGACCGCATCCTCGTCCACATGCTACTCCGCCGTAGGGAACCCATCGTCATCACCTCTTCGGAGTTGCTGTATCTGTTGCCTCAGATCAGCAAAAGGGATGTTGTCATCATCGTCGGCATCGTCGGCCTGATCTTATCTTGGACGTGCTTGAAACAGTTATAAATGCACTTCAGCTGACGTCGTCCCACGGACACGTCAGGAATCGGATGGCAAATTTCAGTGTTACTGTCTGTGGTTGTCCACTCTCCGCACAGGTGATGTAATGTTTTAAGACAGATTTCTTCTAAAGTGCCTTGAAGTTGCGGATAATACCTGCATCCAGTGGCTGAATGTGCGAGGTGGTGTTTGGGGGAAGAAAGTGCATTGGTCAGACGAACGCTCGGGTGATTGTAGCTAGCAACATTGTCCAGGAGGAGGAAGACCTTTAAGACGCATTGTCCTATCAAAATGTCTCAGCCAGTCACTGAACAAGTCACTCGACATCCAGGCTTTGGTGTTGTGACGAACTAATGCAACGGAGTCTACAAACATTATCACAGCTTGGCGTCTCAGTTGCCGCTCGTACAACAGCATGCGTTTCCAAAGAACTATTGAACAAGTAAATCTTCGATTGTGTCATGCCAATAATAGTCAAAACTTATACGTGTAGAAAGTACCTGATCCTGAGGTCTATGGCCGCGTCTGTATAATAAAGGACAAACCAGCTGACGTTGGAAAAATGGTACTTTTTTGTTATCCTGGGTTTTGGTATTAAGGGGATTAAACAATATAAAAAATTAAAATACAGAAATATCAAAGAAAAAGGAAAAGGATTGAATGAAGGAGAATAAAGACTATCCTCTTTTCTAGGATCATATGTTCTATTTTGTACTTAACAATATTCCCTGGTACTATGAGTCAGCTAGCCAGAAAAAGAAAAGAAGGTAGCGCCATTTCAGTTGTTGGAATAGGCTCGTACTATGGAACTGGAATAATCACATATACATATGCGCATATATACGTGCACAACTGGAACTGATAACTGGAAAAGTGAAATACTACTGAACACGACGTTAAATCCCATTTCACCTCTTCTCAGAATATTTTGAAAGGCTGAGAAGCTCAAAAGCCCATAAATGAAAATGTCCTTGAAATAAGCACAGACTGGCAGTAATTGTTCCTTAACATTAACTTGATGGCTGACCAAAACATCAAACGTTTCTTTTTGATTGACGGTGACACTAACTGCTGTCATACCCCCTGCCATATCGTGCAGTGATTCTCTTCATAATACTCTCTAGTATTCAATAATATAGGAATTAATTGTAAGTATCTTCAAGCTTTTGGCATCGTGTTTTCCTATAAATTAGTCCTGACATTGACAACTGATACGAAACAACATACTTCCGTATGTAAGGTTCGCAGCATATTACATTTCATTTTCAATTTTATAATGTGAACGCATTGACGTCAGCATGTGGGAAGATTTTTCGTCCTATATGGAGTGAGTGATTGAGTGAGTTATTATTTAACTTCACATCGGCAATATCTCAGCCATATCGTGACGAGAACATATTTGACATTGAAATGGAATATATGTATATGATAAAAACCTGTCAACGAAAGACAGTAAAACAACTAGAATATCTCAATTACAACTAAAACTAGTGTGGATAGTTAAAACTAATAGCATTATTTGGACAATACAATATAAAAACTGGCTATAGATCGCCAACAACTGAAGGCAGATCACCAAACTAGGGACCATTGGGACTTACATTACTTTTGCTACCTGCATGGACCCTAGCTGGATTTATATCATTCCTACAGCCGCTGGCGATTTAAGTCCAATTGAGCCAAAATTAAAATGACAAGAATACTACATTTAAAACAGCTGGTAAATTTAAATTTCCTTTGAATGTTTCGGGACTTAGGTACCCTCTCAGGAGGACAATAATTTTACGCTACTTCAACACTCTTTGAGGGTACAGCCACTAACAATCTCAGTTACTAATCTAAGCTACCAATAATAAAATATGTATCTATTTACAAAGTCTAATTCTTTTGAAAATGCAATAATTAAATAAGAACTTATTTTAGTAAAAAGATCCTTCATGGTTCGTGATTTGAAATAGTTAACCCTTGTGATGGAATATTCAACACAGTCCCTTGTGATGGAATATTCAACACAGTCAAGCAAGACATGCTTGACCGTGATTCGTTCATCACAAGGGATCCAAAACGGAGGATCCTCACCTTTTAATAGGTACTCATGGATATATCTTGTGTGGCCAATACGACATCGCCGCATAATGACCTCTTCAAATCTGGACTGACAACCCAAGTAGGTGTAACCAATATAGGGTTTTATTTCATGTAATGTTTTAATACCTAGTAGGTGTAACCGATAGTTGGTTTTATTGCATGCAATTTATAGATACCTACTTGGGTATCCCACTTCTTTTGCATCAGATCACGGATATAAGATCTAATAGCAGCTTTGTAATCAGGGTATGGGATCAGAAGTGGTGTCACATATTTGTTGAGTGCTGCCTTGGCAGCAAGATCGTCCATTGTGTTCCCAGAAATGCCAATGTGGCTGGGTAACCAACAAAAGACGATGTCGCATTGGCCAGTAGCAAGCTCATTATACAATTCAATACTTTATAATAAAAGTGGATGTTTACAAGAAAGATTTTTAATAGCCTGAAGACACAAAAGAGAATTGGAAAAGATTATGTATTGTTTCTATTTACGGTGTTTATTAATATATTAAAGAGCTGTTAATATGACGTTTGCTTCTGAGTGAAAATAGAGCTGTTATTTGGTAGTCGAGAATATATTGTTCGGGATCCAATGACAGTGGCACAAGCAACTGCGCCACCATCCTTGGATCCATCTGTAAATAAGGATTTGTATGTATTATATTTATTTTTTAATTGATGATATTCTTGTTTTATATTGTAATTCATTAGTTTCTGCTTTCTTAAACTTTGTCAGTGTGAGGTCAACATGTGGTCTCACTAATTGCCAAGGAGGAGAAGAAAGGAAACGGGAAGGAGCTATATTGTCCAGCTCAATGCCAGCAGCAGAAATGAATGGTTGAATTCTTAGCCCAATAGGCGGAACAAGAGAAGACGTTTTGTTGTAAAAATCCTCATAAAGAGGATTAAAGACACAATTAATAGCAGGGTTAAACTCGTTAGAATATAGTTTGGTAATATATTGTAAAGATAATTTTATACGGCGTTGGGTAAGAGAAGGCTCATCTGCCTCAACATAGAGACTGTCAACAGGAGATGTTCTGAATGACCCAAGACAAAGTCTCAGACCTTGGTGGTGGACAGAATCTAAAAGTTTTCAGTTGCTTTTGCAGGCATATACAATGGAGCCATAATCAAGTTTAGATCGTACCAATGATCTGTATAAGTGAAGGAGGGTAGTTTGATCCCCTCCCCACTTAGAATTTGAAACACCCTTTAACAAATCTAGTGCCTTCAGGCATTTAGCTTTAAGGAATTTAATGTGTGGGAAGAATGTTAAATGAGAATCAAAAATTAGACCAAAGAATTTGGCCTCCTTTACAACTTTGATGGGAGTGCCATTTAAAGATAGTTCTGGGTCTTTATGCGGCTAATATTTTCAACAAAAGTGTAGACAATTAGTTTTTGATTTAGAATTTAAAGCCGTTTTCAAGACACCATTTTTTATTTTATTTAAACACAGCTGCAATTGCCGTTCAATAGTATGCATATTTTTACCACGACAAAAAATATTAAAATCATCCATAAAAAGTGATCCATCAATTGAATCGTTTAAAACCTTGGATAAACTGTTAATCTTGATACTAAATAAAGTAACAGACAAAATACTGCCTTGTGGGACCGTCCTATATGGAACCCATCCTAACATAATGAAAAGAAACAACACAATCAACACTGTGGAAGCATTTAGCAAAAATGAATCGAACACCAATTATCTCAAAAAGGCCGTCAATTTGTGCCTACGTTAGCAACACTGTTGAGTATAATAACCTATTAAGGAACAAAGATTGCTTCTCCGTCCATAGAACGGATGCGACAAATGAGTCCCCATTACTAGATAAACACTGTCCACAAGGGAAGGGACAGAGGTTAATGGGAGAATATATATGTACATATATATGTTCATTAGTTAACGTACCTCGTAACTGTGCTGATATCATTGACTGAAGATAAATCTCAAGTGCAATATTATATTTCAATTCAGAATAATAGTTTGTACAGCTTTTCTGTTGTTTTTCATTGAACAATTCTTGGTGATAAATGTCTTTACACGTTTGCTTATATATAATTGTAATAGGCATTCTGTTGTGGAAGCTATATATGCCCACCGAACTAGTAAATAACTTACAGAAGAAACCCAGTTTATATCGCCCATGTCAGTAAAACATAACAGCTTCTATAGAATTATGCTGGTGGTGTCTTATTAATCTTATTTAGCACAGAAAAATTCTAGTATGAACATTAATATTAATATGAAGTGAAATACGGCAACACTTGGCTAGTATAACTTTAGTCGAAGCTTTGTAACCAACATGTAACATATATCTACAGAATTTAGTATGTATCTTTTCTTTTGCTTTTTACTTATGCCCCAAATGTCCGACCCATGAAGCAACATTGTTAGAATCTTTTCATAGAATAATATAAATGATGATGATGCGATTGACATTTAGTTTTTATATTTCAGTGCAAATTGCTTGGCAACATGTCAACAACTTTCGTCTTTCATAGAAAGTGTCCCACAGGTTCTTTGGGATCTATTTCTACGGGAAAACGCGATACGTATATATTTTTGATATCATAATACTTCAATGTGTTTAGCATTTAAACAACAGTTGTCAGAGTTTGAAAATCTTCCTCTGTTCTTAAACACTACTATTTTCGTTTCATCACTATTTGCTGTTTACCCACACTTAAACAATATTCATTTAAAGACTTATTTTACGTTGTGGCGGAGATCGCCCATATATTACCTGGTGGCGTGTCGTCCTGTGGATAGCGCTCAGGTCAGGTCACAATCAGTTGAAGTTAAGCAACGTTTGGCGCAGAGAGTCCTTGGGTGGGTGACCGTGTTTGTCAGCTTAACTCCTGAGAGTTTCTAGGACTTCAGTCCTGCCTCACGACGAAGTACATGTGATACATGTGGTCTCACCTTAGGCAAGAGAGTTTGTTCAAAATTGCCTCCGTTCAACCAGCAGAAAATGGGTACCCGGTGAAATAAGTTGTGAGACTATTAACCTTCTGGCGCCTAACAGGCAGCTTGGCTTTTCCGGGGTAATAATGATCAGATTATTCGCTTTGAGCAGGATATCTAGCCTTGAAAAGGCGCGTTATAAATATTCTCATTATTCTCATTATCAAACCTTATAAACTATTTGACAGCTTTCCTTTGCAATATCTTCATTGTATAATATAAAGAAGACAGGGGACAAAATACAGCCTTGACTTAAAATCACTAGAAGTCATAGACATGCCTGTAAATTTTCATTTATTGGCTTTTACAGAGGCTCTAACATTAGAGTATATGTTATTGCTGAGTGCGGCGCAGAACAACAACCAACCAAAAACGAAATCATAATCGTTTAAAAAATTCACAATATGCTTTCCAAATAGATTAATACTAGTATTGGCTTTAGGGTTTGGTGATGAATGTTTTTTAAATACTTATACTACGCATCCACAAATACATTTTGTGGCAAATGTCTTTTTTGATAACGCTATTTTAATCGATTTCCAGAATATCAAAGTAGTTCCTTCTAGTTGCTTCCACAATTTCATTTATCACACTTTCTTTACAAACTTGAGATACTTGATTCATCTTTCCACATGAGATCTTGTGTTGAATATTTTATGTTATCTTAAATTTGTTTAATGAATAATATTTGTATATTTTGTCTTGTTGACATTCCCAGACGCCCATTGACATGCGTCTGGACTGTATCATCAATATTAGATGGTGCCAGTGCAACAAAATTCCTGACTGAAAAGATCAATATTGTTGTAAATGGTTTACCTTAACTCACCCTGTGCATTGAGTGCTATATTCTAGGCAAAGAAAAAGAAACCACGAAGCTATACAAACGTAAGGTCGAAAAGTGGGAAATGACTGATCTTAGTTAGCACATTACATGTATTGCTGAAAGTACCATAGTGTTGATTGAAAGAAGGATAGGATGTGTGTATTAAACAATCTGACTTCAAACATAACTCTTATATTTTTCATCCTCCACAAAATGTATGAAGTAAACATTACCGGCTACTATGTCATAGCCCTTCTCATGTCTGTTTCGTCCGCTGTGAGTAAATCAAGGCCGCTGACATTTTGGGAATTCTGTTACAATACAGTGTATCCACTAGAGCAACCAATTTACCAGTACTATTCTGGAACCAACAGGTGAAGGATCTCATCTGTTATTCTATGTACTAAATGTTTATCACTATTCCAAACAACCGGCAGCAATGGCAATGCCGTATATGGTAATGCAAGCAAGCGGGCTTAATGGGCAAAATGTATGGCAAAACGCAGCCACTGAGGGCGCAAAACAGCAAAAATTGTGTTTACTACCATGGTGGACAAGCGCGTTTGAACCAACACCCACTATAGTCAATAGGCTGTCAAAAAGAACTTAGGCTTGTGCATTCTGGTACCTAGTGGGAAGAAGGTCATGGAGTATTGGAACAAACGTACTTTCAACGATACAGCCGATACCCACGGCGAAGATAACGAATAACTTCCTCGTAGCTATATTTTACAAGCGCGCAGCGACACACGAACGCCCTCACGGGCAAACGCACAGACACAAAAACACTGCTGTTAGCGTTTGCTTATAGGACAATCCACATTATAACAGGCGCGGTGGGGTAGCCTAGTGATTTAAGTGTTTGGTCGTCACCTCGACAATCTGGGTTCGATTTCCCACATGGGAACAATGTGTGAAGCCCATTTCTGCTGTTCCCGGCCATGATTTTGCTTAAATGTATAAAAACCTGTTACAATGGGCAGTACAGCATTAGCAAGATATCACAATGTCTTTCTAAAAAACTACCAGTTTCAAATATGAAGATATTCTATTTAACACATAGATTACACCTTACGTTTGATATGGGCTGTAGATCGCTAGCAACTGAGGGTAGATCACCATACTAGGGACCAATATGGACTTACAGTACTTTTGTTGACTGCATGGACCCTAGCTGGATTTACACATTCCCTTCAGCCGAAGGCCAATTCTGTCTTTTAAGTTGGGCATACATGTTTCGCCAGTAATCTCACGATAGATAAAAAACAAATTTTACATCCTGTCAGAAAGATCTCAAGAGATGGTCCACGCATTTGCCCGTCAATTATTGTCGTCGCCGCCTCTTTGATGGAATGTCAATATTAGGAGTTGGACTTAAACGTCTATTTGAAATGCAAACTTGGTGACTGTGATTCATATTCATACTTTGTTGAATGCCTTAGCATGATTGAAATGTTTGAAAGCCCATTCCCATTATATTTAATTGTTTAACACTTTAGGATAATGCTTTCGAAAGCAATAATTCTGAAGTATAAAGGGTTTTACTTCAATGGTATGTTATCTTTGGTCTCAATGACAACAAAACGTGGCCAATATGTTTAGGCGGTCTGAGGTCGTTGTCAGCAGGATCATTTTCAAGAGGACGTCGGCTCCTTTTTGGTCGGGGTTTCATGAGCCATGATTAGTTATTTAGATTTCATCATCCGAGCTCCCTACCTACCACGGAGTATCACAAGGACAATGCTAAAAACAAGTGGATTTCCAACTTGCAGCACCAAGGATACCCTGATGATATACTCGAGCAGAAAGATTAACAGATTGATAATTCCACCAGATTGGCCCATGAGCCACCGCCTTCTGGGCATACGACTCTAGGCAAAAACATACATGATATTATGTATTTGAAATTCTGAGATCAAATAATTCCGCCAAGACTTAAATATCATGTTATCATTTTCTAAAATTTTGTGCAACATTATACAGTTGTAGCCCAGGGCTTGGCGTGACCAGCCGATTGATAGAACCGGGCCAATTCAACCACCCGTCTAGATGAAGTAAGGGGCGAAGTGGTGTGTTGGGCAAAGGAACCACCAGACTCCCGTCCTCCACCGACACAGGGGCGCAACCCAAGGCAAACAGGTTGTACAAGTCGGTCTTACGACCAGCAATGGGATGAAGTGGACCAAACATGCCCCTGGGTCCACGTTGGGTAGGGGAAGGGGGGTGTTGGGCTGAAGAGCTCTTACCGTTACCCAGCACCCACCACGAGGAGGTGGCTCTTCACGGGTGCCTGATACACATAAGGGATTGAGATTTAATTGATGTCACTTTCTTTATTATGACAAATACAACGTTTCGGAGTATATCCATACTCCTTCATCAGGTGAATATGTTCTCTGCCTCATGCTATTCATTCAACTGATGAATGAGTAAGTGTTGCGTTCCTCAGACTATAAAAGTTGACATCCATAAATACTCCCTTCCTTGTCGTAAAGTGTTAGAAAATGAGATACATGTATAGTGGGAACTGGCTTTCGATCGTTTCATTCATAGGATAAGGCATTCGACAAAGTATTACGGGAGAAACATTTATGCCCACACTAAAAGACAGAAATCATTTGATCATGTACAATATGTACAACTCCAGTGAGGTACTTAGATCAAGTCGGTGTAACCACTGCAGTCGGGACTCAACATTCCTGTTAATATCAAAGGGCATTTGTTCGTTTTGTAGGGCTATGTAAGTTACCCATCGTTACCCTTTAATCACAGTAATGAAGATGTAGTTGATGTCTGGATTGGGTTAGGTGGTTATCAATATAGATTTCATAAGATCAGGTTCAGAAGATAGGTCGTCCAACCGTGGCGTTCTTATAACTTATCAGATGTTCCCGTGAGGTCCACAAAGATCTATTTCAAATCCGCCAAACCATCTGTGAAGATTCACTACAACCTTCAGTAGTCTGCAGCATGTGCTACCATTGACCATTGTCATCTGTCAAGAATTAACAAGAAAACACGGCTTGTTTCATGTGAACATGTTTAAACACGTGTGTTTTCTTAATTTGTGCCTTTTTAACATTCAGGAAGAAATATTTTCGTCTGTGTTGTTTTCAAGACTTTTTGTGTTAAGAAACCTGGGAAAATATCACTGAACATGCATTCTGGATTCTGGATTCACGTGTATCAATGCAAAAGACCCTCAGCAAACTACTGCAGCTGGTTATGTGGTATCTAACATACAGGGAAGACAATGATGTTTTTAAATATGAACAAAGGAAGTGATGCATGCTTAGTAATACCATTTTGTCATGCATTATAGTGAGTGAGTGAGTTAATATTTAACGTCACATCGGCAATATTGCAGCCATATCGTGACGAAAACAATTTATACAATTAAAAGTGAAATGAGAACGTTTGACATTGAAATGGAATATATGTACCTTATAAAAACCTGTCGACAAAGGACAGTAAAACAACTAAAATATCACAATTACAACTAAAACTAGTATGGAGAGTTAAAACTGATAGCACTATTTGGACAATACAATATAAAAGCAAGCTATAGATCGCCAACACCAGAAGGTAGATCACCATACCAGGGACCATGGGGACTTACAGTACCTTGGCTACCTGCAATGACCCTAGTTGGATTTACACCATCCCTTCAGCTGCTGGCGATTGTAAGAAATGTTAGCTACAATTAAAATGACAAGAATGCTACGTTTAAAAATCCTGGCAAGTTTAAATTGACTTTGAACATTTTGGGACTTTTGTACCCTCTCAGGAGGACAATAATTTTACACTACTTCAACCCCCTTTGAGGGTACAGCCACTAACAATCTCAGTTACTAATCTAAACTACCAATAATAAAATATGTATCTATTTACAAATCAGTTAACAAGTTTAGTTCTTTTAAAAATGCTATAATTAAATGAGAACTTATATTACTAAAAAGATCCTTCATTGTTTGTGATTTGAAATAGATATCCCTTGTGATGGAATATTCAACACAGTCAAGTAGGACATGCTTGACCGTGATTCTTTCACCACAAGGGATACAAAACGGAGGATCCTCACCTTTCAATAGGTACTCATGCATTATAACGTTAAAGACACGGGACATTGGCATTACTATATGTTTATTATACTTACATGTCACGCCAACTTATAACAAACTCTCTCAGTACAACAAAGGACCAAAACACTTTCAGATTTCTTACTCTCTATCAGAGGCCACCCAACACGTTCCGACAGAATGCAGAAAATACAATGCCATGAACATTTGGATATATTATGAAAAGTCATTGATACACAAATCCAAAACATTTGGGAATACAAGTTCTTTATATGGTCATACTATTCTCGAAAGTAAACTTCGGCATCCAGTGTGTGGTGTTAGTTATTTGTTGAGATTCAAACAACAATATACTTTCCACAGTCGTGAGAAATGTCTGCTAAATATTTGCTATGATTCCGACCTTATCACAATTATTTTGTGTGTTACGTACTATCAAATAGTGATTATACCAGATGATCACAAAGAGGTGGCGGTTCCTGTCTCACAGGGACTTAAGTCACAAACGCATGCAAACATATGCAAATTACTTGATTGAATTCCGACAGCACGGCAACAAAGCCAGTATTTTCAGAAAGTTCGCTTATGACTTCAAGAATCGACTGACGTGCACATGTAGGTCCTCTCGCAATTGTTGTTGCGAATATCTTCACCAAATTGGCACCACCAAGATTTATTCCACATTCACTGCGTTGGTAATCAAAACGGAAAACACAAATATGTGTGGCAATTCATCAGACCCATAGTCTTGAGTAGACATATCTTGACATACATATCTCCTCGTCTATCATGGTTAGACGTTGGTAATATTGCCAATATTTTCATCTATACCTTTGTTAATTGGTACATGTTGATTGTTTATTGTCTGTATTTCATGATCAGTCACATTATAACTGGAAGCACTAGTGGCTGTTGTATTTCCTAAAACTAAACATGCCAGTTAAAGTGGTTTCTTCTCCCAGCGTGATAACAGTGTTAGCATCTACATCGAAAAGTGGAATCTTTTGAAATGAAGAAGTTATCCTCCCGTAAAAAAGTTCATCTTAAACTTTTAATTTTCATATATATAAACACATGACTACACTGAGAACTATTACATCTAATTATCCGGAATAGATGGTTTTTAATTTCCTTCTTAAGTTTGGTTGTGGGTGTGAGCCAGGTGTTTCGAGTTATATACAATCAGAACACTTTTCATTTAATTGCATTATGCCATCGCAATTTGTATAAAATGTTTACGTCAGTGCGACAGGAACACTCTCTCAATCATTCACCTGCCTGTAAGTACTCAAACACTCAAACAGTCCAAACCGCCCATCCACGCAATGTCTCACTCATTCACTCTTTACATTTAAACCGTAGTTCTATGTCTGCCAATGTGTTGACGACCGACTACCCATACTGATGTACTGGGAGCTTACAACTTCAGATTTACGTTTACAACAAAATTCAAGGAACTGACATCTGAATCTTCTAGCACTCAGAGAATAGAGATAGAAGTTGATCGCATGGGTGGAATCACACTCGACATAGGCGATTGTGTCAATGAGATAAAGAACCGCTCCCTCCATAGACTTGTTAGAAGGGTTCAAGTAGGGGGACATTATCAGCAACACACATCTCGGTGTAGTAAGAACCACAAGGGCAATCGCTGATGTCACGAGCATGATAGTGATTTGACGGTGTCGATCCGCTTGGGCACTGTCAGTTTTCGAGCCGCTTCTATTCAGGTATTTGCGAGTCTTGGTAGATTTTACAATTCCTGCAATGATGAGCAGGTTGAAGATGAGAAGAAGGACACACGGGATTACAGCATACACAAGGACGTTAATCCAGTTCCACACATCAACCATGAAATAGATGTATTTCCCGTTGATGTTACAGAAAACACTCTTGGTGGAAGCATAATAATGATAATCCATCGTCCAGAAGAGATGAAGAAAGAGCCCAACGAGAGGCAAGGTTATCGACATCACGACTGTCAAGGATTTCCTGAAGGTCCAGATCTTGCCTATCTGGAAAGGGAACCACACTGCAGCAAATCTCTCCACAGAGAGTCCAACAAGAAGCCAGTTGCCGTACGTTATGAGGAAGTTCCCAAAGAATCCTAGAAACTTGCAGCCATATATTCCAATCTGGACTCCGTTGTCTGTGAGGACAAACATCAGAAGCTTGTTAACGATGGCGAGGTTGTCGACGATGGCGAGGAGGGCGATGTATACAGCGAGGGACCTCTGAGGGGACATCTTGATGATTGTGATGATGGTGAAACAGTTTCCTGGAAATCCCAAGGCAAAGATGGCCCACAAATAATAGGTTTCTATGTGAAATGCTAAAGCGTCTATTTGTACCCAGTCGTTGTCCTCCTGAGAAGGGGTCCAGGATGTTATTCCAAACTCCAATGTTGAATTTGGTTCCATTGTTAAAATTTGAGTCGCAGAGGATCATATAAATACTTACGAGAGGTGTACACGTCAGGTAGTATCTTAACGTCCGAGTAAATGATGTATGCGATATTTATTTGATCCTTTGGTGGGGATGACAGTCTTGGTTGTATTTACATCCGTGGTTTCATCAACAGGGAGTCTGTAACTAGTTCTGAAACGAAATTCATTATAATATTTAGGTTTATAAGACGAAATCATGCATCCCTCGAAGTGTCAGTATTTGCAATGTTTTCTTTTTACTTCCCCTTTGCACTCTATAGCATACCAACTACATGACAGCGACCTGTAATTAACCCTGTCTGAACCAGACAATCCAGGGGGCGATATTTCAAACAAAGATCCGAAGGGGTATGACGACCCGTTATCCACCAAGTAACTGATCCAAGTGACCTGATTCATTTCGAGACCAGCAATTGTTGCAAAGAACCAATAATAACAGGCAACACCTACGGATAATATTTGAAACAATATAATATATTACTCGCAATATGTTATGTGTCACCTGCAGTAACTCTGAGTTCCTAAAACATTATATCACTAATTGTTAAAATACATACAGTTGGTACTATATATTTTATATAAAAGGGCCCTGTTCCACAAATAGATGCTGGTGCTACAATGACGGTAAGTCCATGCTTTAAGACAGCCATGGCGCTAAGATCACATTGGGGCACGGGGCACTAGTACAGTAATGCAGTGGTGAAAATTGACATGAAGTGGTCATCAATGGACGATGATATACAGCGGAAGTTTTTTTGGTTTGTTGTTTAAAACCTTGCTAAGAAATGTTTGAGCGGCTTGCAGCGGTCAGTAAATACTCGAGCCTGGACCAGTTAATACAGTGATTGTTCTACGCTAGTTTTACTTCAAATTGTGATATTCTAGTTGTTTTACTGTCCTTCGTCGGCAGGTTTTTATAATATCTATATATATTCTATTTCCATGTCAAATGTTCTCGCCACGATATTGCTGCAATATTGCCGATGTGACGTTAAATAATAACTCACTCACTAATACAGTGATTGACATCATGAGTATTGGAGGCTGGATGTCATGACATGCATCAGCCATGGCCACCAAATTCCGTTAGTCGCTCCTTAAGACAACCACATCTCGCCCGAAGACGTGACACCTTCGTTATTATCAAACTGAATTAAGATATCCTCGGACGTTGAAGAGTGCTTGTGCCAGCGAAACAGTATGTTTAGTAAAACATCAATGTCGGGGACTAATTAGTCTTGAATATCTGCCGAGCCCGATTCTATAGATTGTAAAATGCACGCAGTGAAACAAAAACAGTATTTAAATAGAACACTGGAAATTTGTGTTGTAGTAATTGGTGGTATTCATGTTCATTAAGATTATTGTATGAGACACTGGTCAGCTTCCGTAATCGTAGAAACTTTAAGACTCATAGGTGTAGTTTCCCTTCAAGCTCTGCATAAGGTTATGAAAAGCAATAAGAGAGATTGATTAGGAACAAGTAATTTATAGGAGGAAAACTAAGTTCTATGGATAATCAACTTCTTTATTGCCATGAGTGCGACATTTCGGTGTAGGTGTGTTGAGTTGAGTTGGGCTTTACGTCACATCGGCATTTTTCCAGCCATATAGTGACGAGAACAAGTTTGCATTAGTAAACATTGTATGTACATACTCGGAATGAGTTTTATTTCAAAGACATAAATTGATTACATTGTCATTTAAAAGCAGAGAAAGTCATAGCATCAAATTTAAAGGCAGGCCATTTGTTAGTCACATTTCATAGTTACAATTTATGGTTGTTACATTTCGCAGTTACAATTTATGATACAGATCAACTTCCCTCAGGTAGTTCACTATCAGATGAGCGCTCACGCGGGAGAACAGATCTTTTAGGTTTGTTGCATGATAATGTGAGTCCCTTGCAGACGATAAGTCCACGCATTCAAGCAGAATATGCTTGATGGTGAAAACCTCATCGCAAGAGACACACATGGGGGGTCCATCCCAATCCGTTTTCAGCAGATAGTCATGCGTGAATCGACTGTGGCCAATACGACATCGTCGTAACATTACCTCATCACGTCTTGAATGACAACCCAAGTAGGTATAACCGATTGTTGGCTTCAATTCATGGAGTTTGGTTCTTCCTACTTGAGTGTCCCACCTTTTTTGCATCAGGTCCCGAGTATAGCTTTTGATAGTGGGTTTGAAATCACTGTACGGGATTAGCAGGGAAGATAGGGGCTTGTCAAGAGCTGCTTTTGCTGCAGCATCGGCCTTGGTGTTACCTGCTATGCCGACGTGACCCGGCAACCAGCAGAGGACGATGTCACGTTGGCCAGTAGAAAGGTCGTTGTAAAGTTCTAATATGTCCAGGATGATTGGGTGACTTGAAGTCACATTTTGAAGTGCTTGAAGGAAGGATAATGAATCTGTAAAAACGATGAAGTTTTTGGAATGTTTTTGCTGTTGAATGTAGGTCGAAGCTGAGAAGATAGCTTTGGCTTCAGCGGTGAAAATGGAACTGTTGTCGGGGATCCTAGAGGAGACAGTCTTGGATCCAATGACTGTAGCGCTGGCAACTTGGCCATCGTCCTTGGATCCGTCTGTGAAAATGGATCTATGGGTGTTATACTTCGAACGTAACTGGTTGTATTCCTGTTGGAACACCAAAGGATTTGTTTCAGACTTTTTGAGTTTGGTGAGGGTAAGATCGACCTGTGGTTTCACCATTTGCCATGGTGGTGAGGACAGAAGTCGGTAAGGTGCAATGATGTTGAGATCAATTTTAGCTGCAGATATGTGTGGTTTGATCCTGATTCCAAGTGGTGGAACCAGGCTTGGCTTGGCAGTTTAGGAAACAAGTTTTCATAGAGCGGGTTGAAAACACAATTGTATGCTGGATTGGACTCATTTGAACGTAATTTAGTGATATACTGCAGTGAGAGTTTATGCGGCGTTGTTCAAGGGAAGGTTCATTGGCCTCCGCATATAGACTGTCTACCGGAGAGGTCCTAAAAGCTCCCAGGCAGAGCCTCAGCCCTTGGTGGTGGATAGAGTCTAATTTTTCTAAATTGCTTTTGCAGGCTCCATCGTAGACAATGGAGCCATAATCTAGTTTACTGCGAACTAATGATCTGTACAAATGAAGGAGGGTGGTCTGATCCCCTCCCCACTCTGTATTTGAGACTACTTTTAGCAAGTCTAGAGCCTTCAAGCACTTTGTTTTCAAATATTTTATGTGTGGTAAGAATGTCAGGTGGCGGTCGAATATGAGTCCAAGGAATTTGGCCTCTTCTACTACCTTGATGGGAGTACCATCTAAAGTTAGGTCTGGATCCTTGTGTGGTTTGTATTTACGACAAAAGTGAATACAATTTGTTTTGGATTTTGAAAACTTAAAACCATTTTCATTGGCCCATTTTTGGATTTTGTTAAGGCAGAGTTGTAGCTGCCTTTCTATTGTGTGCATGTTTTTACCACGACATGAAATATTGAAGTCATCCACGAAAAGGGACCCATCAACGCAACTGTTCAGAACGTTAGTGAGGCTGTTAATTTTTATGCTAAAAAGTGTGGCAGACAGGATGCTGCCTTGGGGGACGCCCTGATCTTGGTGGAAATAGTCAGACAGTGTGGAACCCACCCGAACTTGAAATTGTCTGTTGTATAAAAACTGAGATATGAATTGAGGTAGTCTACCCCTCAATCCAAATTCGTGTAAATCGTTTAGGATACCATGTTTCCACGTTGTATCATATGCTTTTTCTAAGTCGAAAAAGATAGATACTGTATGTTGAAGCCATAAACATCCAACGCCACAACCCCACCATGAATCGTGATCAAGGTTATTTCATCTCCTCAGCCTATCACCACCTAATCAAAGACCACCACAAGTAATCCTTCCATACCTCCTTTGTCCATCTGGCTTCCACGCTCCCCTTTGTGCTTGCAATCACAACTCGTGTACTTCAACCTACTTACTTATCATCATCCCATTGTACGTGTAACTCACCAATTGTATAAACTCAACTCTAATCACAATCATTCACTCTGTACATCAACCTCCCCTGCTCAAATCACTTATCAAATACCCAATGTACATCAACCTTGTTATTTGTATATACTCACTATGCAGCAATGTATATATTCTCCTTGTTACAAATTGTTGTGTCACTTGATTAATACGGTGTTAGTACCTACACCGAAACGTCGCACTCATTGCAATAAAGAAGTTGATTATCCATAGAACTTAGTTTTCCTTCATCTTTACAACTTCTAAAATGCCTCTCAAAGAAAATACTATATAGCGTTATACTTTCAGTGATTCGTTAAATTGGTACTGCACATCTATCATGGCGAAATAGAAGCAAATAGATGCAAAACTATGCAAAACCTTACACAATGTGAAGATGGATTCAACGGAAAGATTAACATTTCCAAGAAATTCCAAATAATGAAAGTCTTCATCAAGATGTACGACAAGAGAATGGATGGTAATATTGACTGCTAAACCCCTGGCGTCGACGTTTCTATTTGCAGCAATAGAGACGTTGTCCACTACAGCTTCACATCTCTTACGACGTCAAATCAAGGGCCCTCGACTATGTACCCGATATATTATGTTACATTACAGAAGTCGCGTAACATTCCAGTTTGATTCCATACGGCAAGATCATTTACGACATTTATACAAAGTTCCAGACCCTACAAAAATGGAGAAAACAATATTTGTCATCAATATAAATAAGAACACGAAAAGAAATATATACATGAATGAGTTCTTATGTTTTGTATTCCATCCAGACTTATGCTTAATGAAGGTAAATCTTTTCAGTATTGAAAGCAAACGATCTTGGTATTTGCTGTTCACGTGTCCAATTGTCATCATTCAAATCTAAAAAATACCCACTCACAGTTGATTAACATTTTACGGACATAGTGGAACAAATAAATTTCAAATAATTGTAAATATTTTTAGTGCGTATCTCTTTGTAAAAACATTGTATTTCTTTAAAGCTTAGTCCACAATTCATAATAAGATATGTTTGAAATGACTTACCAATGCCACGAGAGAACCAGAGTTAAGAGAACGGCATTACACGCCTGTAGTCCCCCACAGCTGATTTACAAATACCACCATCTGTCCGCATGAAATCCACTGTGCTTAAGTCATAGATCGATATCCGTGTCTCAGCAACTTGATCCATCATTGCTGTATCAGGGGTCGGGGAAAGCCACGGGCTGACTGAGTATTGGGCGGAACAGTATGCTTCTTTATCACATTGGCTTGTTTAATAGCCCTGTGCTGTGAAGCTGATAGGTAGTTCGGAAATCCACGAGTCAATATAGTATGTCTGGTCAACGACTGGCTGAACGAACACAGGATATGCTTCAATGGAATTGTAAAATCTGTTGGTGCGATTGGTCATGCAGTGACTTGGTTTTAACGCCGCTTTCAACAGTATCCCAGTAATATTACGGCGTGCTAGCTTTATGTGGGAGGAAGACCCGGAGTTCTGAACGTCTTGGT
The DNA here is from genome assembly GCF_003918875.1 of Haliotis rubra. Taxonomy (NCBI): domain Eukaryota; kingdom Metazoa; phylum Mollusca; class Gastropoda; order Lepetellida; family Haliotidae; genus Haliotis; species Haliotis rubra. The sequence goes on from NW_025767516.1 coordinate 110,452, forward strand.
CACCCATTGAACAAGGACAGATCTGGTATGTTCCGGGTAATACCTTAAAATGTATTTCAAACCATACATTGCTTGAATGTCCATACTACATTATAAATATATAAGCGAGTGACTTCCAATATTACAGCAATGTCCCAGACATTTTACACACTATACTCATGAGGGACGACGAACAGGGACGTTCGTGTGATGGTTCAACATTCAGCAACCTTACTGCCCGAAAGAAAACGTCAGTTTATATGACGTAAATTCTATGTTAATTACTTGTTTCTGCTAGGATATACTAGTATGTAAATATCTGTCATCACTTCATCATTAGCCAAACTGGCACTTCATCATCATTATCTTGTTTGCTGATGTTCTCCCATACGTCCCGACGGTATAATTATATAATTTAATGACAGTGAAAGGTCATGACAAGAAAGTATCTTCAGCAACCAACGGTTGTTGTAAGAGGCGACTGATGGATTGGGCAGTCAGTCTCGGTGGCGTGGATGCAGCACCTCATCGTATCCCATTTGCCTGGATTGATGGTCATGGTGTCAAACACAGGATCCCCTGGATGATTGTGCCCAGGTCCCTGTCAAAGAGCTGAACTTTTCCCGAATGAGGCGTTTAACAATAAACAATGTAACAAACAAAATAGGCCAGTGTGTATCATGTGATGGCAATTTGCCACCTCACCCCTAGAAAGTGTCAACTGACAAATATTTCACATTTACGGACCTTTTAAAACAAAAGTAGCATCTATCATGTAACATTATCTTAACCAGACTGATCTTTAAGAGATCCAAACGTAACACAATTCGTGGCAAACTGTTAAAAAAAAAATTAAACGAGGACATTACGAACAAAATAGAACGAAATCAACAATAGAACTGAAATTCAACCTGAGAAAGCAGTTACGCTTTGAAGAATAACGTCACTCGTCTCAAAAAACAAAAGTTAATAATGGATAACATCATATAAAGATGCCGTGGTTAATGACGCCCTGTTTCCAATTGCAATCTATCTTAGTCATCAATGCTGCGGATTCGTTACCTGGCGTCATCGTTCTTATGCTGTAAGAAGACACACGGACTGAGTAATACTTTAGAATTCTACTTTGTGGGAACTAACCCTGCCATCATCCGTCAAGACGACTTGAGATGGATCAGTTGGAAATCGTTATATATGTAGCAAATTTAATATCTTAAAACATCATACTATGCTTTTTGACCATGAGATTAACTTTTGTTCCAGCAACCCCCTTCTGTCAGGGTTGATAGGTAGTGTTCATATTGTGATTAATCTTAACATTTTAAAGCGATCAGTCATAGCTTTACCATTTGAGGTGTCACGTTATTTCTGTGTTACTTTTTGAGTTCAAGGAGGTATTTGTACCTGTTAAAAACGTATCATTCCATTTCGAGTTTACACAACCTGGTGAAAACGTCTCGGTGAAAGATGTTACGGTTTAGAAATTACTGTGACAAAAAGTCTAGTGAGTAGAACACAGACACGTCTTTAATGTTCAGTTATATTTTGAATAAAAAACAAGGTTACTATGAATGGCAGTAAAGATTTTTGATGCAATACAATTGAAACACAAATATAATAATTGGGTCACAAATCTAAAATATGTACTCACTAAAGTCTTGATATTTGTAGTAAACATATGTACTCATTGAACATTGCTGACTGCTGTAGAATGCCCCCACCCCTAGCCCACCCCTACATGTCATCAACAACCGCTTATATACCTGCCATACAAAATCTACGCCACGACATAATGATCGAATCGCTTCTCGACCCTTCGCCGGAAGCGTAACAAACGGCAGGTAGATCTATTTTAATAAACAGGTACATTTACACAGCCTTAGTTGACGATGCGAGTTCAAATCACACTCAGCGCCTTAAACCTTTGTGACCTATAACAACCAAAAGCTAATTAATGTGGCATTTTAATTAAAAAAATCACATCCTCATGACCAAGAAATCACGTAAAAATCTTTCGTCAAATCTCCACCACCAGAGATATATATCAGTCTTCATTATCCGATATTTCAATACTGAAACAGATTTCACTGGACCTTAAAGGCCAACGAGCAGTTACAAATGTATGAAAGGGTCGCACTAGGTGTCACGAAACATGCAGGGACATGAGGTACATGATCTAAGATGTTCTTGGACCATTAGTTTAACATCAAACCATTATGTTACAAGTATTTTTCAACCGTTTTCTCTTTTATTCCAAAAGTCTTGTCCACATGATTCAAAATGAGTGAGATTACTTATGTTGTTTAAGCAATATGAAACACCAGCATTGTGTGGCTTTATACATTATGGGGAATCGACACATTATACCCATGTGGGGAATCGAACCCAGGTCGTCACCGTGACGAGCGAATGCATTAAACACTCAGCTATCAACCGCCGCTCAGGATGCAAAGACACACTGCCACACTGGTGGTTTCACCGTCGGGAAAGCTCGTCCGTACCCAACCCCTTGATAGTCCTTAGAGGCGAATTACTTGTGTCACCATGAAGAATCCGGGTTAGAATTGATCTTCAGCAAGGATCAATTAATGGGATCGAATGGTCAGGTTCGTTGATTTGGTTGATGCATGTGATCGTATCACATCTTCGGAGATAGATGCTTACTTTAAAGTCTGGTTAGGCTCGATTAGTTATTGATCACTATCGCATTGCTGGATTACTGATGAAAGAAGAGTTAAAATGCCCGCTGTTCAACCCCGCAATGAGTTTTTCTTTCGACTTTCTTGTCAAATATGCCACATCTCTTTAAAATACTCATGTGTCAGAAATGATATGACACCTTAGCCAAAAAGTAAACAATCACAGTTATTATTGGTTCTTTTGGGTTCGGAATAAAGAGGCACGGTGAGGTAGCCTCGTGGTTAAAGCGATGGCTTGCCACGCCGAAGACCTGGGTTTGATCCCCCGAATGGGCACAGACCCGTGAAAGTCCGGGTTAGAATATTGATCTTCAGCAACCCATGCTTGTCGTAAGAGGCGACTAACGGGATCGGGTGGTCAAGCTCACTGACTTGGTTGACACATGTCATCGGTTCCCAGTTGCGTAGATTGATGTTCATGCTGTTGATCACTGGATTGTCTGGTCCAGAGTCAGTTATATACAGCCCGTCGCCATATAGCTGGCATATTGCTGCGTGCGGCGTAAAACTAAACTCACTCACTCCCAAATGGGCTCAATGTGTGAAGCCCATTTCTGGTTTTCACCGATGAAATATTGCTGGAATATTGCACATTGCTAACTGCAGCGTTAAACTGAGCTCACTCACTCACTCGGAATAAAGAACACCGCCTCCCAAACAAGACCAGTTTTTCCTCCATATACTGTATCGTCAACAGTGCATCCCGTGTATACTGCATTGCCAACAGTTTATCCTTTTCATACTGCATTGCCAACAGTGTATCCTATATATACTGCATTGCCAACAGTTTATCCTACACATACTTCATTGCCATGGTTTAGCCTATGTATTCTGCATTGCCATTGTTTTAGCCTATGTATTCTGCATTGCCAACAATTTAGCCTAACTGGAGTGCGAACAGTTTAGCCTATGTATTCTGCATTGCCAACAGTTTATTCTATGTATACTGCATTGGCAACAATATATATATATATATATATATATATCACTCACACTATGGATTACCAAATTGCCGTCATCAGTTTGCGTACATCGGAAGTATCCGAAGGGATTATATACCCAGTAAATGTCATATATAGAATAAACTTAAATCTGCTTGTTCACTAGATTTTAACTTTCCAATAACACTGGGTCCTCTCTTGGTACTTCTCAAGGCCTTTCTGAAAAGCAGGAAATGTAACAATAATGCACACTCATACATTTAAGAGTATTACATCAGCTTATGTTCACCAGATTTGATATATTGTCCATTCACATCTGCCCTTCGATATGCTAAACGCCTCCACCCCAGGGATATCCCAAATCCATATGAGCGATTATCAAACATGTTTAGCCGCAACCATCACCATAAAAACAATCACGATAAAAAATATAAAAAGAAGAAAGAAAGCAAGCACATCGTCCAGTGTTTCTTGTGTGTGATTTAATACTTTCTCAAAAAGTGGTTTACGGTGTAGTTTCTTCCAGAGATTTCACCCACCGCAGTTCATGCGCGGCTTCTCGTGATGAGCTTGTAGCTGTGTTCTGAGCCTCAGCACCACGCACTGCCATCCTATTGACGCAATGTTTCATAACAGCGACGTTACCGTAGAATCAATTATGAAACAGAAATAGACACAACAGTGTAGATTGTGTTGTGCGGACGTTTTTGAATGTATGGCTAGATTTGTCTACGTTGTTAACGGCTGAGGGGATGGTTGAAATCCAGCTGGGGTCCATGCAGGAAGCAAATGTACTGTAAGTCCCCATGCTCCCTAGTATGGTGATCTACCTTCATCTATAGCCTGTTTTTTATATTGTATTGTCATTTATAGTTCCAATATTTTAAATTTAATTGCTAGGTTTAAATGGAGATCTGCGATACACAAGTAGTTTTACTGTTCTTCGTCAACAGGTTTTTTAATTTCTAACTTTATTGATCTTTAATATAATAATAAACTGTTCTCGTCACGATATGGCTGAAATATTGCCGATGTGACGATAAATATTAACTCACTCACTCATTCTTCATTCCTTCAAATGTGCACTCCTACGTTTGATATTGGTGTGAGTTTATTCTGCAAATAATCCAACAGTTGTACGATTGGAAACGTCTACACTGAGTCCTTTCACCAGGAGATATGCAGTGCAAAGTTGGATTTCGATACGTGGATTTTCGGAGAAAACATTCCATTATGTCTTCAACTTTTAAATATGTTCATAACACCGACCTATAACGTTCCATTGCTCTCCACAATGCTGTTGAACCATCTCACGTACCAACTCTTATTATGGGAGACTTCAACAGTGACCCAAGAGATCCGAAGCCTTTACCATCTTTCAGAAAATGCAACTTCAAGCAAACTGACAACCAAATCTGTGCAATGGTAAATTTCTAGACTAAATTTAGGGTTCTTATTCAACCTCTATGAGTGATGTTTTCCAGAAAAACAACAGATACTGACAAAACCATTATATCCCTTTGAACTTGATCAGGCCGTCATGAAAATTGCCATCAATCAGTGACGGTGATCATTTTGTAGGACTGAAACAGGCGCCTGCTTGATAGTGATGCTATTAAACATCTCGTACCATGTTCGAGATTAAAATACACCAGACATACATACATATATGTACTTAAGGATCGTGTGCATTTATCGAAGAATACCTGTCACAAATTGTATAAAATCGCGCAGCGGTAAATTTGATATTGTTATCCTTCAATAAATGCACCACAAAAGTAAAACAGTCCATGTAATTACTTACATACGGGCCACCGTGAAGAGCCACCTCCTCGTGGTGGGTGGTGGGTAACGCTAAGCGCTCTTCAACCCTCCGTTGTGGACCCGGGGGTATATTTGGTCCACCAACCCGTTTGCCGTGGGTTGCGCCCCTGTGTCGGTGGAGGAGGGGATTCTGGTGGTTGAGGGCACAGGAGCCAAGAACAGTGTTCTTTTTGCCCATCACACCACTTCGACCCTTACTTCACCTAGACGGGTAGTAGAATGGGCCCGGTTCAACCAATCGGCTGGTCACGCCGAGCCCTGTTCATGGTTCATCTTTTTGCACAAACTTTATTATTTTGGTCTTGGCTATTTTGAATTATTATGTACAAATTATTAATAGATTAATATGCCTAGAGTCCTATGCCAGAAGGCGGTGGCTCATGGGCCAATCTGGCAATATACACCGCTGAATTCTGTGTTTCTCCAGAATGATGTCATTGGCGAACCAGCCTGACATTTTTTCTTTCAGATTCTACAGCTATTTATGTTTTTATTTGCTGGAGTATAACATCCCTGTAGCCCTGGTGGTACAGCCTGGCTTCCGCTGTAACACCGTCCTTGTTGACACTCCATGGCGGGTGGGGAGCAGGGATGTTGAACACTTTTGAAACACCATGGCTTTTTCCATTCAATCTGGTTCATCAAAACACAAACGTAGACATGTCTACATCTACATCATCAGATGAAGGATCTCCTGACACAGTTGAATCTTGGCCGAGATTCATTGTGATTTCATCTATATATGACAATCCTTTGAACCCATTCGCTATTTCAAAGGGCATTCAAGGTGTCCTTCAAGGTGAAGGACGTAACACGTCTCCGGAACGGATCATTGTTAGTGGAATGTCTGCGGAAACAACAATCGGATAATCTGTTAATATTAAAACAGTTCGTCAATACACCCGTTGTTGTCTCGGTACATAGAACTTTTAACTCTTGCAGAGGTATAGTCAGAGACAGGGCTCATTGTCTTTATGATATGAGTGAGGAGGACATTGCAGCTGAGCTGAAAAATCAAGGGGTGATCGCTGTAAAGCGATTTACCAAAAAAGAGAGATGATGGCAGTATTACTAAACTTACTACTTATCTGTTTACATTTGCACTTTCGACTCTTCCGAAGTGTATAAAAGCCGGATACTTTAACATTGGGGTGGAGGTATATGTACCAACTCCACTCCGATGTTTCAAATGTCAAAAGTTTGGTCATGGGTCCAAGTTCTGCCGTAACAACACGGTCTGTTCCCGTTGTGGAGGCGCTCACGTGTCTTCTGAATGCACCAATAACATCAAATGTGCGAACTGCGACGGAGACCACTTGGCCTCATCCAAATCCTGCCCATTATATGATCGTGAAACAAGAATTCAATATTTCTTATGTTGAAGCAAAAAAAGCTTGTTCCTCTCTCAACTGCTTCAACTATATTGTACTCAGATGCAGTGTCCTCGCGTACCACTGCCTCCAGACCTTCCCTGACTTCAACAGCCTGTCAAACATCCCTTTCTTGGGTTCATGAAAAAATCATTATCGATGATCAGATCTCTCCATCTCCGTCAAATATATCTTCTTCAGCTTCCCAGACAGAACGTGTAGCATCACAACTTTCAATGGATCATTCATCTGAACCAGAATCTGTGCCGGAATCAACACCAGCACAATCAAACATATCAAAAATTGGAAAAAAAGAGAAAACGCAATCAAAAAAGAAGACCAGAACTCTCCAGCATTTGGAGGTGCCTTCCTCCCAGACACCTTCAGTAAAGGTTCAAAATCAGTTTGAACCTTTGGAGATAGAGGTCAATTCTTCGCTCCCTAGCCATGGGAGAAAACCCCACTCCAATGTACGATCTCTCATTGAGCCTCCATGAACTGCTCAAATAATATTGTTCAGTGGAATTGTAGAGGACTAAGGAACAATTATAATGATTTACAGTTACTGATTCAAGATTGAAAACCATCGGCATTTTGTTTACAGGAAACCTATCTTAAACATACAGATCAATTTGATGTAAGACAATATAATTCATATAACTACTTTTCTCCTCCAGGGCCTAGAGCTACTGGGGGTTCTTCCGTTTTGGTTAGACGGGGTGTTATACATAGCCCTGTTCCCCTAAATACATGTCTTCAAGCTGTTGCTGTCAGACTGACTCTAAACATTGTTTTCACATTATGCTCACTGTATGTGCCACCATCTTCTTCTCTTCAGCAGACTGATCTTCAGACTCTCTATGACCAGCTCCCCAAGCCATGTATCATCATGGGTGATTTAAACGGTCATAATCCACTTTGGGGTAGTTCTGATACAAACAGAAATGGGAACATATTGGAAGATTATATTTCTAACAACGATCTGTGTATCTTCAATGATAATTCAAAAACATACTTACATCCTGGTACAGGTACGTACTCTTGTCTAGATTTATCTCTTACTGATACAGGTCTGCTTAATGAATTTGACTGGTCGGTCCACAGCGACTTGTGTGGCAGTGATCATTTCCCGACCATTCTTCAAACAATAAGTCCAGCTGACGTTCCTCCATCATCAAGATGGAATTTCAACAAGGCTAACTGGCCTTTGTTCGAATTACTGTGTATGGATAACTTAAATCCTGATCGTTTTCTTGATGTTCCTGATTCAGTGCAATTATTCTCTGATGAACTAAACAAAATAGCCGATGCATGTATTCCTAAATCATCTGCAAATCCGCATATACGTAAACGATGGTTTAACAATGAATGCAAACAAGCCAGGAAGGCATGAAAAAAAGCAGAACACTATTTCCGTCGCCACCCAATGGTGCATAACTTAAATAAATATAAAATTTTAAATGCTAAAGCACGGCGCACGTTTAAGCAAGACAAGCGCCAGTCTTGGCATCAGTATGTTTCGAAAATATATTCACAGACGCCGATGTCCAAGGTATGGAACATGATCCAGAGTATTAAAGGTAAGGGTACCAAATCAAGCATACATCATCTCAAAACTGGAGATCAATTGTTCACAGATACATCTGATATCGCAAACAAACTGGGTGAAACACTTCAAAAACATTCTTCCTCTTCTAACTATGTTCCTAAATTTCAAAAATACCAAAAACAGCAGGAAAAGAACAAAATTAATTTTCATTCGGATAATGGGGAAGATTATAATGAAATGTTTTCTATTCATGAGCTTCATACTGCTCTTGAACAAGCCCACGATACTGCAACAGGAGCTGATAACATTCATTATCAGCTTTTGAAACACTTACCGGAATCTTGTTTAGAGACACTACTGAATATTTATGATGACATTTGAACATCTCGTAAATTTCCTTCCTCCTGGCGTGATGCCATTGTTGTACCCATACCTAATCCTGGACGTGATCATACGGATCCCTCAAATTATAGGCCCATTTCTTTGATTAGCTGCGTTTGCAAAACCATGGAGCGCATTGTCAATAACAGATTAACTTGGTACTTAGAATCAAATAATTTAATCACAAATATCCAATGTGGTTTTCGTAAAAACCGCAGTACCATTGACCATTTAGTTCGATTGGAGTCATTCGTTAAGAATGCCATTATTAACAAGCAACATACAGTGTCAATATTTTTCGATTTAGAGAAAGCTTATGACACGACATGGAAGGACGGCATTTTAAAAGACTTACATGATTTTGGTTTACGAGGCCGTTTGCCTCAGTTTATATCCGAGTTTTTAACTGACAGGCAATTTCAAGTCCGTGTGGGTTCTACCCTGTCTGATCATTATAATCAGGATCAGGGTGTCCCACAGGGCAGTATTTTGTCTGTAACATTGTTTAGTATAAAGATCAACAGTTTATCCAAGGTTTTAAGTGATTCAATTGATGGATAACTTTTTATGGATGATTTAAATATTTCTTGTCGTGGTAAAAATATGCATACTATTGAACGGCAACTGCAGTTGTGTTTAAATAAGATAAATAAATAGTGTCTTGAAAGACGGCTTTAAATTTTCTAAATCCAAAACTAATTGTATACATTTCTGCCGTAAATACAAACCGCATAAAGACCCTGAACTATCTCTAAATGGCACACCCATCAACGTTGTGAGGGAGGCCAAGTTCTTGGGTATTATTTTTGACTCACACTTAACGTTTCTACCACATATTAAATCCCTTAAAACTAAATGCCTGAAGGCACTTGACTTGTTGAAAGTCGTTTCCAATTCTAAGTGGGGAGGGGATCAAGCTACCCTCCTACATCTATATCGATCACTGGTACGTTCCAAACTTGATAATGGTTACATCGTTTATTGTGGAGCCTGCAAAAGCAACCTAAAACTATAAGAATATGTCCACCACCAAGGTCTGAGACTTTGTCTTGGGTCATTCAGAACATCTCCTGTTGACAGTCTCTACGTCGAGGCAGATGAACCATCTCTTACCCAACGCCGTATAAAACTATCATTACAATATATTACCAAACTATATTCTAACGAGTCTAATCCTGCATTTAACCGTGTCTTTAATCCTCTTTATGAGGATTTGTACAACAAAAAATCTTCTCTTGTTCCGCCTCTTGGGCTCAGGATTAAGCCATTCATTTCTGCTGCCGGCATTGCGCTGGAAAATATATCTCCTTCCCGTCTTCTTTCTTCTCCTCCTTGGCAATTGGTTAGGCCACAAGTCGACCTAACACTCACTAAATTTAAAAAAATCATAAACTAATGACTTACAATATCAACAAGAATATCATCAATTAAAAAGTAAATATAATACATATATAGAGAATACTACACGAGGTCTCATTACATACGAATTATACGAAACGAGTGTCCTTCCTGTGGTATCTGACCGAGCGAAAGCGAGGTCAGATAACATAGGAAGGCCACGAGTTTCGTATAATTCGTATGTAATGAGACCGAGTGTGGTATTTTATTTATTACCCACGTCTTACATGCATTAAACTGACAAAATAGCGGATTTTTGTTAATATTTTGGTTTCAAACCGAAACCGGTTTCATAAAGGGGTTGCGGAAGAGTTTTGTACTGTAGTACAATATTTGCATGACGTCACACCAAAATGACGTCACTGCCTTGGTAACCGACGTCACGATGCATGTCAGTTGTCATCGCCTCGAACAGCCTCCTATAGTTAACTACTCCGTAGCACCCCGTTTCTTGGTTTGCAGTTGCTTCATTTGGCTAACATCACTGGTGGAAACATTGCGCTTATGTTTTTCGACGGATATAATGTATCAGTTCGACTCACAATTAAACAGCGACCCGGCAACGTTCTCGATGCTTACATTCCCACAATGCATTTAAGATGTAGAATGAATGAATTCACGTGTTTGTTATGAATGAAAATATAGTTACGTCAGAATGTGACCTAATTGAGAGGTCATCGGTTATCCAATCAAATCGTTAGAATCTCAGGTCAAGTCGTTACGACATAGGTCAACGCGATACGACACACGTGTGACGTACGAGATTAGTATGCAACTACCCATACGTTGACCACGTGGGTAATAAAAATCCTTATTTACAGATTGGTCCAAGGATGGTGGCACAGTTGCTTGTGCCACTGTCATTGGGTCCAAAACAATATCTTCCAGATTACCTAATGACAGTTCAATTTTCACAGCAGAAGCTAACGCCATATTCACAGCTCTTAAATATATTAATAAACACCGTAAATATAAACAATACATAATCTTTTCCGATTCTCTTTCTTGCCTTCAGGCCATTAAAAATCTTTCTTCTAAGCATCCACTTTTATTAGAAATTATTGAATTGTATAATGAGTTTGCTACTGGCCAATGCGACATCGTCTTTTGTTGGTTACCCAGCCATGTTGGCATTTCTGGGAACACAATGGCTGATTTTGCTGCTAAGGCAGCACTCAACAAATCTGTGACACCACTTCTTATCCCATACTCTGATTACAAAGCTGCTATTAGAGTTTATATCCGTGATCTGACGCAAAAAGAAGTGGGACGCCCAAGTAGGTATTAATAAATTACATGCAATAAAACCAACTATCGGTTACACCTACTTGGGTTGTCAGTCCAGATTTGAAAAGGGTCATCATACGACGATGTCGTAGTGGGTATTGGTCATACAAGATATACTCACGAATACCTATTAAAAGGTGAGGATCCTCCGTTTTGTATCCCTTGTGATGAAAGAATCACGGTCAAGCATGTCCTACTTGACTGTGTTGAATATTCCATCACAAGGGATATCTATTTCAAATCCCAAACTATTTAATTATTGCATTTAAAAAAAAATTAGACTTGTTAACTGATTTGTAAATAGATACATATTTTATTATTGGTAGTTTAGATTGGTAACTGAGATTGTTAGTGGCTGTACCCTCAAAGGGGGTTGAAGTAGCGTAAAATTATTGTCTTCCTGAGAGGGTACGTAAGTCCCAAAACTTCCAAAGTTCACTTTTTTGCTTACCCGATTTTTAAACGTAGTATATTTGTTCATTTAAATTTTGACTAAACTTGTCCTTCAATCGCCAGCTGCTGTAAGCACTGTAAGTCCACATGGTTCCTAGTATTGTTATCTACCTTCAGTTGTTGGCGATCTATAGCCCGTTTTTATATTGTATTGTCTTCGTAAATAAAATAGTTTTACATGTTCATGCTAGTTTTAGACTCCATCTGTGATACTCTAGTTATTTTACAGTCCTTCGATGACTGACTATTTAGCAACTTTAATTTATTGTTTATGTAAAACATTTCTCGTCACTATATGGCTGAAATATTGCCGAGGTGACTCACTCACTCACTCACTTACATACGAGCTATAATCCTAGTTTTTGAAGAGTCTACCGTACCGAGTACATTTACACATGTGCATGAAAATCGCTGCTTCCACATTATTACATACATCATGTATTGTATAGTTGACTGAACGATTGGAACGGATTTGAAACACGTCCTACAACCTCCACATTAAATATCGTCTGTAAAGGTATCACCTGGGCTAACGCATCACATAAAGTTTATTCGCGAGTGATGATGAAATAAATCAGTTGTCAAAGATAGAAGTTTGCGAAGAGTGTATGGGAAGCTGAGAAGTAATTGCTTAATGTAATGTTTAATTCTGGAACGATGATGGTAAGCAGAGGAACAAGAAAGAGCTTCCGGGCTCACAATAACAGTCGAGCTTGTAAAAAAATGGTTTGTTTTAGTTTCTAAAATAGACGAAGAACCCAGCATACTGGCAAACATTCAATGCATGCCCTTTACACATTATCTCCGAAGTTGAATGTTCAGCTGCTGCAAAGATTCCGTGCTCTTGAACTTTAACAGCACAGTTATTAGTTGAACTTTGTCACTGGTGAAGTCCTGGATGACAGGGAAAGACATAAAACACCGCGATGCCCGAGTCCCAATTCGTCTCGCAAGTCGAAATCATGCCTGAGAACTGCGCCGGCTGTTGGGACGTTTGGTTCGACTCTCCGCACATACCATAAGAAGGAGGATTCGTACGCTCAGACGTGCCTTCCTCAAAGATCGGGACAGGTAGGAACGTCTGTCTTGAGGCTGGCTCCAAGAAAAACTCAACTTGGGCTCATGGGCCCCGCCTCACAAAGCTCTCGTGAGCCTAAGATCTCGTAACTTTCCTCGTAGCATTCCTACCTCCTATACTGTAGCATTGACTTACGATAGTCGTAGCGCTACGAGAGCTTTGTGAAACGGGGCCCTGGCGTAGTATTCATTGGTTTTGATGAAGGTGGCTATCATCTATACGTTACGGACGGCCGTTGTCGCGTATGATGATAAGCCATGCATCTGAACACATTGCTCAGTGTTAGTGTGATGTGTGATGATGATTTCATTTCGTATGACTGCAAGTGTGATCTCATTACACTACCTGGGACACTCAATGGTCATAGACGTCAACAGGAAGTACTGGATACAGCCGTCGAGCCACATTTTGATAACCATTCCTTTGACAGTTGTCTGATATTATTCATTGATGTCTCACTAACACATACACCAAAACTAAAATATCTAATATTCATAACATGGCACACACAACAATCACAGTCAGTCACAGTCACACACGCAACAATCACAGTCAGTCACGTTCACACACGCAACAATCACCATCACAATCAGGCAAAATTACACACAACAATCACCATCACAGTAACTCACGATCACACACACCAATCACCATACCACAATCAGTCAGTCACACACAACAATCACCATCACAGTCAGTCACAGTCACACACAACAGTCATCATCACAGTCACACACAACAATCACCATATCACAATCAGTCACAGTCACACACAACATTCACCATCACAGTCAGTAACAGTCACACACATAAAAATCGACATCACAGTCACTCACAGTCACACATAACAATCACCATCACAGTTAATCACAGTCACACACAACAATCACCATATCACAATCAGTCACAGTCACACACAACCATCACCATCACAGCCAGTCACAGTCACACACACAACAATCACCATCACAGTCAGTCCCATTCACACACAACAATCACCATGACAGCCAGTCACTGTCACAGTCACACACAACAATCACAATCACAATTACACACACAGCTTTCACCATCACTGTCAGTCACAGTCACACACAACAGTCATCATCACAGTCACACACAACAATCACCATATCACAATCAGTCACAGTCACACACAACATTCACCATCACAGTCAGTAATAGTCACACACATAAAAATCGACATCACAGTCACTCACAGTCACACATAACAATCACCATCACAGTTAATCACAGTCACACACAACAATCACCATATCACAATCAGTCACAGTCACACACAACCATCACCATCACAGCCAGTCACAGTCACACACACAACAATCACCATCACAGTCAGTCCCATTCACACACAACAATCGACATGACAGCCAGTCACTGTCACAGTCACACACAACAATCACCATCACAATTACACACACAGCTTTCACCATCACTGTCAGTCACACAGGCAACAATCACCATCACAGTCAGTCACATTCACAGTCACACACACAACATTCACCATCACAATCACACACACAGCGATCACCATCACTGTCAGTCACACAGGCAACAATCACCATCAGTCAGACACACACACACCATTCACCATCACAGTCAGTCACACAGGCAACACTCACGGTCACAGCCAGTCACAGTCACACACAACAATTACCATCACAGCCAGTCACAGTCACACACAACAGTCACCATCACAATAAGTCACACACACATACACACACACACCATTCACCATCACAGTCAGTCACACACAACAATCACCATCATAGTCAGTCACACACAACAATCACCATCAAAATCAGTCACACGCGCAACAATCACCATCACAGTCAGTCACACAGGCAACAATCACCATCACAGTCAGTCACAGTCACACACACAACAATCACCAATACAATCAGTCACACACGCAACAATCACCATCACAGTCAGTCACTCAGGCAACAATCACCATCACAATCACACACACAACAATCACCAGCACAGTCAATCACACACACAACAATCACCACCACAGTCAGTCACACAGGCAACAATCACCATCACAGTCAGTCACACAGGCAACAAGCACCATCACAGTGAGTCAAACACACCATTCACCATCACAGTCAGTCATACACACACCATCAACCATCACAGTCAGTCACACACACAAAGCATTCACCAGCACAGTCATTCACAAATGCAACAATCACCATCACAGTCAGTCACAGTCACACACAAAACAATCACCATCACAATTACACACACTGCAATCACCATCACAGTCAGTCACACACACAGCCATCACCATCACAATCACACACACAGCAATCACCATCACAGTCAGTCACAGTCACAACCATCACCATCACAATCAGTCACAGTCACACACGTAACAATCACCATCACAGTGAGTGAGTGAGTTATTATTTAACGTCACATCGGCAATATTTCAGCCATATCGTGACGAGAACATATGTGACATTGAAATGGAATAGATGTATATTATAAAAACCTGTCGACGAAGGACAGTAAAACAACTAGAATATCACAATGACAACTAAATATGTGTGGAAAATTAAAACTAATAGCACTATTTGGATAATACAATATATAAACTGGCTATAGATCGCCAACAACTGAAGGTAGATCACCAAACTAGGGACCAGGGGGACTTACATTACTTTTGCTACCTGCATGGACCCTAGCTGGATTTATATCATCCCTTCAACCTCTGGCGATTGAAGTCAAATTTAGCCAAAATTAAAATGACAAGAATACTACATTTAAAACAACTGGTAAATTTAAATTTCCTTTGAATGTTTCGGGACTTATGTACCCTCTCAAGAGGACAATAATTTTACGCTACTTCAACACCCTTTGAGGGTACAGCAACTAACAATCTCAGTTACTAATCTAACCAACCAATAATAAAATATATATCTATTTACAAATCGGTTAACAAGTCTAATTCTGTTAAAAATGCAATAATTAAATGAGAACTTATATTACTAAAAAGATCCTTCATAGTTTGTGATTTGCAATAGATATCCCTTGTGATGGAATATTCAACACAGTCAAGCAGGACATGCTTGACCGTGATTCTTTAATCACAAGGGATACAAAACGGAGGATCCTCACCTTTTAATAGGTACTCATGCGTATATCTTGTGTGGCCAATACGACATCGTCGTATGATGACCTCTTCAAATCTGGACTGACAACCCAAGTAGGTGTAACCGATAGTTGGTTTTATTGCATGTAATTTATTGATACCTACTTGGCTGTCACATTTCTTTTGCATCAGATCACGGATATAAGATCTAATAGCAGCTTTGTAATCAGAGTATGGTATCAGAAGTGGTGTCACAGATTTGTTGAGTGCTGCCTTAGCAGCAAGATCGGCCATTGTGTTCCCAGAAATCCCAACGTGGCTGGGTAACCAACAAAAGATGATGTCGCATTGGCCAGTTGCAAGCTCATTATACAATTCAATAATTTATATTAAAAGTGGATGTTTACAAGAAAGATTTTTAATAGCCTGAAGACATGAATGAGAATCGGAAAATATTATGTATTGTTTATATTTACGGTGTTTATTAATATAGTTAAAAGCTGTGAATATGGCGTTAGCTTCTGCTGTGAAAATAGAGTTGTTTTTTGGTAGTCGAGAATATATTGTTCTGGATCCAATGACAGTGGCACATGCCAGCGCGCCACCATCCTTGGATCCATCTGTAAATAAGGATTTGTATGTATTATATTTATCTTTTAATTGATTATATTCTTGTTTATATTGTAATTCATTAGTTACAGATTTCTTAAACTTTGTCAGAGTTAGGTCAACTTCAGGCCTCACCAGTTGCCAAGGAGGAGAAGAAAGAAGACGGGAAGGAGATATGTTTTCCAGCTCAATGCCGGCAGCAGAAATGAATGGTTTAATTCTCAAACCAAGAGGCGGAACAAGAGAAGGCTTTTTGTTGTACAGATCCTCATAAAGAGGATAAAAAACACAGTTAAATGCAGGATTTGACTCGTTAGAATATAGTTTTGTTACATACTGCAAGGATAATTTTATACGGCGTTGTGTAAGAGATGGTTCATCTGCCTCGACGTAGAGACTGTCAACAGGAGAGGTTCTAAAGGACCCAAGACAAAGTCTTAGACCTTGGTGGTGGACATAATCTAATAGTTTTAGGTTGCGTTTGCAGGCCCCACCATAAACGATGGAACCATAATCAAGTTTGGAACGTACCAGGGATCGATATAGATGTAGGAGGGTGGCTTGATCCCCTCCCTACTTAGAATTGGAAACGACTTTCAACAAGTCAAGTGCCTTCAAGCATTTAGTTTTAAGGGATTTAATATGTGGTAAAAACGTTTAAGTGTGAGTAAAAAATAATACCAAGAACTTGGCCTCCCTCACAACTTTGATGGGTGTGCAACTTAGAGATAGTTCAGGGTCTTTATGCGGTTTGTATTTACGGCAGAAATGTATACAATTAGTTTTGGATTTAGAAAATCTAAAGACGTTTTCAAGACACCATTTATTCATCTTGTTTAAACACAACTGCAGTTGCCGTTCAATAGTATGCATATTTTTACCGCGACAAGAAATATTTAAATCATCCATCAATTGAATCGTTTAAAACCTTGGATAAACTGTTGATCTTGATACTAAATAAAGTCACAGACAAAATACTGCCTTGTGGGACACCCTGATCCTGATTGTAATGGTCAGACAGCGTAGAACCCATTCGGACTTGAAATTGTCTGTCATTTAAAAAGTTAGCTATAAATTGAGGCAAACGGCCTCGCAATCCGAAGCCATGTAAATCTCTTAAAATGCCATATTTCCACGTAGTGTCATAAGTCTTTTCAAGATAAAAAAAGATAGACACAGTGTGTTGTTTATTGATTAGAGCGTTTTTAACAAATGATTCCAAACGCACTAGGTGATCGACAGTACTTCTGTTTTTACGGAAACCACTTTGTATATCTGTTATAAGGTTATTAGTTTCCAAGTACCAAACAAGTCGATTATTTATCATGCGTTACATGGTTTGCAAACACAGCTTGTTAGTGAAATCGGTTGATAATTGGATGGATCCGTATGATCACGTCCAGGTTTAGGTATTGGTACTACTATAGCGTCACGCCATGAGGGAGGAAATTTCCCTGACGTCCAAATATCATCACAAATGTGTAAGAGCGTCTCGAAACATGATTCTGGTAAGTGTTTCAGGAGTTGATAATGTATGTTATCAGCACCTGTAACAGTATCGTGAGCTTGCTCAAGAGCAGTATGGAGTTCATGAATAGAAAATGTTGCATTATAATCTTCCCAATTATCTGAATTGAATTAATAAGTTTCTTTTCTTGTTGTTTTTGATATTGTTGGAATTTAGGCACATAATTAGATGAGGAAAAGTGTTCAGCGAGAGTTTCACCTAGTTGATTCGCAATATCTGATTTATTGGTAAGTAATTGATCTCCATGTTTAAGATGATGGACACTAGATCTAGTACCTTTACCTTTAATTTTCTGGACCATGTTCCATACCTTGGACATGGGCGTTCGCGAATTTATTTTGGATGCATAATTTTGCCAAGATTGGCGTTTATTCTGTTTAAAGGTACGCCGCGCTTTAGCATTTGACATTTTAAATTTATTTAAATTATGCACTATAGGATGGCGACGGAAATAATGTTCTGCTTTTTTCCTTGCCTTCCTAGCTTGTTTGCACTCATCGTTGAACCATGGTTTTCGGATATGTGGATTTGCAGAGGACTGTGGTATACATTCATCAGCTATGGTATTCAGTTCATCAGAAAAACAGTTGATAGCATAAGTTTCAGTTTTGTAGCACACAGTGTTTCATATAAAGCCCAGTTAGCCTTTTTAAAATTCCGCCTTGGTGATGGAGGTACATCAGATGGCGTTACAGGTTTTAGTATAGTAGGAAAATGGTCACTTCCACAGAGGTCATCGTGGACTGACCATTCAAATTCATTTAGTAGTTCTGAATTTGTGACTGAAAAGTCGAGAGCAGAATAGGTTCCTGTACCAGGGTGTAAATATGTGTTGGAACCATCATTATAAATACATAAATCATTATCTGAACAAAACTCCTCTAGTAATTTACGGCACCCGTGAAGAGCCACCACCTCGTGGTGGGTGCTGGGTAACGCTAAGCGCTCTTCGACCCCCCGTTGTTGACCCAGGGGTATATTTGGTCCACCAACCCGTTTGCCGTGGGTTGCGCCCTTGTGTCGGTGGAGGACGGGAGTCTGGTGGTTGAGGGCACTGGGAGCCTGGAACCGTGTTCCTTTAGCCCAACACACCACTTCGCCCCTTACTTCACCTAGACGGGTGGTAGAACTGGCCCGGTTCTATCAATCGGCTGGTCACGCCAAGCCCTGTGCATGGTGAATATATTATTTGCACATTTACTTATTTTTGGGCCTTGGATATTTTTATCCTGAATGTACAAATTATTATTATATTAAATTGCCTAGAGTCCTATGCCAGAAGGCGGTGGCTCATGGGCCAATCTGGTGATAAAGACCTCCAAATGATGTATGTCTCCAATTTATTGTTTTGGGCTGAACCAGTCTGACATTAGATTGGTAGATAAATGCAGCTATTTGTGTCGTTTTCGCTGGAGTATAACACCCCTGTATCCCTGGTGTCGGCATCTTGGATATCCGGTGCCATTTGACACTGTCCTTGTTGACACTCCATGTTGGGTGGGGAGCAGGGGTGTTGAATAATTTTCCTTTCAACATGTTACCCCAACCAGCTGGTTCATCTCGCTATGAAAAAAAGAGATGTTTGGACGAACTTGTTTGTCCAACTGAATCAAATTCTTCAAACGTTGATTCCTGGCCTAGATTTCAAGTGATCGAAGCTTCTGAATACTTACCCATTAAACTAAACCCATTTGCTATTTCCAAAGCTATCCATGGGATATGTGGGGAAGTAAAAAATGTAATCCGTCTCCGTAGTGGTTCACTTCTGGTGGAATGCGCACGGAGACAGCAATCTCTTAATCTTTTGTCTATCAGAACATTTGCTACTGTTGAGGTTGCTGTGTCCGTGCACAGGACTCTCAATTCATGCCGTGGCATTAAACGAGACAGTGCTCGTTGTCTCTCTGACATGTCAGAGGAGTAAAGAGCTTGAGGATCAGGCCGTTACGGCCGTGAAACGTTTTACATTAAAAAAAGATGTCAAAATCCCCAATACCAATACGTACTTATTTACTTTTGCTAGATCGTCCCTTCCGCAGTCGATCAAAGCTGGTTATCTCAACATGGGTCAAGTCAGAAAAACCTGTCTCTTCAGCCACAAAAACTACTTCTTTAAAATCTACTTCCCCAGTCAGTCAGTCTACGTCAGGGTCTCAGACTGAACTTCAGCCTGAGACTTCACAAACGTCGGCTTCACATCCAGCAAATTCCCAATCAGCTGATCAATCCAAAAAGAAGGAAAAGAAAGGAATAAAATTAAATAAAAACCAACATTCTGCCCCTTCACCTCCGGAGGTTCCTCTCCAAAATTCATTTGGACCTCTTGATATGGAGGTCACTCTGTCCTCTCAGGACAGGCAGAGGAGCTTTTCCTCACATTCACGTGAACGATCTCCAATTGAGCCGCCATGACTCAATTGTCGACTTTATTGCAGTGGAATTGCAGAGGATTAAAGAATAATTTTAATGAGATACAATTACTGATACAAGATCACCACCCGTCAGAATTCTGTCTCCAAGAGACATATCTCAAAACTACAGATAGCTTTAATCTGAGACACTATAGTGATTATCATTCTTTTTCTCCTCCGGGACATCGAGCAACTGGAGGCGCTTCTATTTTGATTCATCAGAGTGTTATACATAGCCCTATCCCTCTAACTACGAATCTTCAAACTGTTGATGTTCGCCTGACTCTGCACATTGCCCTGACATTGTGCAGCTTGTATATCCCCTCCCCTCTTCTAATATCCGTGAGGCGGATCTTCAAAATCTGTACGATCAACTTCCTAAGCCATGTGTTATCATGGGCGATCTTAACGGACACAACCCGCTTTGGGGAAGTGTTCATATCAATACTAAAGGTAAAAATCCTTGAGGAATTCATTTCCGATAATAATTTATGTATATTTAATGATGATTCAGCCACTTATTTACATCCAGCTACGGGAACATATTCTTCCCTGGATCTGTCACTCATCGATTCCAACATATATAATGTATTTGAATGGATGGTCCATGATGACCTATGTGGGAGTGATCACTTCCCCACCATTCTCAAAACAATCAACCCTGGTGATGATCCACCTTTATCAAGAAGGAACTTTGCCAGGGCTGTGTGGTCATTATATGAGACACTATGTACTGATACCTTAAAACATGATGCATTTGCGAACAGTGAAGATCCCATACAGTTGTTTGCAGATATGCTCAATGACATTGCTGACCAAACTATACCAAAGTCCTCTGCAGTTCCACATATTCGTAAGCCATGGTTTGATAATGAATGTAAACAGGCCAGAAAGAGCAGGAAAAAAGCTGAAAAAATATTTTCGGCGACATCCTACTGTTCATAATTTAAATAAAGTTAAATTTTTAAATGCCACGGCTCGACGTACATTTAAACAGAATAAGCGTCAGTCTTGGAGGAAATATGTTTCTAAAATAAATTCACGCACACCGATTTCAAAGGTGTGGAACATGATCCAAAGGATTAAGGGCAAAGGTTCCAAATCTACTGTCCACCATCTGAAGGATGGTGACAATATATTAACTAATAAAACCGATATTGCAAACAAACTTGGCGAAACTCTCGCAAAACATTCATCTTCATCCAATTATGTTCCTGAATTTCAGAAACACCAGAAAGGAGAAGAAAAGAATCAACTTTAAATCAGACAGTGGTGAAGACTATAACGAATTGTTTTCACTACATGAGCTACATACCTCCCTTGAGCAAGCTCATGATACAACAACATAAGCTGATAATATACACTATCAGCTTTTGAAGCATTTACCTGAATCATGTTTGGAAACACTTCTAAATATTTTTGATACAATATGGACTTCAGGGAATTTCCCACCTTCGTGGCGTAATGCCATTGTTGTCCCTATTCCAAAACCTGGCCGGGATCATACTGATCCATCAAATTACAGACCAATCTCTTTAACGAGTTGTGTCTGTAAAACCATGGAACGAATGGTAAACAATAGATTAACCTGGTATCTTGAGTGAGTGAGTGAGTGAGTTATTATTTAACGTCACATCGGCAATATTTCAGCCATATCGTGACGAGAACATTTGGCATTGTAATAGAATATATATATAGTTATTATAAAAAACCTGCCGAGTGAGTGAGTGAGTTATTATTTAACGTCACATCGGCAATATTTCAGCCATATCGTGACGAAAACACTTGACATTGAAATAGAATATATAGAGAGATTACAAAAACCTGCCGACGAAGGACAGTAAAAGTACTAGATAATCACAGATATCAATATAAAACTAGCGAACAAAGCTAAAATATTCCAATTAAAGAAGACACTACAATGTAAAAATGGGCTATGGATCGCCAACAACTGAAGGTAGATCACCATACTAAGGCCCATGGGGACTTACATTACTTTTGCTACCTGCATGGACCCTAGTTGGATTTACACCATCCCTTCAGCCATTGGCGACAGCAGAGAAACCTGGTATCTTGAAACCAACAACCTTATAACAAATATTCAATGTGGTTTCAGGAAAAATCGTAGTACCATTGATCACTTGGTGCGATTAGAATCCTTTGTCAAAAATGCAACAGTAAATAAACAATATGCAGTATCGATATTCTTTGATCTCGAGAAAGCGTACGATACCACCTGGAAGCATGGCATTTTAAAGGATTTACATGATTTTGGTTTAAGGGGTCGTTTACCTCTTTTTATATCACAGTTTTTAAAAGACAGGCAATTTCAAGTCCAAGTGGGTTCAACCCTGTCTCACCATTATAATCAGGACCAGGGTGTCCCCCAAGGGTGTATTTTGTCTGTCACTTTATTTAGCATTAAGATCAACAGCTTATCCAAGGTTTTAACCGAGTCAATTGATGGATCACTTTTTGTGGATGATTTTAACATTTTTGTCGCGGTAAGAATATGCATACTATTAAATAAAATACATAAATGGTGTCTTGAAAACGGCTTTAAATTTCTAAATCAAAAACTAAGTGCATACATTTCTGCCGTAAATATAAACCAAATAAAGACCCAGAACTTTTTTAAATGGCACTCCTATCAAGGTTGTAAAAGAGGCCAAGTTCTTAGGTCTCATTTTCGACTCCCATTTACCTTTTCTTCCGCATATCAAATCTCTAAAAACTTATTGCCTGAAGGCACTCGATTTATTGAAAGTCGTGTCTAATTCAAGGTGGGGAGGGGATCAAGCTACGCTCCTACACCTTTACAGATCACTTGTCCGCTCGAAGCTTGATTATGGCTCCATCGTATATGGTGGAGCCTGTAAAAGCAACCTAAAACTCTTAGATTCAGTCCACCATCAAGGTCTGAGACTTTGTCTTGGGTCATTCAGAACTTCTCCTGTTGACAGTCTGTACGTCGAGGCAGATGAACCTTCTCTTGCACAACGCCGTATAAAATTATCTTTACAATATATTACAAAATTATATTCTAACGAGTCTAATCCTGCATTTCACAGTGTCTTTAATCCTCTTTTTGAGGATTTGTACAACAAAAAATCTTCTCTTGTTCCGCCTCTTGGGCTCAGAATTAAGCCATTTATTGCTGCTGCCGGCATTGAGCTGGAAAATATAGCTCCTTCCCGTCTTCTTTCTTCTCCTCCTTGGCAGTTAGTTAGACCAGAAGTCGACTTAACACTTACAACATTTAAAAAATCGGAAACAAATGACTTACAATATAAACAAGAATATAATCAATTAAAAAGTAAATATAATACATATAAATCCTTATTTACAGATGGGTCCAAGGATGGTGGCGCAGTGGCTTGTGCCACTGTCATTGGGTTCAAAACATTAAAACATATTAAAAATCTTTCTTTATATACATCCACTTTTATTAGAAATAATAGAATTATATAATGATCTTGCCACTGGCCAATACGACATCGTCCTCTGTTGGTTACCCAGACACGTTGGTATTTCTGGAATACTTTGGCCGATCTTGCTGCCAAGGCAGCACTCAACAAATCTGTGACACCACTTCTTATTCCATACTCTGATTACAAAGCCAGCATTAGAACTTACATCCGTGATCTGATGCAGAAGAAGTGGGACACTCAAGAAGGTATTAATGAATTACATGAAATAAAACCCTATATTGGCTACACTTACTTGTGTTGTCAGTCCAGATTTGAAGAGGTCATTATACGACGATGTCGTATTGGTCATACCAGATTTACTCATGAATACCTGTTAATAGGTGAGGATCCTCCGTTTTGTATCCCTTGTGATTAAAGAATCACGGTCAAGCATGTCTTGCTTGACTGTGTTGAATATTCCATCACAAGGGATACCTATTTCAAATCACAAACTATGAAGGATCTTTTTAGTAATATAAGTTCTCATTTAATTATTGCATTTTTAAAAGAATTAGATTTGTTAACTGATTTGTAAATAGGTCAATATTTTATTATTGGTAATTTAAATTAGTAACTGAGATTGTTAGTGGCTGTACCCTCAAAGGGGGTTGAAGTAGCGTAAAATTATTGTCCTCCTGAGAGGGTACGTAAGTCCCAAAACATTTAGTCAATTTAAGTGTACCAGGGTTTTAATCGTAGTATTTTTGTGTTATTAATGTATGGCTAAATCCCAGTATAAACGTCAATGGCTGAAGGGATGGTGTAAGTCCAGCTAGGGACCATGCAGGTAGCAGAGGCACTGTAAGTCCCCATGGTTCCTAGTATGGTGATCTACCTTCAGTTGTTGGCGATCTATAGCCCGTTATTATATTGTATTGTCTTCGTAAATAAAATAGTTTTACATGTTCATGCTAGTTTTAGACTCCATCTGTGATACTCTAGTTATTT
Organism: Haliotis rubra; assembly: GCF_003918875.1. NCBI lineage: Eukaryota > Metazoa > Mollusca > Gastropoda > Lepetellida > Haliotidae > Haliotis > Haliotis rubra. Next base: position 135,495 of record NW_025767516.1, read on the forward strand.
TACAGTCCTTCGATGACTGATTATTTAGCAACTTAAATTTATTGTTTATGTAAAACATGTCTCGTCATTATATATGGCTGAAATATTGCCGAGGTGACGTTAAATTTTAACTCACTCACTCACTCTAGTAGTGACATAAAGTCTACAATATGTCTCACAGTTCACCATCATAGTCTACAATATGTCTCACAGTTCACCATCATAGTCTACAATATGTCTCACAGTTCATCATCATAGTCTACAATATGTCTCACAGTTCACCATCATAGTCTACAATATGTCTCACAGTTCACCATCATAGTCTACAATATGTCATATGCTAATTTACCTTTAGCGTTTGTATGTGCACTACCCCAGAGTGGGTTGTGCCCATTTAAATCTCCCATAATAATACAGGGCTTTGGGAGTTGGTCATATAGAGCTTGAAGACGGAGATATATAGAGAGAGCATAATGTAAATGCACCGTGCAAAGTTAGTCGCACTGCAACAGCCTAAAGATTAGTAGTGAGTGCAACAGGGCTATGGATAACATTCTGTTTGACTAGGATGGAAGATCCTCCAGTGGCCCTGTCACCGAGAGGTGAAAAACAATGGTATGCATTGAAAGAACGCAGGACAAAAGCATCTGTCTGTTTTAATTAGGTCTCCTGCAGACAGAACGCTGATGGTGTTAAACCTGGACTAAAAGTTGTAATTCACTGAAATTAGTCCTCAGTCCTCTACAATTCCACTGTATAATAGTGAGTGAGTTAATATTTAACGTCACATCGGCAATATTTCAGCCATATCGCCACTGTTTTATATGATTGTGATAAACTATCTTTTGGGAGGATTTATTTGGGATCTTCCCCGTACCTTTTTTATGGGCGACAAGCTGTGCGCCATAGAACGGACAGTTTCGGACACATCCATGTCCTCAAGGGAACCATATTTGTTGTATAAGTTGATTTGATTTTCTGACCCTTTTGGGGCTCTGCCACTGAGTATTTTCAAAGAATCTGGCTTCTTACCTTTGCCTTTAAGGGGCTGTGTAGACTTTGATGTCGACTGAGATGATGCGTCATGATCAGAGGATGTTTCACATTGGCTTTGAGACGTACTAGGAACTGATTCTGTTGTTTGGGTAGATATTGCTGGGGAGAATATCAGAGGAGATTCGGATTTAACCCAGGTCAAGTTTGTCTGACAGCATGCAGATGACTTTGTTATTCTAGTGGTTGCTTCTGACGGTGTTCTGATGATAGAAGCATAGCTCTCCTTATGCTCTGAGCTTTGAACTAGTTTTTTGGCAACGGCAAAAATAATATTTTGGGTAAATTTGATTGTAATTATCTCCATTTGATGTTTCCAAACAGGACAGTTTTGAGAGTAAGATGGATTATCCCCTTCACAGTTGGTACATTTTTTGACATTACTGTCACAATCTTCTGTTGTATGTGTCTTCTCATCACAGTGAGCACATACAACAGACAATGTGCAAGTATTTAGGCCATGACCGAACTTTTGACATTTGAAGCACCTTAGACGGTTCGGAATGTACGTGTCAACATTGATGTTACAATATCCTGCCTTTAGAGATTTTGGAGCATTTGGTGACGAAAATGAAAACAGGTAGGTATTTGTTTTTATAACAGCATCGTTTTTCCGGGTTGTGAAACGTTTGACATAGAGTACGCCTTGATCTTTCATCTCAGAGACGATGTCAAGTTCCGACATATCTGCAAACAATCGATCACGGTCTCTGATGATTCCCTTGCTCGTGTTTAATGTTTTATGAGCCGTGACGGTGACCGGAACGCTGATAAACGATTCTGTACTCATAAGGTTGGTGGCTTGTTGCCTTTTCCCACACTAAACCAACAGAGCACCGGAACGTAAATGTATAATATTCTTGACATCACCAGCAATGCCCTCTATACCCTTAGATATGGCAAAAGGGTTCAACTTCAATGGAGTCTTGTCAACAGTTTCAATAACACGAAATCGTGGCCAGTATTCAATGGACGTGGACAGTCTTTGATCATTATCAACTGGATCAGTGTCCAGTGGACGTTTGGTTTTTTTAAGGGGGTTTCGTAAGCCATGGTTAATTTTTCAAGGTTCGTCATCCGAGCTCCCCACCCACCACGGTGTATCACAAGGACAATGCATACGACTCTAGGCAAAAACATACATGAAATTATAAATTTGTAATTTTGTGTTAAAAAATTCGCCAAGACTTACAAATATCATGGAATAATTCTCAGAACATTTGTGCAATAGTACATAGATGTAGCACGGGGCTTGGCGTGACCAGCCGATTGATAGAACCGGGCCAGTTCTACCACCCGTGTAGGTGAAGTAAGGGGCGAAGTGGTGTGTTGGGCAAAGGAACACTGTTCCTGGAACCAGTCCCCTCAACCACCAGACTCCCTTCCTCCACCGACACAGGGGCGCAACCTACGGCAAAGGGGTTGGTGGACCAAATATATCCCCGGGTCCACAACGGGGGGTTGAAGAGCGCTTAGCATTACCCAGCACCCAACACGAGGTGGTGGCTCTTCACGGGTGCCCACCATCACAGTAAGTCACACACACACACACCAGTCACCATCACAGTCAGTCACGGTCACACACTCAATAATCAACGTCACAGTCAGTCAAAGCGCCACACACAGCATTACAAACTTTACACTCTTTTACTCCCTGAAACTTAAAATCATTCATTCTCCGACACAATGGCACACTCTTCGCTCCTCATTGTACATGTCCCATGTTGTGTCCCGCCTTCAGCAGTAAGCCAACGCGAAGCCCGCGGGGAAGACAAAGACACACCACTTCAAGTAAGTGTACTGAAGGCAAGAAAAACCTATTCCACTCTACCATAATTAGGAACACCCCCAGAATAGCACGGGAGGAGTGAAGACTACTTCTCCATGTACCAAACATTAGCTGCATGAAGTTCAAGGTGTTGACAGATCCATCAACTTGACGCACAGCCTTTACACACATGCTAATTACACTATTCCTGGCTTAGCGGGGCATGTGTGCACATAAACAATACCATACAAAGCCAACTAACCCCGTGTCATGGGAAAGGCTGGTTTGTGAAAAGACTTTCCTTTAACGTGCGCTTCTGTTACTCTCGGATACTTTGACAGATCCTTCGTGGAATGGTTGAAGACCAAAGGTATTGTAAGTCCCAATGGTCCCTAGTATGGTGATCTACCTTCTGAAATATTGCCGATGTGACGTTAAATAATAGCTCACTCACTCATTCATGGTTGAAGACAAATCTGTAAGACCATAAGACAAAGTCTAATTCAGGAGAGAGAGGTTTGAACATTCATATAGCATGTTTATTGTTAGATGTTACAATGCACAATGGGATAGTATATGTCCATAAATACTTCAGCATTACCGCATATCAATCAAGCGCGATACAAGTCCTTGTTGTTTCTTTTTTGCACACCCAAAGTCACACGTAAGTGTGATCAACACATTTGTTTGTATAAATAAGTTATTTTAATATTCTTTATAAAACGCTTACTCCATAACCCAAACAGTGCCCTGTCGCTAGTTTGTGTTTGGCATACGTTTTTCGTTGTTTCAAGAACTCCGGTACTGTAAGTCCCCATGGTCCCTAGTATGGTGATCTACCTTCAGTCGTAAGCAATGTACAGCCTGTTTTTATATTGTATTGTCATTTATAGTTCCAATATTTTAGATTTAATTGCTAGTTTTAAATGGATATCTGTGATACACTAGTAGTTTTACTGTTCTTCGTCAACAGGTTTTTTAATTTCTAACTTTATTCATCTTTAATATAATTATAAAATGTTCTCGTCACGATATGGCTGAAGTATTGCCGATGTGACGATAAATATTAACTCACTCACTTCAAGAACTCCGTGGAAAATGGTATAAAACGTGCCCTTTAAAAATGTGGCTCTAAACCTCGAATCATTGTCACCCAAATCATTGTTTTGGCGTCGATGGTTTCGAACAACACAAATTTGAAAGACTCTGCTTGCTTTTTCTCTATGCCACGGCTAACTGAAAATGAAAGATGGCGAGCCATTGGAATGCTTGAAACGGGAACACCCCAGCGCAACGTTGCACAGCAGTTGAACACGAACATCATAAGCCGCCTGTGGAGACGGTTTGGATGCAAAACGCCGCCCTTGCAGACCGTCCCCGAAGTGGCCGTCCACCTGTAACCGCGCCACGAAAGGATCGCTGGATTCGAACTACCCATCTGCGCCAAAGATGCAAACCAGCCACACTGACAGTCAGAACAGTTCTTTTTGCAGTCCTATTGCGAAATGATTTTCGTGCAATATTAAAAGAGTACCATCATAAAAATATCATTACACAATGCCATTTAGAAAGTGGTCAAATGTAACATATGTTATATTTGGGATTACACTTTGCTGAAGTTGCATTGGCTGAGCGGGTTAGGCGGCTGACTTTGTGTGCTGGCGATCAGTTGCCTGCATCTGAGGGTGTGAGTTCGAAACCCGGATGGAAACCCAAAACGTACTAGAATCTTCACTTTACTAACAAAGTGTAATCCCAAATATAACATATGCTATAAATATATCAGTTGTTAATTTACATATGTAACCACAAGTCAATCGCAATAACTTTTGTCTTTAAATATTTTGTTTGTTATGTGTGTGTTTTATAAAAAATTCTTTATGAAATAGTACACGATCGACTCCGCTTTTCGCAGATAGTTCTTATGATTGGGAATAGGGCTCTATTCGTTATATTTACAAAATCTATACACATTTGTAAAACTGGGACATCACAATAACGGGCTGGTTGGAGCTATCTGTTGAAGAAACATCCGCTTCCAATTCAAAGAAAGCGAGGGAAATGGCTACATAAACATCCATCCCATCAGATATACGGATTGTATGTACCAAGGATCAATTTCGTTTCACGATCGCCGAGTGAGAAGGAACGACGCTCCAGTCTGCACCACATCTGATAGGCCCATGATCAAATGCTATCGGTCTTTGTGAGCGTACCTAGGTTCTAACTGGATTCTTGCCGCAGGGACAGTGTCTTGTATTTCAAATGCCAGACTCTGTAATAGAGACTTGAAGGGTTTGTCCGTCGGATGATGTGGCAGCCATGTTGTTTGAATAGCAAGGTGAAAAATATAGTTCATCATTACCACGTTTAATATCATTTCAGGAGTGGGCTTGTGCTATTTATAACGTGTTGTATTTCATTGTTATGAGGTTTCATGATTCGGCGGAGCTGGAGGAAAAGATGTTGAACGGATGCAACATTAGAAATCGATTGCCAAAAACACGAGACACCTATATCTCTTACACCTCGAAACGAAATACTCCGATGTTGCAAATGTGCATATAATTCAAAAGGAATCTATTCATACTTCTTTTTGAACAATGTAAGATTGAGGGCATAATTTGGTATACATACATGATTTCTTCAAATCATCCAAAGTTGCATTTGTTTTATTTAATTAGATCTCAGATGAATGTTGTACCGTTGATATATAAATGACCATGAGTCAGTTGTGGTCAACACCACCACTTTGAACACCTGACCTACTATATGAGAGTGTGACACTTTGGTACTTAAGAGGAACCAGGAGGAATGTATGTCGAGCAAAACGCAGCGGGAGCAAGGTCACTGTATTTCAATGTCGAACCTAACATTCATGTTCAGCTGATCGTTCACATCTATTTCTCATGTGGTTAATGCATGTCACTGAGCCTGACCACCCCATTACATTAGTCGCCTCTTTCGACAAGCATGGGTGACTGAAGATCAATTCTAATCCGGATCGTCACGGAACAGGAACGGTGACTGAGCGGATTAGGTGCCTGACTCTGTGGGTGCGGGCTCGATTCCCGGATGGGATTCAACACAACGAAAGTACCAGAATCTGTACTTTTTTAAGAAAGTCATTAGTGTAATCCCCAATATAACATATGCTACATGTGCAGGCATCAGTCTAACTAGGTATCTAACCTACCACTAGCAACTCCTACTGATTGGTACAGCAAGATCAGCCACTACACACAACCACTAACACCACCATGTCTTTGCCAGACAAGACATCATTGTCTGTTCGTAGAGTTCTGCTGCCCGAAACCAGTGGTTGTAAGTTGCAGCGATACCAATATCTATGTAGGAATAGCATTTAACATGACTCGGTTGTTGACATTCCATACGGGCATATTCTAGCAATACCATGGCAAACGGACGTCCGTCAATCATATGGTCAATATGTGATATTGTCCTTGCCAACTGACATGGCCGTCCGTTCATTCATCTGGCCCATAGCGAACTTAAATACATATGCTATGGAATTGGAACTCTGTTAAAAATAGCTGTTTTTTCAGCATTTTCAAATCTACTCAGTGTAATTCCGTCTGTGAGACTAACAAGCTCTGCCAGGAATGACCGTCGCTGTGTCTGTTTAAAACAAAGAGATGTCCAACTAGTCATTCTCTATTAACATTTGCGTCAGTTTCGACAGCATTATGTGCTTGGATATTTATAGTGTTCCTGTTGTATTGACATAGTACTGTGACAAATGTCAGTTTTGTGCAGAATGCATGTCATGTACCAATTTCAATTAGAGCTAAATGTTAACGGTAATGTGCACTGTGTGGCAGTAGCAGTTCCATATGTATTGACTCATAGCGGATTCCTAGAAAACCTGATTCAAGGTAACCGATGCTGTCCCGGCAGGTTTGCAAAGTTTGCATGATTAGGATGTGTTGTTGATCGGTAAAAGGTCATGGAATTAGTAAATGTCACGCTTTATTTTCTCATTTGATGAATCAGTCCCGATACGATGTTGAACTATTACTCACAAACTTTATATTTGAAACTGAGTTGAGACAATTCGTACAGTGGGGACTTCGACAACACGCTGTTATCAGTGACACTGCAATCGTGATCATCCCCATACTGGAGAATATCGTGTGATCTGAATAGGTCGTCTCTCATATTGTCATGGCTTTATTTGGAAGGACACCACAATGCCACTAGTTTGTGCACATGATGCGTCACTGTCGCTTTGGATGTGTAATTATTTCAGTTATCATTACTCAAACATAGGTGTCTATAACTGCAACAAGGCAGCTGTCAACAGAAGGAACTTTCAATACTTCTCATGACAGCAGTCATTTGTTTCGCGATCGCAGGAACTGGAAATTGTACACTGATGGGTTATCAATTTAAGCAGTATGGGTGACATTTTGCCTGTTTACCGTAAAGAGTATGTGGAAATATCATACCATGTTTGCCTGTTTACCGTAAAGAGTATGTGGAAATATCATACCATGTTTGCTTGTTTACCGTAAAGAGTTTGTGGAAATATCATACCATGATTGCTTGTTTACCGTAAAGAGTATGTTGAAATATCATACCATGTTTGCCTGTTCACCGTAAAGAGTATGTGGAAATATCATACCATGTTTGCTTGTTTACTGTAAAGAGTTTGTGGAAATATCATACCGTGTTTGCCTGTTTACCGTAAAGAGTATGTGGAAATATCATACCATGTTTGCTTGTTTACCGTAAAGAGTATGTGGAAATATCATACCATGTTTGCTTGTTTACCGTAAAGAGTTTGTGGAAATATCATACCATGTTTGCTTGTTTACCGTAAAGAGTATGTGGAAATATCATACCATGTTTGCTTGTTTACCGTAAAGAGTATGTGGAAATATCATACCATGTTTGCCTGTTTACCGTAAAGAGTATGTGGAAATATCATACCGTGTTTGTTTGTTTACCGTAAAGAGTTTGTGGAAATATCATACCATGTTTGCTTGTTTACCGTAAAGAGTTTGTGGAAATATCATACCATGTTTGCCTGTTTACCGTAAAGAGTATGTGGAAATATCATACCATGTTTGCTTGTTTACCGTAAAGAGTATGTGGAAATATCATACCATGTTTGCTTGTTTACCGTAAAGAGTATGTGGAAATATCATACCGTGTTTGCCTGTTTACCGTAAAGAGTATGTGGAAATATCATACCATGTTTGCCTGTTTACCGTAAAGAGTATGTGGAAATATCATACCATGTTTGCCTGTTTACCGTAAAGAGTATGTGGAAATATCATACCATGTTTGCTTGTTTACCGTAAAGAGTTTGTGGAAATATCATACCATGTTTGCTTGTTTACCGTAAAGAGTATGTGGAAATATCATACCATGTTTGCTTGTTTACCGTAAAGAGTTTGTGGAAATATGATACCATGTTTGCTTGTTTACCGTAAAGAGTATGTGGAAATATCATACCATGTTTGCTTGTTTACCGTAAAGAGTTTGTGGAAATATCATACCATGTTTGCTTGTTTACCGTAAAGAGTTTGTGGAAATATCATACCATGTTTGCTTGTTTACCGTAAAGAGTTTGTGGAAATATCATACCGTGTTTGCTTGTTTACCGTAAAGAGTATGTGGAAATATCATACCATGTTTGCTTGCAGCATTATTCTTTGTAATTGAATATATTGAAGAGTACTTCTCACTTTCAGATACTACTTCAACGTTTAGAGGTGAAGAGCAGGTAATGTGTGTGTTCGAATCACCGACGACCCATGTTCATACCCGTACTGTTACATGAAATATGGTGACATCACTGTGGCATAGCTGACATAGTGCTACATATGTTAAATAGACTGGTCAAAATATGCTCTAGTTCGAAACACACGTCTCCTTCATGTCACGAATCTGCTATAGCCACCACCTAATTTATAAAGCCTACTATTTTGTAAACACTTGAAGACAAACGTCATTGACATTTTTCGCAAATTCTACCACACCCAATACAACCCAGTCCGTAAAGAACGCGGTAGACTGTACTTGGTGATTACCATAACACCTACCCTGTTCCCATTGAAACCCTCCTGCCTCTGATATAGTAGACTACACTCCAGCAGAACATACTTCCCTGTTTCTGATGTGCTAGGAATGTAGCCAAATTTCATATTTTACATATCTTTTTGCTAAGAAATACTTCATTCATGGTCTATCTTAATGGTTTCTCTTCCCAAACGTCCTGCTTTGTAGACCAGACCAGTGTATTGATGAACTATAGCGTGCTCTCTAATACGATGATTAGTTGCTCACCCATCGTTCCCAAGCTGCCCATTGTGTCATCGGCATCCCCTATCGGCATCCTCTCATCTGCCTCCTCCCCAGCAGACCTTACAGTGCTGACATTACACGTGTCTCGACGCATATGCTTCATCTCATTGGCTTCGTCTTCCCCCTCACATCATGCCATCTTCTCCTACAGTATCCACGCTGTTTTGAAAATTGTTTCCTTTTAATATCGCCCCAGGTTCTTGTGCTCATATTCCTGTCGTTGTGTTAACTTTCAGGAAAACACACCCACTTTTGTCCATTACTACTTTAAATGTCATTTGATACAACCTCAACACATTTTCAGTTCAGTGGCTTGTCTTGTCACTGTCAGAAAGGACAACTGCGTAGCTCTGTATCTCCTACACCATGTGCAATCAAATTGCTGTCACAAATGTTATACTTTCTGAAAATGTGTTTGTTACATTCTTGAATGTGGTTGCAATTAAACACCATGTTGCAATGCAATTGTGTTATAGATATATCTCTCAGTCGGGATACTGATTATATGTGAGGCATTCCGACGTTAGGGCTGAATCTCACAATTGGATGACTACCGTATGAATGAATGTTTACTGTTATGATTCTGTTGTTAGCGAGTGAGAATGGTCTACAGTATTTCTTTTCACAGAGTGTCATCTTGATGTCAGGTGAAAGCGCATAGTGAATCAGATCTCAGATGGGCTCCGTTTTTTAAACCAACCATTATAAGCTGCTAAACTTAAAAACATAGTCAGGACAAACTGGTTTTCGAATATACGGTCTTAGTTTGCATTCAGCATGTGCATACTGCAAGACAAAGGTGCACATTTAGCCATTACAGGACTATGACATCGGTGACCCTCTTATTCCAGACAAGTGGAACTAGATATTCTTTATAGCTCATCTATTGTGCGACATGTTTAGGAGACAGGATGACAACCTCGCTAACAGACTATTAAGTTGTCATCCCACATAACACTAGAGAAATATAAAGGCCACCAGATAATTATAGCAATTCTCTGCCAAATATGTCGACACAGTGGTAATACAGACCCTTGTCTGCAAGAGCCTGGCTGTTTATTTTTGAAGTAGCCGCATTTCCGGGACAACAACTCAGCGACACTATCGCCCCTTGTCTGTTAGGTTCATCGATTGTCCTCAAGCAAGGTCCTAAAGCACGTACTCGTAGCTTCCAATTTACACTCGTGTCTGAAAACACTCACTATGTCATGATTAATCTGCACATTCATGTATCAGAACCAGGATGAATGTATGTTGTTCTTAGCTCACCTGATTATTCGTTGCATACATCGTTGTTCATTTACGCAAATCTTCATATCTTTTCGACATCTGGTATATAAGATAGGATCGCCTGGTTGCCTGAAAACCAAGGAAACTGTAATTGTTCGTTCGCAAAAGTTCATGTTTACATTAAGAACTGGTAACGTTCTATTAGTGACGATTAACGTAATCCGTCGTTGACAGTGTCGTAAAGCAATCTTAATGCAAGGAATTATAAAAGTGAGTTTCACGTATTCAGCTGTTCCTATTAGATTCTATCAGCTTCTGATTACGTAATTGTAAAACATGTAAATATTACATTGATGTTTGCCCCTCAAACTTCACCGTTACTTTCAAAGGTGAGGATCCTCCGTTTTGTATCCCTTGTGATGAAAGAATCACAGTCAAGCATGTCCTGCATATATATTTTATTATTGGTAGTTTAGATAGTAATTTAGATTGTCAGTGGCTGTACCCTCAAAGAAAGGGGGTTGAAGTAGCGTAAAATTATTGTCCTCCTGAGTGGGTACGTAAGTCCCGAAACATTCAAAGGAAATTTAAATTTACCAGCTGTTTTAAATGTAGTATTCTTGTCATTTTAATTTTGGCTAAATTTGACTTCAATCGCTAGCGGCTGAAGGGATGATATAAATCCAACTAGGGTCCATGCAGGTAGTAAAAGTACTGTAAGTCCCCATGGTCCCTAGTTTGGTGATCTACCTTCAGTTGTTGGCGATCTATAGCCTGTTTTTATATTGTATTGTCCAAATAGTGCTATTAGTTTTAATTTCCAACACTAGTTTTAGTTGTAATTGTGATATTCTAGTTGTTGTACTGTTTTACTGTCAACAGGTTTTTATAATATACATATATTCCATTTCAATGTCACATATGTTCTCGTCACGATATGGCTGAAATATTGCCGATGTGACGTTAAATAATAACTAACTCATCCACTCACCGTTACTTTCCCGGGAGCCACCACCTTGTGAGTGAGTGAGTGAGTGAGTGTCTTACTTAAATCACGACTCTACACAGTGAGTGTTAATTTTTTTTCAGTTTTAGCAATATTTATGCAATATCACGCCATGGGACACCAGAAATGGACTTCACACATTGTATCCATAAGGGGAATCAAACCCGGGTCTTCGGCTAGACGAGTGAAAGTTTCAACCACTCGGCTACCCCACCTGACTGAGCCATCTGTGCCCCTCTACTCATTGTCGGGTGGTCACTTGCTTGGTTGACACATGTCTTCGTATCCCAACTGCGTAGATCGATGCCCATGATGTTGATCACTCGATTGTCTGGTCTAGACTCGATTATTTACAGGCCGAGTCCATATAACTGGAATATTTCTGAGTGCGGCGTAACACAACCAACAAACCATTTACAATACCTGTATATTCGTACTTCAGGATCATTACTGTAGCAAAGCCACACATGCAGGATATTCAAACACACTCACCTAATGCTATCTATGTATCGCTAATGAGGACACTGGTGCAATCATTGCATTGTGTCTACACCCCATAAAATGAATTAAGTACACTTGTTATGTCTATGTACTCGTCAGTTGTAACTATGTGTTTGTGTGTATATTCAATCATTCTTCATTTTTTCACATATTACTTTACGTATGTATATGTATATATTGTCTTTTACTTATATAATTATTTGTCGGGTTTTATGTGCAAAATAGCAGATATTTGTCTGGCAATGACATTACCACAACTACAGCAGGAAAGCACGTCTTATCGGTGCGGTGCCTCGGGGATTATGTCTGAGATGTGACGGTGTCGCAGCTGTGATCGATTGTGTTAGCACATGTAGTTCTGGCGTCTTGGAGAGTTGACTTCGTCTGGGCAGCTCCCCACAGCAATGTAAGTAGCCCTATTCTACGTGCATCCTTTTGACAATTGCAGTTTCACTGTTTTAATGAAATAACGCGACAAACATATAGCTTAAAATGCGTGTAGATACTGTACAAACTAATTGACAATGAGTGTCCTTGGTAACGGCAGGGGCGTCTTTTGTTATTAGGTACTGCATGTATTACATTCAGTGGAATAACATGTGGAACTTCGCAATTGTTTTGGACAGACCTAAAGGTTGTGGCTGTTAAACACCATACGTCTTCGTTGATCAATACGATGCACTTGAGAAGAGAAACGACGTAAGTCCGCTAGGTACGTAACTCCGCTAGGTATACTTATGAATACCTCGAGTTATGAATTGTTATGAACGTTCGAAATAAATAAAGAGTTAGTGTTCATACTAACCACTTATATTCCAATCCATCCCCCAATCCTGCCTTAAACGTCGTTTTATTACTCCTTATATGATAAGAAACCCAATTCGATTGCTCTGCATTGAGTCAAAATTCATCAACATATAACATAAGCATATTTAACGATTTCTGACTACTGGGGCACTGCTGGGGTGCTATGGTGGCAATCAATACAGGCTTATATCAATCTGGAATTAACCAAATTGAAAAAAAGGCTGAAATAAACCCCTTATACCAACAAGCTTTCTTACAAATTAACACAACTATTCTGGTTGTTAGAATACATGCTTGGGCTGTGTATTGGCAAATAAATTGTATTGCAATGTATTAAGTGTTTGACAATGAGTGACTCTAATTGATCATGTCAATCCTATTTTCTATATTAGAAGTCCCTAAACATATATCTTATGGTTCTAGCAACAGCAATCTCAAAATTAGTCATGGATTCTGTATTACTCTTTCTACAATGTATACAATTACAATATGCCGTTTTGTTATTGAAAAAAAAAGAAAAACATTTGTTGTGAATAAACGTGTGCGTAGATTTTAACTTATAACTCTGAATATATTTGAGAGGCCTTTTAGAAGTTGTAAATATGAAGGAAAATCAAGTTCTATGGATCGTAACCTTTATTTCAATGAAGAGGTTGACTATCCATAGAATTTGGTTTCCTTTAAACTATAATGATAATCACAAACACTTCATATATGTTCTCAACATACCGGTTCTAAGAAACAACATCGCAATACGTATCGTTTGAAAAGCATATTGCGATATAACAGTAAGAATGTGCAGTCCTAATATATACACTGATGAATCTAAAAATGCAGCTGTTACCCATGATATCACTCTGTGGCTTCGTTTATCAGATAAGGCAATCCAGCCAGCTCTAAAACTCATTACATGTTCCACGGAAACGAGAGTTGTCATATTTTCAGATTTGTATGTCCTGTTCACGGGCAATAAAAACCGTAAATCTGACCGTTCGTTTTTGGTTGCAATTTTGAAAAGCAATTTTAATCGGTCTGTGGCTAACATTGGTCACTGATCCCGCAGGTAAATCTGCTCTAGAGAAGTCCATATCAAACAGCACCTTTCCATAGCAAAGATGGACTAAACAAACAGCGAATGCCATACAACCACTGATAGGGTTTGCCGTCCCAACTGGTCTAATGAAATGGTAAGGGAGAGGATTCCCCTCACAGCCCTTTGACTATCAAATAGCTTTTGTTGATTTTTCTCACATTCGCCAACAATTTTATACTGTCCAAACGATGTCTGAACTCTTCAATATTATCGTATAATTTTAGAATATTTGAAGGAAGTTAAACTATATGATAAAATGTACATTTCAAATTCTGAGGTTAATGTTGAAGTTGACATCCCTGCATCATGTATGTTGATAACCTCCCATCCTGTATTTCCTGAAAATCTACGTCTGTTTATGTCAAGGTAAGTACACCTTCAGTGCTGTCGTCTTTCAAATCAGTTTGGAGCCCTAATGTAGTTAGCTCCTTTGCAGCATGAGAACAGCTCCCAAGGCATTTTGAGATTTTGTTTGAAGCACGTGCTTCCCATGGCTTAATTATGTATCTGTATCAGTTCTCGATGACGAATCTAGCCATCCACTTAGAAGGTCGCTACCAGGTTGGCCTCGATCGTGATGTCAGGGTGTTGATGTGTACATTGTTTTACTTCGATCTTCAATATCTTCAATACTGATTGGCATGGTGTATTTGAACATGTTATCTTGCTTTTTCTGTAATATCAATTTCTCAGTTGGCAATAGGTGTGACTAGTCAACTGTACGTACAAGTTGTAACTTAATCGCTCTCGTTGTAATTAATCCCAGTCGTCAAATAGACAAACACAGTTTTGTTTAGACTTGCTTCGTTCGGTTGAGATTACACCCATTATGTTTCAGTATACACATTTCTTTATAACTCACTTTTACTTGATCGGTAATTTTGGATCCCGTAGCAGTTTGGTTTGGGCCAGTTAGCAAATCTGGGTCAGATTTGAATCTTTTTACGATTTGGTTCAGATATAATAGCAAAATACTCAGTGTCCAGCATAAGCATTCTGGTTTCGGGCCTTATCGCGATTCGGGACCAACGAACATGCTCCATGATCAATCAAATCCAATCAGATTCAGCCAATATCGATCCACGCTACATGTCCTATAGCTCTGGTGTAATCTGCTTGACAGATATTCGACACTGGTTGTTCTCTAAGGTTGGAGTTATACTGCAGAGTACTGCCACTAGTTCATGGAGAATGTTGAAGATTATTGCCACATCTCAATGTCAAATATCCAGAGTGCTTTACAGTACCTTTTTATTGAAACTTTTAAACTGAGAGTCTTCAGAGAGTATACCGATTTATTGTTTTCTTATAACTCCACAGATCTATTATTAAATTTCATTATGTGTATTCAACGATTACTTATCCCTGACTTACTGATCAGGGGCTAGGCAAACTGAACAGAAATATAAAGGTTGGAGTGAGTGAGTGAGTGAGTTTAGCTTTATGCCGCTTTTAGCAATATTCCAGCGGTATCATGGCGGGGGACATCAGAAGTGGGCTTCACACATTGTACCCATGTGGGAAATCGAACCCGAGTTTTCTGCGTAACGAGCCAACGCTTTAGCCACCAGGCTACCCCACCGCCCCTTATATTGTTTGAAATAAGAGTGGGGTAAGAAATGAATTTGCAACCACATTACCCCTACCATGTTTGAAATATTTCAAATGTGTACCGAGGATATTCAAGGATACGATACGACCATTGCAGTTGTGTGTTATGTATGTTGTTTCATATTTTAGAAGTTTCATGTAGAGTTTGAACGATGCAACCACGTATTATTATTCTGTTATCCTGACGCCACAGTAATTCATTTGTGGGGTATAATCTTGCTAACCTGAGATATTTGGAACATCAAACATGAAACATTCAACTGATCATGGGGGATTATTTTTTTACTTGATTTACGGCAATTTTCCCATGTATAATTTTCAATTTAAAGGGACTTTGCCATGTTTTTAAGGTTCAACATTTATCCATTGCCATTCTGAACGAGTTTAGACATTCTTTTTCAATTACATTCATCTTTCTTTGTTGAAATGTCGTACCCTTTACATGTTTGCTACCCCTGCCATTCGTGTCTTGTTTCATTTTCTCAATGCTGGAAAGTTCTTCGTGATGCAGGTCTCCGAGACGTTTGCCACTTTGGCTCAAGCAGGGTCACCGTGCTGACAAATCGAGAAAGCCAATCACTATCAATTTGGGTATTGAGCGTCATAGCAAAGGGATCTGACAAGGCTGTGTCCGCGACTGCGCACAGTGCATTTCAACACCAAAGACGACACGGTAGCATTCTACCTGTTTGAACCTATCTGCCGATATCAACGTTGTCTGTTGCGCTCTGATCTTTAATGTGTTTAATAGCAAACATGTTCAGCATCATAGACAAGTAGTTGTGATACCAGGAGTTTGCGATAAAGGTGCTGTATCCTGCCCCACCCGTGGCAACAAACACTTTAAAGGTAAGTCGTTTCATCATCATATGAAACACGCGGGAACATTACAAGACGAAATGGAGACCTCATGGAATGGAATATGTTCACCATTAAAAAATGTTTGAATGTTGTAAACCGATTAAGCAGTTTTTAACATGATCTGCATGACATTTGTGAAAACGTTATACAAACACCGGTGTTTAGAGCTGGAACATTGCGGGACAGAAATGGGACGCCATCTCTTTGTGTTATGTACATCTTTATTTTTTCTCTTTTATTATATACACTTACATCGTTCTATGAATAATTGTTTCGTCTTATTTACAGAGAAAACAATCTGATGGCGTCAACAACGTTCAACGTTACCTTCTCCACAACGTCATCAGTAAAGTTCAACGTTTCCTTCTTCACAACGTCATCAACAACGGACACTAACAGCGCAGACAACTGGGAATTTATTGATAGCGTGGCTTACAACATCGAGACCTACTACCTGTGGGTCATCCTATTCCTTGGGTTCCCAGGCAATTCTGCAACAATCATCACAATCATCAAGATGTCTCCAGCACGGTCTCTCACCGTCTACATCGCCCTTCTCGCTGTCGTCGACAACCTGGCTATCGTCATCAAGCTTCTCATATTTGTTCTGACAGATCATGGAGTTGACATCGGTTCATTTGGATGCAAATTTCTTGGATTTTGTGGCAATTTTCTAATCACACTTGGCAACTGGATTCTAGTGGCTTTGTCCGTGGAAAGATTCGCTGCTGTGTGGTTCCCTTTAAAACTTGGTCAGAACTGGACTTTCAGGAAGTCTTTAATTGTTGTCGGAGGAATGACAGTTCCTTTGATAGGTCTGTTCCTTCATCTGTTTTGGACGACGGATTATGTCCCTGCAGAACCCCCAAATACAGCATACTGTGGTGTCCACGCTGAATATGTTGGTTTTATCACCGAATGTTGGTACTGGATTAATATCGTCATCTATGCCATCCTGCCCTATGTTTTATTACTGCTCTTTAACAGTCTGATCGTAGCAGGAATTATAATGTCCAGAAAAGTAAGCAGGTATTTGAACCGAAGTAATGCCAGGGATAGTGGGCATTTTACGTCTTATCGGCAACGTCAAATTACTGTTATGCTTGTGACGTCAGCGTTTGTGATGGTGATTCTCATAACTCCTCGGTGCGTCTTTCTCGTTCTGTCAACGTCCTTGACCGCTCCCATGACCACGAGGAGGGGAGCAATTGTGTACCTTCTTGACACTCTCGCCTATGTCATGTGTGACTCCACTCACGCCGTGAACTTTTATCTGTATTCATTCAGTGCAAGACGGTTCAGGAAGCAATTTTGGGACGTCCTCTTTTGCAGAGAACGAAAGCAAACCCAGTCTAGTGCCCAATACGTTACGCTGACATCTCGCATGTCCATACGATTTAATACTGCTTTGATATGGGATTCGGTCGAACGGCCGCTTGTCCGATATCGAAATCAAGAGAACTGACACATTGTGGGAATTCATGTTAGAACCTGCATTCCAAGAGAGAGGTAAACATAAATAGAGTGGCTACCCTCCGCTAAATTTATCTTGTGACACTCTCTGTCGTTATTGATAAGTACATAAACGGGATGGTGACTTCCCAGTCCGACTCTATGTTCACTGTACACCGTTGTGTGGAATTAACGGTTGTGTCGATGTAACCTCTTCGTCCAATGAATCCTTACTTTCTTGTTTACTGTATGGTTTTTTTGAAGCTCGGATAACATGAAGTATTTACGTAATTCCCTTCAGCGCAAAGCCAAGGATGTTTGACTGTATTTCATAATTAACGTTACCCTGGACCGCAACGTGGGGCAGGAGAATATTTTAGGAAACAACCATGCAGGCCTCGGTGAGTGAGTGAGTTTAGTTTTCCGCCGCACTCAGCAATATCCCAGCTACATGGCGGCGGTCCGTAAATAATCGAGTCTGGACCAGACATTCCAGTGATCAACAGCATAAGCATCGATTTGCGCAATTGGGAACCGATAACATGTGCCAACCAAGTCAGCCTGACCGCCCGATCCCGTTAGTCGCCTCTTACGACAAGCATGGGTTACTGAAGATCAATATTCTAACCCGGACCTTCACGGATCCATGCAGGCCTGAGCCTTAAATGAGAGCGACAAACATTGGTGCTGAGAAATCTAGAAACGTCAAGTCTACATCGGGATTCGAACCCACGTTGATACGTTTTGGCGCGCCTAAAGGAAACTCACGAAGAATTCTGACAAACAAACTATGGCGTATCGATCCCAGTTGCCCGAAGCCAACTCAACTTTGAAATGTGCACTGCAACTTACTGAAAAGGACACGCCAATGATGATGGCTTTCACACATTGTACCCAGGTGGGGATTTTTAACCCGGATCCTCGGCGTGACGATCGAACGCTTTAACAACTAGGCTACCCATCACCCTGTACCGTTGACAATTTGTAATTGATGTTACGAAATGAATGGCTACACCATTGCCCCTAAAATGTCAGTTCACGTAGTCGCAGTATGCTGACAACGCATGTGTCGGCGTCCGTTTCATTTGGTATTGGGTTATGCGGCTTTGCCTACACTACCAACTACTAATCATCCTTTTCTGGATATCACTTCCTAATCATGACAAATGCAAGCCTTGCGTAAAAGTGGAAATTATGTATTATTGCCTTGTCAGTCACCAGACGAGAACAGCTGAAAGATATTCAAGTGGACGGTATTGTTTACGTTCCAATTGATTGTGTCTGTAAGAAAGGACTGTTTCGTGAGTAATCTGGCAAGATGAGTTTGAATGTTTCGTGAGTAATATGGCAAAATGGGTTTGACTGTGTCGTTCCCGGGTGCCATTAATATTCCCCTATGGGTACAATATGCAAAGCTAAATATTTGTGTTGGTTTTGCAAAATGCGGCAGGGAACTACATGCATTCGCTGACATTCCAAGTATGCCGGGGCAAGGCTTTCAGTCTTGGGTATCGCACAGTAATTGATTTTCAGCTGTATGACAGCAGTCTGTCAATAATGGAGTCTGGGCAAATCCTGTTACTGACATCAGAGCATGTGTTTGTGAATCACTATCAAATAGTGCTGATACCAGGACTTCCTTGAAAAGGTGAGGGTATCCTGACCCACGTTCGTAAGCATAGTGCTGTAGTACCTGCATGTACGTTACTTAGTTAGGCGGTAGTGGCGACATATGTTATTGATGAAATGTTCTCAATTTCCGACAGTCAACAGGTCAACCGAACACTGTACTAAAACATCACAAATGCTTTTTCTCTTCGCCCAAACCGTTTACGTTACAGTCACTGTTCATATAATGTCAACAACTTTTCGCGAACTCTACGCGATGATGAAGCGATATGTCCGCGGTATGATAACATTTGTAGTACAGCGCTGGACCGACGTTACGTTAGAGAAGATTCGCGATGCGATCGCGATACGTTTACAAAACGATAAGTAAGTGTAAAATTACGCTTGGACCGGAGTGTATGTAACAGTCAGAATCAGATGCTGGAAACCTGTGGCGTCTGTGGGTCTCTGCCTCTCACGCAAGTCTGTATCAAAAGGAGGTATGCGTCTGAATTACGGCGAGTGCCTGCAAATTGACGCAAATTGTCACAAATAAAATCTTGTATAGTTGGGCCAAGAATTTCAAGTACTGGCGAGGAAATGTGCTGTGTGCAGTGAGGCGATTATGAGAGTTGATAGCCGAGGTGACAGCATAAATAAATTACTATAAACACATCCCTTTGCCACTCTGTCGGTGGATAGAAAACAGCGGCTTTTTGTATGAGGATGTTATTCTTGGGTGATTTTCTAATAGCTTTAGAAAATCTGACCTAAACGTTTAATTAAAAACGATATGACATTATCGATCCAGAAAATATTCTGTGAAAACACTGTGAAAACGTAATATGATGACGTTACCAACAACACTTCTACAATGATGTGACAACTTAACATACTGACATCCCCAGTAAAACATCAACGACGCTGTGAACACGCAGCGTTACGACCTTCTGATTGTGGAAGTAAGGAGGGAACAACATCTGAATACCTGGGGATCGTGTCATTGTTTCACCAAGACACTTGCACTACGGAGGTCATGTTACTCTGGCCTTTATCCCTTGTCTCTCTCCACTTGCCCTTGTGCACGTTGTCTTCCATGTTTATGGGATTGTACGGCTTACTCTGACACGGGTACATAGAGTTGTATCACTCAGGCCTGTCAGTACCTTTGTTTCATGCGTGTTCTCAATCCTGGTTTGTGCTAATTTTAGCAATACATTTGCTGGCAATGTCAGTCGGTGGGTTTCAACAAAGTAGTAATTGTCGAAGACGTGAATCAGTTCGGGTTTTTCCGCCATCATTAAGTGAAACTATCACTGAAGTACTGTTCCAAGCAGTGTTAAAAGCAGCTCAGTCACTCCGTTCACGTTACCGACGTATGTTTTCCAGTAGTTTGTGAGAGCATTTTTATCAAAGTGTAAAAGCTGAATAATCTCCTACTGACAAGGAGCGGTGGGGTAGTCTAGAGGTTAAAGCGTTGGCTCGTCACGCCGAAGACCCGGGTTCGAATCCCCACATGGGTACAATGAGTGAAGCCCATTTCTGGTGTTCCCGCCGTGATATTGCTAAAAGTGGCGTAAAACCAAACTCCGTCAGTCAGTCAGTCCTACTGACAAATAATTCCTTGCATCGACTAAACTCAACGGTATGTTATCAGTTTTTACCATCAGACAAAAATTGAAAAGCAGATATGTCTGGATTTAAGGAGAAAAGGTCTCCTGACTTTGACTGAAAGAAATATGAACTTCAACCAACTGTACCCTTCAACGATGCAACAACCAGTTTTACTTTGCACATAAAAAAACTTCCATTGACATTTGGGAAATCTGTAGCCTACGGTAAACTGTTCAATCTGCAAATGTGGTTTGCTTTCAACCTATAGGTGAATACCCCTGTGGGTATCGGGAGAGAGGTTATACATCCAGTGTGTTCCTGATATCATACTTACGGAAAAAAGTAACTGTATATTACATAAAAAGTACTTGAAAAGTTATTAAAAATAACCCCAAATATACATGTAGCAAAGCACTTCCGTGAAATTCGATGTCACGTATCATATGTGGCACATAAACTTTGTGTGCACAATGAACCTATTCACTTTTAGCATGCTTTTTGACCCCTGAAGTTTACACAACTGATATTGCAAACTAAAGAACGGATGATTATTATCTAGCCTCTGAATGTCGTGGAAAACATGTTAATGTCAGCCTAAACTGCGCGTACGACATGCCGCGGCTTACAGAAATTCAACGTCTCCGTGGGATGAGTTGGAAACTGGAATGGCCTTAAATGAAGTCGTCAGACATTTTGGTGTCCATCGAAACACGATCTTATCTCAGTGGAGACGGTTTCAACATAAAGGGAACAGGTGAGATTTGCCTCGGACTCGCCGTACGCACGTGACATCACGTCAGCAAGACAACCACATTCGGCTGACCCATATAAGGGAGCACAACATCCGGCCCGACGGCCTGCAATACGTCCAACTTTGCTCCAACGGAACCGACAGGCTCGTCTTGTCTAGTGCAGACAGCATCTACGGTACAGGAGGTAAGATTGGGGTGGTGTTTTGTTAACAGACGTGTCGAGATTTCATTTGGACAGCTCAGATGGCAGGGCAAGGGTGTACAGATGGCGAGGTGAACGGTATGTTGACGCGTGCGTTGTTCAACGTCGACAGTTTGGTGGAGTGAGCGTTGTGGTATGGGGGTCATTCCATCTCATGGTCGGACAGAACTTGTCTGAAAGGTCTGCAGTGCAGGGATGAGATCATTGGGCCTTAAGTGCAGCCGTTCATTCAAGGACAAAGACGTAACGTCACGCTTCAGCAAGATTATGCGTGCCACGATACCTAGTGTCAAATCATACAGATTTTGATATTACCCTGCCAACAGTTACACAGAGATTAAGGAAAACACCACAACTCAAGTTGGTATATGTTTGCATTAAAACATGGCATAACATCAAATAATGCACAGTTACTTTATTCCAGTTGTATATAATCTGTATACACCAACAGTCCGTTATGGGTCGTCACGAACGCGTGTATGCATATTGTAAAATGGGTTGATTGGACTTGTTGTCATTTCGGGTATCTTGGACATATTTCAACGAGACAATAACTTAATTAAGACAAGAATTTTGTTTGCATTAGCATACAACACGGGAAAAACACCACGATTATTCGCAGGAAGGAGAAGCCTTTCTCGTTATATATTGTAGGTGACAGGAACTTCATGGCCCTGTTATCTATATACGTATGCAGTGAATACAGCGGAAGGCGTCACTTCACTGAACCACGAGTCAGCGCCACTGCCCCACACGTCACAAACCGTGGCTCGTCCTGTTGATAGTGAGTGAAGGACAATTTTATGATAAGGTTTCATATGGAACACTATTCAACACGTACCAAGATCAGGTATGGCGTTCCCCAAATTGTACTTATTCAGGTTATCGTACACGGGTGTATCAAGCTAAAGCCTTAACCGCTATGATACACTGTCTTCAGTCAAACAAGGGATAGCTCCCGAGGTGGCGAGGAACTTATAGAGCTTGGTTCAAGGCTTCAAATGATGAAGTAATGAAGGTCATACACGTACTAGTCAATAATTATTGACAAAGATCTCCTGTTTATATAGTTTGTTTTGTTGCTGTTTTTGTTGTTTCTTTGTCGTTGAAACAACACCTGTCCTTTTTAATTATTCAGTTGACATTTGTCTCAATTGTTCAAGAAGGACTGACTTCTCTTACACCCTCACGAACACCAGGCGCTGGCATATCGAGGAAATGGCTCTGTCCCTTGTGTTCACGTATGGCAGTGTTTACAGCGTCAAGGCTGCAAATGAAGCTGTCCTTTCTTCACAGTTTTGGCAGGATATCGATGTCTAGCCAAATATCACTTGTGTTTAATATTACAGCTAAACTGAAGGATAGAACTGTCCCTCTTCCACATGCTGCAGGCGGTATCTATATTATTTGCCAATAACCTTTTATGATAAGTGTCTAAACAACAAAAAAAGCAACCTAAAAACAACCACCTCAACGATGCACTGAATCCTCTGAATTATAACAGTTCTCAAAACACCTAAAGGAAAAGTTGGATTTGGAGAAATAACTGTGATGGGAGCCACTTTGACAGACCGATCCAAGTTGTTTTTTGTGATAATTTTGTTTTTCTTTTTTGTTGTTGCTGTTTTTGTTTTGTTTTGTTTGTTGTTGTATTTTTGTTGTTTTTGTTGTTTATGTTTGTTTGTTGGTATTTGTTAGTTTCTGGGTTTTTTGTTGGGGGGTATGGTTTTTGTTACAGGGTGACATGTGTTAATTCCTTGAGTTATGGGGTAACTAAATAACCACATTAAGGGAAGTAGTCGTTAACTGTTCCATGGGGAGGTTTTCGGGAAATGTCTCTCTTGAATAGTATACTTAGCTCACCGCGAACACGGTCAATTCACTGTGCTTAACTTCCTTAAGTGGCATTTAGAAGCTGGTATGATGAAGTGGAACACGTTTATAGATAGACAACTTCTTTGTTGCAGTAGTAGTTGCGACGTTTCGGTGTAGATCCTAACACCGTTATCAAGCAAATGATACACAACATTTGCACAAGGAGAAACATATACATGGCGGGTATTGGTTTATACAATAGAATAGGTTGATGTACGGTGTGTTGACATGATACTTGTTGTGATAGGAATGATTGAAGTGTTAGGATCTACACCGAAACGTCGCAACTACTGTTGCAACAAAGAAGTTGTCTATCCATAAAAAGTGTTCCACTTCAATTCAGTGTGCTGCTGTTATTAATATTGTTCCGCCTTGAGAATTCTAGTATGGGGTAGATTGGCTAGAAATAATGTACCGCCTTGAGAATTCTAGTATGGGGTAGATTGGCTAGAAATAATGTACCGCGTGATAACATCATTATTTTCGCCTCATTTACGAGTATTTTAGGAACACTTATGTTTGAATACTTGCTTACTGTCCCCAACAGACATATTTGCGTTGTTAATGGAACACACACATCCCACGGCACTGACTTCTTAATCTAGTTTATCAACATTTGTCCCGTTGATAAACGTCAGTATCCCTAACATCCTGTAAAACGGTTGGTTGGATCTTGTTTAACGCCGTACTCAGCTATATGTCTGTAAGTATTCGAGTTTGGACCAAACGATCCAGTGATCAACAGCATGAATATCGATCTTCGCAATTGTGATACGGTTTCATGTATCAACAAAGCCAGCGAGTCTGACTACCCGATCCTGTAACGACAAGCAAGGGATGCTGATAACCAATTGTAACCCGGATCTTCACCGGTACATGGAAAACATAACTGACATTTGATATTATTCTCCCAAGGATCTCAAATGATTTTAAAACTATACTTCGATAATACCTTAAAAGGAACAACATGAATAGATTGCGTCCCAAAACATGACTTGATCAAATGACAGGAAATAGAAACAGAGCATAAATTGAGAGACCCTGGAACCCACTGTGTGAAACGTATCAGAGAGCTTTCTTGGCTTATGCTTCAACCACTCTTTTAGTGGTACTGCCACAATTATTATCATGAAAACTTGAAATGCGTTGTATGCTTCTGATGTCATTAAACTAAGTTTCATCATGCCAGACACAGAATTGCCATCAAATTATATCCCTTTATTCGCACGTACCTTCTGGCAAACGAAAGGCAATTTTAATCACTGTATTTTACTTTACTTTCCACAATGACAATCACCTCAGAAAAAAATCCATTAATGGAATCAATATAGTGAAATATTTCATCATTAATTTCCAGGTAGGAAACGACACAGAATATGTAATAATAGGATAGTAAGCATGCCAGATAGATTGGTACTCGTGACAATACCTCCTATTTCCCGTGCAGCCTGCAGAAATAACCGTGACATTTCACAAGAAAAAAATAAGTCAAAATGAGGAGGAAGTCTATACAGTCTTACCTTTCGTATTGCAGTACACACGACAAGAGTAATGAAAGCTCAATCGATTCAAGTACACCATCATGCATTTCTTGCACTTCGACATTTATATTAATGACACGTTTTACAAATATTTCTATGGTGTCTTCGAAGAACAATTATTTTGCGACTGGAATGAAATCTGGCCCCAGACAGCGTTGGCGTGAGTCCATTATTATTCGTCACTTTGTGTCGGAAAACGAAATGGCACCGTGTTATAAGGTGTCTCTCTGGTTGATTGGACATCAGACACCATGATTAGCCTTCACCGCCACGAAGTTGGCATCCTTGATTGCAGTGCATGGTTCGTGCCAGTCGCAGGCGTTCATTGAAACATACCAAACATATCATACCGACATGAAAACCTGTCAACAAAGGACGGTAAAATGTAAAATTAGCAAATAACTAAAACATGATATTTTCTAAACGACTGAACATAAAAAACGGGGTACATTTCGCCAACAACTGAAGGTAGATCACCATACTAGAGAACACCGGGTCTCACAGTACATTTGCTACATGCATGGTGAATGTGGGAACGAACATGCTAACTGTATGGTCCTCAATGGTACAGAGCTAACTGTATGGTCCTCAATGGTACAGAGCTAACTGCATTGTACTCAATGGTACAGAGTTTATGTGATTGAACATACCCAATAAAACGTTACTTTTGATACTTTGAGGAGTTGCTAGTCTAGTTACTTCAATGTAAGTTGTAACAGAACAAGATAGATGTCTATGTTTTCTTTAACACTTACGCGCAATGACAATTAACATTATTTTTAATTGTGAATTCAGATGATTCAGATTTTATGGACATAGTATATGCCTTGATAATGTTGTTTCATGTTCAACAGACTCATATTTTCATCTTCTAAATGCCTTTGAATTGTTTTCGGAAACATTGTACATTTAACGGAGGGTTTATCGTGAAACCTTTTTGGAAAATATAAATAATATCAGAATGACACTACTGTATCTCGATGGTCATTTAATTTATAGACAATAATAACCAATGCGTCACGAGCACCTGATGTCAAAACAACACGCCAGCAGCCCATACGCCTACTAATTAAACAGTCTATTGACAAGGTGTCAGCACGGAGGGGAAGTAGTGAGTAGCATCTACGTACTTCTTGTTACCCTGTCTGAAACTGGTTGGATGGTTGGTTACTTGTTTTGCCATTCCAAATCGATGGAAGGGAAATAACTCTAAATTTGTGTTTCATGTCTGTCGCTGTCTGTATCCGCTAATTGGCTATTTTTCGTACTCTTAATTATGATACGATACCCGTGCTTCAAACAGTTCAAAATATAACATTGAGGTGTTTAGTAAGATAAATGCGTTGTTCACTGGACCCTCGGGTCCCACTTTAGTACATCAATGCATGTCCCCCTCGAGACCAGTGAACAACCTATACTATAACACGTAATATACATGCTCACGCGATCAGGCATGCCGATGGGAGTAGCATGATTGGTTGGTTTGTTGGTTTGTTGTTTAACGACACGCTCAGCAATATTCCAGGTGGCAGGCTGGTACTTTAACCCCCATGGAGGATGCAGCCATTAGCAATGTCAGTTGTTTTAGTATATGTTTTACTGTATAAATTCGGACTGAGCTGTCTTCTGGCGGCTTAGTTTTGACTGCAACAGGGATTCAGAAATACATTTTTAATTAACAAACAAATAAATATCGGTTGTTTTTTCAAACTACCAATCATAAAAAAAACCATTTATCACTTTACACAACTTTAATCAAACTTTATCTAATAACTATTTCTTTTAAGATGCAATAATTACATGATACTTCAAACTAAAAAGATCCTTCAAAGTTTTGACATTGAATACTTATTCATTGTGATGGAAAAACTACGCAATTGGAATACGAAGATATGTGTAAAGCAAATCAGCCAAAACCGTTAATCGCCTCTTACGACAAGTATGGGTTTCTGAACACCAATTCTAATGCGGACACCCGTGAAGGTCCGGGTTAGAATATTGGCCTTCAGTAACCCATACTTGTCGTAAGAGGCGACTAACGGGATCGGGTGGTCAGGTTCGCTGACTTGGTTGACACATGTCAACGGTTCCCAATAGCGCAGATCGATGCTCATGCTGTTGATCACTGGTCTCGTCCAGACTCGAATATTTACAGACTAACACCATATAGCTGGAGTATTGATGAGTGCGCGTTAAACTAAACTCACTCGCTCTAAACCGGATATTCACGGGTCTGTCTGACACTGGGGGAATGATACAAAGACGAGTCGCCTTCAATGCCATAGTGCGTTGAACTTTAACTTAGTATTTCAGGGTATCTCAGTTGGTGAGCTTGATAACGGCCGATTGAAAGTCCGTTCACACAAGCTCCAGGAGGTATACACACAAACGTATATGCACAATGCTATATAAGTATGTACGTGCAATCTTAGCTGAAACGTTACGCGTATCCTGGTTGTGCGTCTCACTCACTGCCCACGCCCAGAATTGTACACGCACGCACACACACACGTCAAAGCCAATTTCACCACACTTAATATATTTACATCCCTATTCACCAGTTTTCTACAGGCACGGGGTACGACCGGCATATTTTGACCCACAATCCTCAAATAGTTGTGACGATACTATATCCCAGGATGCTGTTCTACACAGCTACTCGTTGTCTTTTGACCACTGGTATATGAGTGGATGTTGCTTCCTGGGATGTTTCTGACATTCATAATATATATTGATGTGGACGTTTTCAAGCAACGACACATGGCATGTGACTGACCTCTCAAATTGTCGACATATATCCTTGCTGCGTTTGCATAACCATTGGACCCATGATCAACAACAGACAGACATGGACACAGATACACTCGTCAGCTATGAAAGTTAGCTCATCAGAGGCTTATTTCATAGCATCAGAAACATCTATAACCAGTTCAGGTTTAGATCTGTCTGCACATAGAGTTTCATGAAAAGGCGAGTTAGCCTCTTTTAAAACAAAATCCATCTTGAGGTTGGAGGAACGTCGGATGGGGCGACAGGTGTAATGTTGTTGAGAAATAGTCACTAATACATAGGGAAGCCTTTCACGATTCAAATGAATTCAGTAGGGTTGCAACTGCAGCTGACAAATCAGGGGATGTATAACTCCCTGTGCCAGGACGTATATTTATGTTTGAACCATCATTACTAATTCATATGTAATTATTTGAAATTAAATCCTGGTATATTGTTCCTTAAGTGTCTGTAGTTGTATCACACCAGAGTGGGGATTGGCCATTTGAATCACCCATAATAAAACAGGGTCTCGGGAGTTGATCATACATAACTTGCAGATCAGCCAGCTGAAAGTCGGTTTTGGCAGAGAGCATAATGTGAAAGCAACGTGTGAAGTAAGTATCACTGGACTATGGATAACAGTCTGCATAACAACGATTACAGGTCTAATATTAGCCCTATCACCCGGAGGTGTAAAATAATCTTATGAATTTCCTCACGTAGGTCAAAAGTATGTGTCTAATTTAAATATGGTTCGTGCACTCAACATGCTAATGGTGTAATATCCTGGAGGAATAGATAAAATTCATCGAGATTAGTCCGTAGTCCCCAGCAATTAAACCACACAATGTAGATGGTACGACCTATTTTTAGAGACAGTTATTGGGGATCTGTCCCTCAGATGTTGATTGCCTCTAAGAGTTTTCGTATCTTGTAATCTGACCGGTTGAGGCAATCGACATCAAATGACTCAACCCGGTAATCAACAGATATCAGGATTATTACATCCCCACGGCTTACGATCAACTAATCAAGCCTAATCAAGAATAACCCTCCTTTGTCTACTGGCTTTAATCATTCCTACCACAACAAGTCTCATGTCAACACACCGTACATCAACCTCTTCTATTGTATAGACCAATACCCGCCATGTATATGTTTCTCCTTGTGCAAATGTTGTGTATCATTTGCTTGATAACGGTGTTAGGATCTACACCGAAACGTCGCAACTACTACTGCAACAAAGAAGTTGTCTATCCATAAAAAAGTGTTCCACTTCAATTCACTGTGCTGTTATTAATAATGTTCCGCCTTGAGAAATCTAGTATGGGGTAGATTGGCTAGAAATAATGTACCGCGTGATAACATCATTATTTTCGCCTCATTTACGAGTATTTTAGGAACACTTGTGTTTGAATACTTGCTTACTCTCCCCAACAGACATATTTGCGTTGTTAATGGAACACACATATCCCACGGCACTGACTTCTTAATCTAGTTTATCAACATTTGTCCCGTTGTTAAACGTCAGTATCCCTTTACATCCTGTAAAACGGCTGGTTGGTACTTGTTTAACGCCGCACTCAGCTATATGTAACGACAAGCATGGGATGCTGATGACCAATTGTAACCCGGATCTTCACCGGTACATGGAAAAAATAACTGACATTAGATATTATTCTACAGGATCTCAAATGATTTAATTCTAAAAGTATACTTCGATAATACCTTAAAATGAACAGCATGAATTGATTGCGTCCCAAAACATGACTTGAGCAAATGACATGAAATAGAAACAGAGCATAAATGGAGAGACCCTGGAGCCCACTGTGTGAAACTTATCAGAGAGCTTTCTTGGCTTATGCTTCAACCACTCTTGTAGTGGTACTGACACATTTATTATCATGAAAACTTGAAATGCATTGTATGCTGCTGATGGTATTAAACTAAGTTTCATCATGCCAGACACATAATTTTCATCAAATTATATCCCTCTATTCGCACGTACCTTCTGGCAAACGAAAGGCAATTTTAATTACTGTATTTTACTTTACTTTCAACAATGACAATCACCTCAGAAAAAAAGCCATTAATGGAATCAATATAGTGAAATATTTCATCATTAAATTTCCAGGTAGGAAATGACACAGAATATGTAATAATAGGATAATTAGCATGCCAGATAGATTGGTACTCGTGACAATACCTCCTATTTCCCCTGCAACCTGCAGAAATAACCGTGACATTTCACAAGAAAAATATAAGTCAAAATGAGGAGGAAGTCTATACAGTCTTACCTTTCGTATTGCAGTACACGCGACAAAAGTAATGAAAGCTCAATCGATTCAAGTACACCATCATGCATTTCTTGCACTTCGACATTTTTAATAATGACACGTTTTACAAATATTGCTATGGTGTCTTCGAAGAACAATTATCTTGCGACTGGAATGGAATCTGGTCCCAGACAGCGTTGGCGTGATCCTATTATTATTCGTCACTTTGTGTCGGAAAACGAAATGGCACCGTGTTACAAGGTGTCTTTCTGGTTGATTGGACATCAGACACTATGATTAGCCCTCACCGCCACGAAGTTGGCATCCTTGATTGCAGTGCATGGTTCGTGCCAGTCGCAGGCGTTCATTGAAATCTGATGTTTCTCATTGCAAACTGCATCCACACTGATGCCATTTACCTCAGAGGTTCTAAAACACAGAGTTAGAAGAGTAAGATTCAAAATCACATCGGCAGTATTTCAGCAATATCGTGACAATAAAACATTTTTTTCTAACTGCATGGTCCTCAATGGTACAGAGTTTATGTGATTGAATATACCCATTAACACGTTAGGTCTTGATACTCGCAGTTACTAGTCTAGTCACTTCAATGTAAGTTGTAACACACAACAAGATATATTTCTATATTTTCTTTAACACTTACGCGCAATGACAATTAACATTATTTTTAATTGTGAATTCAGATGATTCAGTTTTAATGGACATAGTATATGCCTTGATAATGTTGTTTCATGTTCAACATACTCATATTTTCAGCTTCTAAATGCCTTTGAATTGTTTTCGGAAACATTGTACATTTCACGGAGGGTTTACTGTGGATGAGAAACCTTTTTGGGAAATATAAATGATATCAGAATGACACTACTGTATCTCGATGGTCATTTAATTTATAGACAATAATAACCAATGCGTCACGAGCACCTGATCTGAAAACGCCAACATGCCAACAGCCCATACGCCTACTAATTAAACAGTCTATTGACAAGGCGTCAGCACGGAGGGGAGGTAGTGAGTAGTATCTACGTACTTCTTGTTACCCTGTCTGAAACTGTTTGGTTGGTTACTTGTTTTGCGATTGCAAATCGATGGAAGGGAAATAACTCTAAATTTGTGTTTCATGTCTGTCGCTGTCTGTATCCGCTAATTGGCTATTTCTGGTACTCCTTATTATGATCCGATACCCGTGCTTCAAACAGTTCAAAATATAACATTGAGGTGTTTAGTAAGATAAATGCGTTGTTCACTGGACCCTCAGGTCCCACTTTAGTACATCAATGCATGTCCCCCTTGTGACCAGTGAACAACTTATACTTTAACACGTAATATACATGCTCACGCGATCAGGCATGCCGATGGGAGTAGCATGATTGGTTGGTTTGTTACTAAAACAAGTTTTTTGTTGGTTTGTTGTTAAAGGACACGCTCAGCAATATTCCAGGTGGCAGGCTGGTACTTTAACCCCCATGGAGGATGCAGCCATTAGCAATGTCAGTTGTTTTAGTACATGTTTTACTGTATAAATTCGGACTGAGCCTTCTTCTGGCGGCTTAGTTTTGACTGCAACAGGGATTCAGAAATACATTTTTAATTAAAAAACAAACAAATATCGGTTGATTTTTCAAACTACCAATCATAAAAAAAACCATTTATCTATTTACACAACTTTAATCAAACTTTATCTAATAACTATATTTCTTTTAAAATGCAATAATTACATGATAATTCAAACTAAAATGATCCTTCAATGTTTTGACATTGAAATACTTATTCACTGTGATGGAAAAACTACGCAATTGGAATACGAAGATATGTGTAAAACAAATCAGCCAAAACCGTTAGTCGCCTCTTACGACAAGTATGGGTTTCTGAACAATTCTAATGCGAACACACGTGAAGGTCCGGGTTAGAATATTGGCCTTCAGTAACCCATACTTGTCGTAAGAGGCGACTAACGGGATCGGGTGGTCAGGTTCGCTGACTTGGTTGACTATTTTTAGAGACAGTTACTGGGCAGGTGAGGTGAGGTGAAATTGGGTTTTACGTCGTGCTTGAGAATATTTCGCTCATATGACGACGTGCATGCGTGTGTATGTGTATGTGCGGCTGCTTGTACTAGCCCAGACTTAAGCTGGTTTTATAGTGCTAGCCCACTGAGATGTCATGCCGCAGTGAAGCATGAATAGCCCTTGTTGTACCCATTAATGCCGAGCGCCAGGCAGGGACCAACAAGTACCATATTTTAACGTCTTTTGGTATGACGCGGTCGGGGATCGAACCCGCGACCTTCCGCTCTTCGGCCGGACGCTCTAACCACTACACCACGGATGCTGTCTAGTTACTGGGGATCTGTCTGGCACGTTTTAGTTGGGTGAAAAGGTATTTGCCCTAGGATAGACGTTTTCGGACACACCCATGTCCTCCAGTGATAAAGACTTATTACGTAAGTTTGTCTTATCTCATCGTTCAGGGATGACAAAACTTTATGGATCATCAACTTCTTAATATTCACAATAGCGACGTTTTGATATAACATTTCTTGGATGTTTTGTTATCCAACCTTTGTTATTGTCATATTTTACATGTATCCTATAACGAAACGTCGCTATCGTGAATGTAAAGAAGTTGATCAACAATAAAGTCTTGTCATCTCTATACCACCAACTTCTAGAATGCAACTCAAACAAATTATCCTTCAGGAGCTGGATTTGCTTTGGAAGTTTCTGTTCTTGATTTTATTTTCGATTGTACAGTTGGTTTCCTATTTCTTCCAGATTGAGATTGAGTTTCAGGAGCAAGACATCTCTCTTGAGTCCTTACATCTCGAATACTATATCATCTCCGTCATGTCTGCAAACAGGCGACCTCGGTCTCTTGTTGCTATTCAGTGAGTGAGTGGGTTTAGTTGTATGCCGCACTCAGCAATATTCCAGCTATATGGTGGCGGTCTGTAAATTATCGAGTCTGGACCAGACAATGCAGTGATCAACAGTATGAGCATCCATCTGCGCAATTGGGAACCGATGACATGTGTCAACCAAGTCAGCGAGCATGACCATCCGATCCCGTTAGTCGCCTCTTACGACAAGCATGGGTTACTGAAGATCAATATTCTAACCCGGACCTTCACGGGTATGTTGCTATTCAGTGTTCTATGGGTATGTTGATAGCAGGTTGGTATCTTGCTGTTTTCTATTACATTGGAGATCCAGTCCACAAGCGTTTCATATGTTAACATCTCTTGCAACGTAGTTGATACATTAAGAAATCGCAAAAGGATCACGGGAGTCTTATCAAGAGTCGCAATAACCAGGATGGGCGGTGGGGAAGCCTAGTGGTTAAAGCGTTCGCTCCCAACATGGGTACAGTGTGTGAGGTGAGGTGAAATTGGGTTTAACGTCGTGCTTGAGAATATTTAGCTCATATGACGACGTGCATGCGTGTGTATGTGTATGTGCGGCTGCTTGTACTAGCCCAGACTTAAGCTGGTTTTATAGTGCTAGCTCACTGAGATACCATGCCGCAGTGAAGCATGGATACCCCACTCAGGCACAGTATACTGACTCCGAGCCGACCAGTCCTTGTTGTAGCCATTAATGTCGAGCACCAGGCAGGGACCAACAAGTACCATATTTTAACGTATTTTGGTATGACGCGGTCGGGGTCGAACCCGCGACCTTCCGCTCTCCGGGGGGACGCTCTAACCACTACACCACGGAGGCGGTCGTACAGGTGTTAAGCCCGTTTTGATGGAATATTGCTAAAATCGGCGTAAAACTAAAAACTCACTCACTAACTAGGTAACCGGGAAACGTGGCCATTAATCAATGGATTTGGAGGATCGGTGTTTATGATCCTTGTCGAGTGGACGTTTGCTTTAGTTATTTCATTTTGGGGAGGACTTCATGTTGCTTTATTAGTGCTTCATCATCCTGGCTCCCCACCCTCCACAGAGTATGATAAATACAATGCTAACAGATGGTTGATTTCGGACATGCTGCAGCACACACAGATATACCTAGGATATCCAGATAACATAACAGAAAATATAGAACGTAATTATTTCACAGAACTGGCCCATGGGCTAACACCTGCAAAAGCCGACTCGCCACGGAGAGGCTGCTCCTAATGGCTGCTATAAGCTGGGGTTAACCTTGCTGGGTCGTCCCGAGTGCCCTGGAAGCTTACACATAAATCTGTCATTGAGCATAAATCTATTACATGTGTATGTTGCTAACGAAGACCGTTACTAAACCTTATCCGAAATAGTCCATTACAATTCAACACTGTTGTACAGAGAATAACACTATACCAAAGTAACTTGTTGGGAGTAACGTTGACCCTGGCCTGCGAGCGCTTTGAGGACACCTGTGTCCTCACCGATTTTCAGCGAGTCATTGATAACATTTCCACTAATTTGCCTTATGCAAAAGCCATGTGGAATATATGAATGTACGGGGACATAATACTCTTGAACAAATAGCATTCTTCAATAAAAAGTCCGGTCGGTTTCGTAACGTCAGAGACTTGATACGTCAAACGATGAAAACACGTACCGGAATAAAACAACAACAACTGACAATGATGAAGCTTAGTCGCAGGCGACCTGAATCTCCTTGGGCTCACAGATTGAAGGAGTGAGACATGGATTGATACAGAGGAGATAATGGGGGATTTTATGAACGCCTAGTTCAATACAAGCGCATCTTTCTCCATTAGTATTGCGTGTGCCCATACGTTGCCATGGAATCAGATCTGCCGATCCTCACGAAAGGTTAAATCTTAAATATTGGTGTATGGTAAAGCTCAGGGGAGAAGAACGATTTCGGGTGGGTGTTTTTAGCAATATTCCAGCAATGTCGTGGCGGGGTACACCAGATATCGGCTTCACACATTGTACCCATGTGGGGAATCAGACCCAGCGTGGTTGTAATGACGAGCGAACGCTTTAACAATTGGGCTACCCCTCCGCCCCAGAATCTTATTGTGGACCCAGCTCCTAGTAATAACAATTTGGTTCCAAAGTGCATTCAGCGTTATATGAAGTAAAGGTGGACTAACGGTTTTACGCCCTAATTTGTGTTTACATTGGAAAGACGGTGATAATCTGCTGGAATTATTATTAATAATAATGTCATCTTCTATAGCGCTATAGTTCCCAAACACCAAGTGATTGCTCATGGCGCTTTTGATAAGACAGCTAGACTAGGCATCAGGGTGATATTTTCGGAAGAGAAGAGTTTTCAAATTTGACTTAAAGGACGACAGTGTTTCCGAGTTTTAAACGAAGAAGGGCAGATCATTCCCGAGAGAGGCGGATGTGCAACTGAAGCGTCTGTGTCCAAAGGTTTTCAGGTTGGCTATGGGAATTGTCAGCAGTGAGTTGTTAGCTGATCTGAGGCATAGAATTGAATGTATAATTCGCCATAAAGAATACAATAAGATGCAAGTTTCCACAGAATGACTGTCTGAAATTAGGAAACCTGAAACCCACACTTGTGTTTTGACATGAGTGGTAACTGAACAAAAGAAAGATATATCCTTTTGCGTGACTTTGTGAGTGGGTTTAAGTTTAAGGTTTTAGCAATATTCCTGGAATATCACGGCGGCATCCACACATTGTACGCACGTGGGGTATCGAACTCGGGCCATCGGCGTCACGAGCCAATGCTTTAACCACCAGACTACCCCACTGCCCTTTAGTGACGTCGTAAGCTGTGCCTCGTCATAAGAATATCGTAAGTGATGTTTCAATGTATTCCTCTATCCAGATCAGTATTAGTGGACTGCAATTGTCGCTCCATAATTCATTTCATCCAGGATCCTTAAATATTTGTGCCATTGTATATATTTCGGCCAAGGTCATGAGCCATGTAGATTGCTATTTGTGTTAATTCTGGTTTCACTCATCGGAGAAAATGGTTATTTCTTATATTCCATAACATGCGTGCTCATGTTGCAAAAGCAATGGTTCTTTACGACTGTGAAATCCCACTGTTGGAGCCTGGATACAGGACACCACTATGTTATGTATTTCAAGAACAAACGTTCCGAAAATGAAAGTTAAACATGACAGTTTGACTTGTCGCATTCACTAAAAATGAATGTTTGCAGCCACTCACCCCGGAGTCCTTGGATCCCAAGCAGTGTATTGTTTGGTAATTTATAACTGTGTGTTATAACTGTATCGTGATCTGTATCATTATCATTATCACAAGTAATTATTAGTAATATCATCACTATCGTTTTGAAAAAAAGTGGTGAATCGTTGTGCGATAGTTTAAACGCGTTTACATGCCAAAATATATTTGAATCTTAAAAATGTTTGAAATTGTCAGCACACATTTTCTCCTGTACGTATATTTACTTATGGAGTAAATAAACTTACAGGAGTAAAAGTACATTTACTTTCTGTTCACATAGATATTTAATAGGTGTAAATCTGATTTGCATACCCCTAGACATCTGGTTTTGAATAACTTTTGTCTTTTTGAGACAAAATGAGTAGGCTATTGATTTCAAAACGCAGACGAGATCTGCAGTATGGTGTGGCATCAGGACTTGACCTAGGTCTAACAAAGGACAAGAATGATTGGGAAAAGACCCGTTGAAGAACCTGGTGGAAAGACATTGTGAAAGGCACCTTCGATGACGACCAGTGGGTTGAGAATTTTCAAATGAAAGGCACCTTTGATGACGACCAGTGGGTTGAGAATTTTCAAATGAATAAGAAACGTTTGCTGAACTGGGACCCTCATTAGTAAGGACGTGTAGCAGTGACCTGAATCAATTCGATATCGAAACGTGTGAACACCCTTGTAACGATTTGAAGTAGCTCACGTTGTGTTGCCAAAATTAGAACATGCCCTATTTCTCACGACGGATCGCACGCTACAAGTCATTTACTACAGATCGTACCGTGTAAAAGCAGCTTGATCATTGCATCCTTACAGTGGTTCTTGTTATTTTATGGTTATCATTATCCCGATAACACCTTCAACGCAATGGTGTAGTGGATAAGGCGCCTGTCTTGCACACCCAAAACCCAGGTTTGATACCTGGTGAGTCATCCGGGCTAGAACATTTGCGACATGGGAAGTCTGACGTCCACCTGCACTAGGCTGTTGCGTTTGGGCGTTTGTATCAAACATGATGCTGGTGTGTTTCAGCACCCTTGTTTTTCGCTGTTTTTAACAATGTTTCATTTCACTCATACTCAAAGAATATTGAATCAGTTGCTTCACTGCATGTTCCAACATGTCGTTTAAAGTGACCATTAAGCATACACAAAGTTGCATTTACCTTAGATTATTAATGACCTCACCACGTTTGTAGTATATTTTCTATTCATGAGCTCCAGACTGCTCTTGAACAAGCTCACAATACTGCTACAGCAGCTGATAACATACATTATCAACTCCTGAAGCACTTACCAGAATTCTGTCTAGAGACACTTTAAAATATTTTGGATGATATTTGGCCGTCCGGGAAATTTCCGTCTTCATGGCGTAACGCTATAATAGTACCAATACCTAAACCTGGATGCGATCGTACGGATCCGTCCAATTATCAACCGATTTCACTAATTAGCTGTGTTTGCAAAGCCATGGAACACGTGATAAATAATCGACTTGTTTGTTACCTGGAAACAAATAAGCTCATAACAGATATACAATGTGGTTTCCATAAAACAGAAGTATTATCGATCACTTAGTGCGCTTGGAATCATTTGCTAAAAACGCCCTCATTAATAAACAACATGCTGTGTCTACCTTTTTTTATCTCGAAAAAGCATATGACACTACGTGGAAATATGGCATTTTTAACATGGCTTCGGATTGCGAGGCCGTTTGCTTCTATATATGGTCAACGTTTTAAATGACAAACAATGTCAAGTCCGAATGGGTTCTACCCTGTCTGATCATTACAATCAGGATCGGGGTGTCCCACAAGGTAGTATTTTGTCTCTAACATTGTTTAGTATCAAGATCAACAGTTTATCCAAGGTTTTAAATGATTCATGGATCACTTTTTGTGGATGATTTTAATATTTCTTGTCGCGGTAAAACATATGCATACTATTGAACGGCAACTGCAGTTGTGTCTAAATAAAATAAATATATAAATATATAGTTCACAACTAATTGCATACATTTCTACAAACCACATATGGACCCTGAAGGCCAAGTTTCAGGGTCTTATTTTCGACTCATGCTTGACGTTTTTGCCGCATATTCAATCCCTTAAGGCTAAATGACCGAAGGCACTCGACTTGTTAAAAGTTGTTTCCAAATCAAAATGGGGAGGTGATCAACTAGCCTACTTCACTTATACAGATCACTCATTCGCTCGAAACTAGATTACGGCTCCATTGTATATGGTGGAGCATGTAAAAGCAACCTTAAACTGTTAGATTCTATACATCACCAAGGTCTAAGGCTTTGTCTTCCCTCGGAGCCGATGAGCCTTTTCTAAAATGTAACCATGTTATGACGTAGATTATAATAACGCGGTAAAATGTAATAAACTGCGGCAAATTGTAATAACACTGCGGTATATTGTAATACCGCGGTAAATTGTAATAAAAACTGCGGCAATTTGTAAGAACTTAAACTGCCGTAAATTGTAATAACCACTGTGGCAAATTGTATTAAAATACATTTTATTGCCTATTATGAAAGGAAACATTCTTGATGTTGACATTTGCGACTAAGCTTTATAAAAACCACAACCCGGACTTTGAAAACATTGGTATCTCTGAGTCCTTCTAATTTCGACAGAAGGTCAAATTCCAGCTTTATAAAAATCACAACCCGCACTTTGAAAACATCGGCAGGAACCGAAAATTGTAACAAACTGCGCCAAATTGTAATAACAAGTGCGGTAAATTGTAATAACATCTCTGACTCTTTCTAAAGAAAGTCGAAATGCAGTGTTTGTTCCTCTTCATCATGGTCAGATCCCATCTCTGGGATGTTAAATAAAAGAAAAAACGGAAATAGTTTGGGCTATTTCTATCATTCGAACTGAAAGGCAGGTGCCGTAAATTGTAACAATCTGCGGCAAATTGTAATAACAAGTGCGGTAAATCGTAATAACATCTCTGATTCCTTCTAATTTCCAAAGAAAGGCGAATTCCAGTGTTTGTTCGACTTCATCATGGTCACATACCACCACTGGCGTGTTAAAACAGGACAAAAGGGAAATAGTTTGGGCTATTTCTATCACTCTAACTGAGAGGCATGTGCTGTAAATTGTAACAAACTGCGGCAAATTGTATTAACTAGTACGGTAAATTGTAATAACCTGCGGCAAATTGTAATAACTAGTAATCTTGAAACACAAAATCTATATAATACAATTCACTCAGGCTTTCCCAAAAATCGCTCCACCATAGATCATCTGGCACAAATCTATCAGAACTCAATCAGAACTGCACAAAATACAAAGAAATACACACTTGCAGTCTTTTTAGATTTCTCTAAGGCCTTTGATATGCTCTGGAGACCGTATGTCATCCAAAAATTACAAAAAACAGGTTTAAAAGGGGCAATTTTTGTATCAGCCTTACTAACAGACAGAGACTTTAAGGTCTCCATAGACCATCAAATCACCCAAAACTATACACTAGAAAATGGCACACCCGAGGGAAGTATCATTTAACCCACTCTCTTTAATGATATGGTTCATGATATATTCAAGAACCTCAGTAAAAATCCCAGTTTGCCGACGATGGAGCAATATTGGTTAATGAAAAAAATATACACAAAGCACAAAAACAAATTCAAGCTGCACTTGAATGGCACGGCTCCCACGGTCGAAAGCTATGAAATACACAATGTCATTTAGAAAGTGGTCAAATGTAACATATGTCATATTTGGGATTACTCTTTCTTAGTAAAGTACACATTCTAGTACAGTCTAGACTACCAGTTGTCCGACTTCCATTTTTGCGGAAGCAACGGTGGCTGAGCGGTCTGGGCGTCTGACTTTGTGTGCTGGGGATTAGGTGCCTGACTCTGAGGGTGTGGGTTCAAATCCCGGATGGAACTCAACCCAACAAAAGTAATAGAATCTGTACTTTACTAAGAAAGTGTAATCCCAAATGTGACATATGTTACATTTGACCACTTTGTAAATGGCATTGTGTATTTCACTACCATCTGCACTTTTACGGATTCCGGAACAAAAAGACCAGATCTAATAAATAACATATCTAGAAGAATACCATACCACCAAAATAAATATAATCAAATACATTTTATCTTGGTCCCATCACATATGGTTTAAACATATTTATTTCATGAAAAAGCAAAGACAGAATTTTCATGAACTGGATTGGTCAACAAGCTCGAAAGAACTTATATGAAGACCTCTACAATATACATAGATATATGAAACAGTATCATGACAAGAAAAGATGATATCTAAAATGAAAGTAGATGGTATGACATGTAGTCGGAAACTTAAAATCATGATGGTTGTATACATTCATGGCATCTGCAGTCGGGATCCATAGCAGTATAGCTTTGAGAATTATAGGTTTTAGTGTATGGCTTGCTCAGTTAAAGCGCCTAGTTTCAATTATAAATAAATGGACTGATTTTAAGATATGTGATTGAATTTGTAGGTCCATCGAAGACGTTCCGTATAAGATTGTTTCTAATGAAAAGCCATTGGTATAATAAAAATTATTTATTCTTACAGCATCAAATCTGGGACATACAAAGAAATAATGACGTGCATCTTCATTAGGGTGGCCACACAAACAATCTGCTCTCTCTGATATATGTCTGTTGCGTTTGTCAGCGTTGAGATCGCTACATCCTAACCTTAAGCGACAGTGGAGGATTTGACAAACTCTTGAACCTATATTTGGATCGAAATGAATGTCTTTAGCTCTATGACTTAAAGCAGATTTAAAATCATTGATGTCTGTAAGAGATTTAATATTTTGCGGTAAAGCATTCCATAAACTTACAGCGTCCGGTAGAAATGAATTGTCATATAGAGCAGTACGGCAGGCAATAGCTTGCAAATGCGATGCGTTACGTAAGGGATAGTTACTGACTTGAGAGACGAAGGGAGGGACGAGATCGTTTAGATAGTGGGGTAATCTGTTATGATACATTTTGAAAAATGTGATTAGTTTAGTTATTCTTCTTCTTTCGCGAAGAGAAACAGAGGATGTTTCAGCGTAGATTTTATCGTGACTGGTGCCGCGAACAGCTCCACATATCGTACGTAACGCGTCTAAGTGCATGTTTTCCAAGATTGTTGCTTGAATTTTGGTACAATTGTCATAAATATGGCTACAGTAGTCAAAGATCGGAATTATAAACGACGTATACATACGATTCAGGGTGTTTCTCGTTAGTCGATATTTAAGGCTTCTTAAGCAATTTATCATGGGGCTGACTCTCTTAACGATATCGTTTATATGTATACCCCATGTACAATCGTTTTGAAGAGTTATACCTAAATGTTTATGGCTCGAAGTTTCTTCAATTCGAACGTCGTTGAAAAACAAGCTTGGATGAGGATTTGAATTTGGTTTCCTACTGAATAAGACTGTTTTAGTTTTGGATGGTTTTTGCCCAGTTTGCTATTTTTAGTAGAACATTATTCAGACTAAACGCCGCTACGTAAGGGTCATCTATTATTACATAGATAGAAGCATCATCTGCCAATAATCGTATATTACTGTTAATGCCTTCAACAATATCATTTATGTAGACCAAAAACAGAAGTGGTCCTAGAACAGAACCCTGCGGGACGCCAGCTTTTACCGGTTTAACATTAGAACTATAACCATTTATGACTACACGCTGGGATCGATATTCTAAATAACTTTTAAACCATTGTAATAGTGAACCATCGATTCCACATGATTTTAGCTTATGCACGAGACCTTTGTGCCATACTCGATCAAAAGCTTTGCTGATATCGCAAAATACTGCACGTATTTCCTTACCTTCGTCCATTGCCTTGCTATGAAATTATACAAATATGTCAACTGATTCACGCAAGAGTCCCCAGGGAGGAAACCTGACTGTAAATTGGATAAGATGTTATTGCCTCTGAGATAGTTGAAAACATGTTTGAATATACATCGCTCAAATATTTTACATACACAATTAGTTAAGGCTACTGGTCCGTAATTTGTACAATCATTTACACTTCCCTTTTTGTGAATCGGTATAACGCTTGCTTCTTTCCAAACTGCCGGGAATACGCGTTGTTGAAGTGATAGATTAAAAAGTTCCGTTAAAAGGGGTGAAATACTGACAGCGATTAATTTAAGAATTCGATTTCCAATGCCGTCGGGGCCGGTTGCTTTCACAGCATTAACACTCATTAAGATATCATATACATCACTGTTAATAAGTTCAATTTCTGATAGACTATTGATTGTCTTTATATTGATATTGGGGGGTGTTGAATCCGGATGTTCTACTCGGGATTGCCGAGTGAAATAATCATTTAGAGAATCAGTTATATCTTGTAAATCATCGCTTACGACATCATTGAAAATCAACGGGGGAAAATTATAGTTTATTTTATTTCTCTTCACGTAATTATTGAATAATTTCCACCAACATTTGTCCGTAGTGGATCGATTTACCGTTTCATCTAGTTTATTTGCATACGCTCTTTTCGCTTTTCGGATAGCCGAGATTACTCTATTTCTGCTTTGTCTGAATCGAGCCCAAAGGGTAACAGAATTTTTCCTCT
Organism: Haliotis rubra; assembly: GCF_003918875.1. Taxonomy (NCBI): domain Eukaryota; kingdom Metazoa; phylum Mollusca; class Gastropoda; order Lepetellida; family Haliotidae; genus Haliotis; species Haliotis rubra. The sequence goes on from NW_025767516.1 coordinate 178,582, forward strand.
TAGCGAGCTGATGATGTCTATTGCGCTTACATATTAGCATCTAATTTCGTTATTCATCCAAAGTGGATCAGATGGTCGAATAGTAACAATTTTATTTGGGATATTCTTGTCACAAGTATTCCTTATTATAGTCGTTAATTTATTTGCTATGTCATCCACGTGGTTGTTTAAGAATAAGTCATTAGTGTCAAGATTATTGATATCAGAAATCATACCATTAACGTCCATATGTTGATAATCATATATTTTACGTTTAAATGTATCACACTTGGGTCTAACAGATTTGATATCAACATATATCGGACAATGGTCACTGCAAATAGGGTCTATCACCCCGCGATCCTGCACATTTTGCATAGAGGATATAAATATGAGATCAATTAAAGTACTGGATTGCGGGGTGGTTCGAGTTGGTTTGTCAATAATTTGGGTTAGTCCGTGTAAGGATTCCAATAATTGAATTTTACGATTGCTTTCATTTAAAACATCTACATTAAAGTCGCCAGTAATAACGGTAAATAAGTTAAGATCAACAGCGTTTCCAATTGACTGATCAATTAGTTCCCAGTACGCAATGCTCCGGTCAGCTCTGTAGAAGGTACTTATGAGGTAGGTACGGTGTTTACATTTAACATGAACCCATACGGCTTCAAGTCCAGCAATGTCTAGCTGGTGCATATGCTCCGCATACAAATTGTCTTTAACATATATAGCCACACCGCCCCCGCGACTCCCTCGATCTTTGCGGAATGGAGGTTGAAATCCCGGTATAAGAATATCATCGTTCGGAATGTCTTTATGCAACCACGTTTCAGTCATGCAATCGATATCAAAAGAATTAAATTCAACTTCTATAACATCTAATTTGTCTTTGAGACTGCAAACATTTAGGTGGACTATCTTTAAAGTATTTAGTACTGGGCCAGGGTTAGGATGTACGTCTCCACAACAGAGTATTAGAAGAGATGCGATAATACTAACAGATTTGCTGAAAACGCAAAGATGTCGGGATAGACAAGTGAAAATATTTAGTTTACACGCTGCATGTGAGTGTAGCCCGACTGCAAATGTCCCCACTGCCTGTCTGTACTGACTGATGTCAACCGGCATCTATACATTCAAACACTCTATTGTAGGCAGCGGGTAGATGCACAGCAAAACCATCATGTACTTGTTTTGTCATTTCTTTCCACATATAAGTTTGCAAATAGATATCAGAGTCAACTGGGGGAGAGTAAAAGCATCCATTAAGTCAAAGAAAATGTTTTTACAAAAGTAGAGAAAAGAAAGAAAACATGTAAAAGAGAGGAATGAAAAAGTCCACACCATCATTTCGATGTGATGGGGAAATACCATGGTGGAAACAGTATGGGTAATTAAAATGAAATAATTTGTACAGAAAGGGGAAAAGTGCCATAAACCTGCTAATTGCTATAAAAGCAATAGTTGGGAATAAAATACCTAAGGTAAGTTTGTATATCATTGTTAATTTTTGATTAATTATATTTATGTCTATAATCGCTAGGGGTTATGCATGTTACCTTACATACAACAGAAACAAGTGTGTATGTTATGCCGCTGTTACAGGTCATTGGCTCCCTCCCTCTGCAAGCCTTCTGCGTTCTGCTGTTTATTTTGTTGACAGTTACATAGACACATGCTTTAATACAAATGCATAAAATCGGTGATTTACAATGTGATTAGGTTGTCTGACAAAACATCCTCTTGCACAGTTTGAGATCGATTGGGTCATTGGATGAAGAGATATTTACAAAAAACCGGGTCCACATGCATTTCATGCCAAACTATAAGCCGCGTGGCTCGTGGATACCTGCCGGTTGTGAGCTCAAAATATCTATGGATCACATATCGGAGTCCATGGAAACGAAATGGCAGACCAAGCTGCCAAACGTGGACTCCACTCAAAAAACAAATTAAAAATACCTTCTTCCAAAACAGTGAGTGAGTTAAAACTTGTCGTCACATCGTCAAATTTTCAGCCATATCGTGACGAGAACAATTAATCTTATACATAGTAAGTAACCATTAGTAACCATAAGACTTAAAGGCATATATCTTCAAACATGGTGTGAGAAAATATCTTTGTCAAGAAAATGGTTTTACTATTCAAAATTTAAAAAAAGATCTATTCAATGAAATATACTTATCATGTGTTAATATAAAGAAATTTAGGCGATCACTAGCAAGATTCCGATGTTCATCTCACGATTTGTTGATTGAAAGCGGCAGATATAAAAATGTTAAAAGAGAAGAGAGAATATGTACACTTTGTCGTTTAAATGAAATTGAAGATGAATATCACTTTCTCCCCATCTGTCCATCATATTATTCAATACGTTGTAAATACATTAAAAGATACACTCTCTCAAAAAAGAAACGCAACCCCTATCTAAATATCTGACATCATTTCTAGAATAAAGATGGTGAATGTAAATTAGAATTTTCTTCAAAATACTGTTAATACGTTCCCATCTGATCAGTATAAGCTCCCAAACGGAACCATTTTCACACATGATGACCTTTGTATCCGTGTTATTTGAGAAAGTGCGAAATTGTCATGTACAAAATGCTAAAAAGCCTGTTGCACGTGCAAATCGTTGAAAACACAGTTCATGTAGAGGGTTTTAAAAGCACGCGTAGTTTGTAATTTTTCTCTCATAATTTGCTCTGCAAATCAAGTTCGAGAATGCCCCGTTTGAGTACAGCAAATCGAAATATTGCCATTGGTCGCATTGAGGCCGGGGAAAGCTTTGGAACAGTTGCCCGTCATCTAAACGTACACAAAACAACAATCTCACGACTTTGGAATCGTTACACACAGTTCCATGCAATTGAAGATCGTCCCAGGAGCGGTAGACCTAGGATCACCACACCGGCTCAGGATCGCTTTATTCGACTCAGCCACCTACGTAATCGGCATGCCACACCCACCATCACTGCAACACAGGTGCCAGGTTTGAGGAGAGTATCGGCCCAAACCATCAGGAACCGTTTACATGAGGCAAATTTACGTGCAAGAAGACCAGTTGTTGGGCCCGTCTTGAAACGCCAACATCGACGCCAACGTCTCAGGTGGTGTACTAACGTAAGGAGATGGACCCTAAAAAAACTGGAGAAGAGTCTGGTTTAGTGACGAGTCTCGTTTTCTTCTTCAACGACGTGACGGTAGACAACGTGTCTATAGACGAGCAAATGAACGTTTTGCACCGAACTGCGTTCGACAGGTCGAAAGATTTGGAGGAGGAAGCATCATGGTATGGGGAGCCATGTCTTACAACCAACGGTCAGACTTGGTCATCATTCGTGGCAATTTGACGGCACAACGGTACATTGATGACGTCTTACAGCCACATCTTCTGCCGATAATCGACCAACAGAGGGAGTTGTTTCAACATGACAATGCCCGCCCTCATACAGCTCGTGCAACAGTGGCATTCCTACAGAATTCAAACGTCAACGTGATGCCGTGGCCCTCCAGATCGCCAGACATCAATCCTATCGAACATCTGTGGGACCAGCTGGATCGTCGTGTTCGTGCACGTACACCACAACCGCACACGTTGGTTGAACTGGCCGCAGCACTCCAGGAAGAGTGGAGAGCAATCCCCCAGGAAAACATCCGCCGTCTGATTCGTTCTGTTCCGAGGAGGTGCACTGCTGTGATTAGAGCTCGTGGCTCTACAACGAGATACTGAAGACAACGCCCCCTAGCGTAAATTGAGAGTTCGATACTGACCTGCATTAACTGTTACCTTATACCGTGCTGACCTAAGGTTCACCATGTCAAATTCCATGGCATTATCTTTAAAAATACAAATGTAATAACCAGTTAAAATTGATATAAACATTACCCAAAAAAACAGGGGTTGCGTTTCTTTTTTGAGAGAGTGTATTACTAAATCCATCCAAGCATCATAAAATTATCTACCCTTATAAGCAGTAAAAATCAAAATATATTACAAAATCTTGCCATGTTCATCCATATTGCAATGTTGTATAGAACAAAAGTTTTATCACTGTAATGTAAATATATTTATTTATGTAATTCCCCATTATATATGTATATGTACTATAGGCCTGTGGCCTCTTCAGTACGAAATAAAGATTGAATTGAATTGAATTGAATTGAAGTAATGGTAAAATGGTAAAAAACCTGTCAACGAAGGACAGTTAAATAACTACATTATCACAGATTAGAGTTTAAAACTAGTACTTAAATCTAAAACAGTTAAACTATAGATGACAATACAAGGTAACAACAGGCTATATATTGCCAATAACTGAAGGTAGATCACCATAATAGGGACCATGGGGACTTACAGTACATTTGCTTCCTGCATGGACCCTAGCTGGATTTACACCATCCCTTTAGCCACTAGCAATTTTAGATAATCTAGTCACAAATTCAACGAACATATATTCTACGTTTAAAATGGTAGTATGTTTAAATTAACTTTGAAAGTTTTGGGACTTACGTACCCTCTCAGGAGGACAATAATTTTACAGTACTTAAACCACCTTTGAGGGTACAGCCACTGACAATCTAAGTTACTAAGTTCAACTACATATCATTAAAATACATCTATCTACAGACATATTAATCAAAATTCATTAATTTAATCAATTTCTTTTAAAAAACCAAGAATTAAATGAAAATGAACAGCATTAAAAAAGAACAATTAAGAAATTAATATAAAACTTACAAATCCTTATTTACAGATGGATCTAAGGATGGTGGCACAGTTGCTTGTGCCACTGTCATTGGATCCTAAACAATATATTCTCGATTGCTTGATAATAGCACTATCTTTACAGCTGAAGCAACTGCCATATTAACAACCTTAAAATATTAATAAACCACCTGAACATAAACAATACATTATCTTTTTGCGACTCTCTTTCGTGCCTTCAGGCTATTAAAAATGTGTCTTCTCAACATCCACCTTTAATAGAAATCATTGAATTATATGAAAACTAATTAAAACTAGGTGTTTGCACCTATTCATGTGGCCACCATCTGGTCATATACCAACAGATTCGTGGGTTCTTTTAAGTGCACAGGGTTGTGTAGTGTACACTGAAAGAGTCTGCACGCAAAGTTTACTCGAAGGTTTATACACCCGGTCGCAGGTGGGCTCGATCCCGGCACCTCAAGCCCACTGGATCACTTGCCTGGCGCCTTAGCCAGCCCGCCCATCATGTCCCAACTTTAAATGTTAACTCTCTCACTCACTCCAATATCACGGTGGGTGACACCAGAAATGGGCTTCATGTATCGTACCAATGTGGGAAATCGAACCTAGGTCTTCGGCGTGACGAGCAAACGTTATAGCGACAAGGCTACCCACCGTCCAGGGACGTGAACAGTATCCATTGGTATTATTTGAAATTAGACAGTGGTCACTGAAGATATTTTATCGCTCTGCTTAGGAAACAGGGATCTGTAAATATGTTCTACCACAAATTCACTGCAAAAGCTTTACCTGGAATTATAACATATTTCATTTTTGCACTGTTAAATTTCAACGCACCTTTTTCTTGGGAGCGTTTGAGTGAATAACGCCACAAAAGGGAGTCGTTTAGCTTTTGGCAGTTGTTGTTCCCCAAGAAATAATCATTCCCAAAGTTTCGTGAGTAAAATTGAGATGGGTGTACCGTTATCTTCCAAATTGTTCTCGTTATTGATGAAATGTCACACACCTAAATTTTAATCCCTTCTTTCAGTCATGGTTCAATTTTTATAATGTTTTCATTGTAAGCTGATCAACATGTATTCATGACATTGACTTAATGCTTGATGGAGGTGGAAAGGCTACCATAATACTATAACACGTGCGTGAGCATATGTGCGTCTGCACATCCATGGATATTGCACGAGCGATATGCAGTGGGATCACTAATTTGGCATTACCTTCCTCCATTATCCATAAATGGAGACACGGAAGTGACAGGAGGTATCTGTATAAGGTATAAGGTGAATTGCATCGTCTCCAAACCTCCAGATTATTTGTATAAACATGGTCCTCGGAATGGTGATCTACCTTCAGTTTTAGCGATCTAAAGCCCGTTTTTATATTGTGTTGTCCTCTACAATTAAAATGTTTTAGATTTAATTACTAGTTTAAAATTTTATCTGTGATATTCTGGTTGTTTTACTTTCCTTCGTTGACAGGCTTTTTCTAATTTACCCATAATTGTTATTAATATGTAACTTGATATAGTTACGATATGGCTGAAATACTGCCGATGTGACTTAAAATCTTAACTCACTCACTCACTGTTTGTATAAACGATACCTTTAAAAACAAACATAAATCATATAACTTTGAGTTACGTGCGAAGAAATTCAGTAATCGAAAAGTAAAACAACTTTCTGCATGTAGATTAAAGCATTTTGCGAACACAAATATGTATACTATGCAAATGTTTAGTTATTGACTGAAGGCAGGATTCATGTATTCAAGAACTCCAGTGCACTGAAACATCTGGCTTATTGCGGAACATCTCATATTGTAAAAGATATCGGCTAAAAGATATCTCCATAAACCGGAAAAGAGTAATAATATATAGAATAATCTTAAAACATGCGTCCAGTGGAAGGAATAGTGTGTGGATGGAACAAAACGGATAGCAGATGCTTTATACCTCTGTATTTACATGAATAAAAGCCTGATTCTATTGTAATATTTACAATGGTGTTTGCATATGAACACAACAAAATATAAAATGTTTATCTATTTTATGTTTGGTAAAGGACGACCTCTGTCAAGTAGATGTACACGAGTGTGGTAAATCAGATACTCCAGCTCCAACATTTTGCTGCCGGCCACGTAATGGAATGAGATGGGGTAGTCACTCATGCTGCTAATACCCTGGAATGATAATAATGATGATAATAATAGTAATGATAATAATAATAGTAATAACACTGACTAAAATCTGGAACTGAGAGCTGAACGCTTGCAATATAACCAAAGCCACGGAAACTCGGAGATATTCACAGTATTGGCACCGACACGCGAAGATGCATATTGTACGGTCATTTGAACATTGATTTATTAATAGTGATTCTATGTTTTCTCGCCTCATGCATGCATTACTGAATAGCACTACCAATCCATACCCAGAAATAATCAACTCATTCCTAAAATATAGTTGCTTCTAGAAACCCTCGGAATAATGGATAATTGTCACATGCAACGTGATACCTCATTCGTTCAAATACTATTGAGACTACTCATGTATATTTTTGCATTATGACGATACATTAATTCAAATAAATACCTTTTTAGCTCCATTTGCGTCATAATCAAGGAACCATTTTGGATATATCCCATCTATGTGAGTTGCCGGTGACAAACAATGGAAGCGACTTCGACCTTTGGAATCAGTAGAGTTTCCAATAGGTATTCCAAGGGACTGCATGCATTGACCAAACGCGGCATCACCCGCAGTGCCAGTTTGACGACATATCTTGGGATCATGTCCTTGTAGACCAAACCTTCTGAGGGCCTCTTTGCTGACTACCAGTCCTGATCCGCCACTAGAGTATCCTTGTTTGATAATAGCCTTAAAGTGATGGCCGAAATATATAGGCTTGTTTGTATCGAAATCGGCCAGGAAAAGACGAAGGTTTTCTGCGATGAGGTAAGTATCGTCATCAGCTTTAAAGAACCAATCGCAGTCGTCGAAGTGATTTTCATATACATAATGGTATCCACCGAGAGTCTTTTCGGTTAGATGATTTCTCCCTTCCGATACATTTTGTCCAACTGCTGGGAAGGTCGTGTTTGTTTCTGAGCTGATGAACACCAACTTGTCACAGCGTTTACCCCACGTCATTTGGATATATCTCGATCTTTTTTCGAGATTTTGGGGGCTTGTCATAACCCAGCAAGAAATGCGTACGCGTGACGCATTGACGTTGTCCTCATAATCTGAAATACAATGAAATGAAGTTCTGAAATTCGTTTCAAAGGACGAGATAGGATGTCTCTCTTGGACTGCAAGATGTTGATTAATATGTGTCTTGAGACGAGTCATTCTCCTGCACTATACTTACGCTGCTGGATGGGGTGGCCGATTTTCTTTATTAGCCGAGTAGAAGTTCTCATTGCTGCTCCAACTAAAGGTGTAAGGTTTGGACCTCTTCACGTGTATACATTTGAGCAATTAGTTCAGTATTTTGATTGTTTTCTTTAAATGTTGCCTTCGCCTGGTAAGCACTTGTGTACAGTAATACAGCTTATAATTTGCTTCACTGTGCCCAGACTACATATCTACTGCAAGAAAACAAGGTGTCACCAAGTTTAGGTTGGGCGTTTCTTCAGAGTTTCATTGGGAACGTTAAGACGAAATTTTCAATTTACTCTGGAAATGAGTTTGCATGTTCGTCACAATCAGCGATATTCCAGCTATATGGCTGCGGTCTGTAAATAATCGAGTCTGGACCAGACAATCCGGTAATCAACAGCATGAGCATCGATCAACGCAGTTGGTAAAAGCAGTGGATATAATAACGGTCGTTTCAAGTGACAATGAGGTTGAGACAAACAAACTCTGATCTACCACTACTGAACATTAACCTGGACTATGGCTGTTTTATGTATGGTTGAGCCCATAAATCGTATATTTCAGAGCTCAACACTATTCATCATCAAGGTATCGGAGTGTGTCTGGCCGCATTTATAATTTTATTTATAACCCCTATTGAAAGGCATTATGTTGAAGCTAATGTGCCTTGTCTTGATGCCAGTCGAATAAAACTGGCACTGCAATATGTTAGGAAACTCCATTCCAGACCGCCACTCCTGCATTTAGCTCTGGTCTTTAATCCACTTTACAAATCATTCTATGATAGGATACTGAACTCAAACTATATTCAACAACACATAGCAGCAGCAAATTTAACTTCATCTGCAATTACCGATTTCAAATTACCTGATGTGCCACATCGGAAATAAATACAGCCTGGTGTTAATTTGGAATGAACCAAATTGAAAAAGACTGATACAAACCCCTCGTCATATCAACAAGCTTTCCCAGAAACTAAACACAATATTATGGTTATAAAATAGCACTCACTGATGGATCGAAAAATGGAGACAAGGTGTTTACTGCAGCTGCTACTCATGATGATACTCTATCCATTAGATTAACAGCTAGCTGGAAGTTAACGAGTCTTAGTAACAATAATATTTCCAGATATTGTATCCTGCTTGTCAATAAACAATCATCGTAAATCTGATGGTCCCTTTTTAGTTGAAGGTTTTCATATCATGGGAATTTGTCCCAGGCTAACATTGACATCTTGGTTTGTTGGATACCAAGTCACATTGGCATTGGGGGAAATTCTAAGGCACGTTCTGTAATTAAATCTGCTTTCGCAAAGTCGATGGGGAGCACCCTGCTAATTAAGCAATGCGTCAAAAACACGTGGCAGCGAAGATGGAACAAGCAAATATCTCATAAGCTTCATGCCATACAACCCTTGATAAGCTGTCGCGCCCTTACCGATCTAAACCGTCAAGCACGGTGATCATATTCATTCATTTTAATATATTATTTCTATTTTTAATAATAATAATACATGTATATAAAACCTGACTTCCAACTAAGTAAATTGGTCATTGGCGCTGTGAGAGGTCTTTAGGAGAAAGGCTTCTCTGAAGGTAAGTTGTCAGAGAAGAGCGGAAGATCAAAGCTTGTGGAGGTTCTGTTGGAGAGAGGTAATGAGTTCCACAGATTGGGAGAAATGACTGAGGAAGATCTTTCACCCAATTATCAAGGCAGACAATTGTCAAGAGCACACCGCTATTTCCTGTAGAGTGGATATGCAGTAACATTTGTGCGCTCTTGACCAGTTTGCTTTGACATGTGAAATGTTGTTAGATCTTTTGGTCCTGAATAACAACAAGGATATACTTTCATTCTCATATGTGGAATGTCACTGTTCCATGCAACTGTATATCAAACAAGGTTATAATTTGTAATGAATGCATTCAGCCTGAATATTTCATTTTCAATTGTAGCTGTATGTGCCGACTATCCTTACGGTGTGCTTTTAATTTTTGGTATTTAGGGGCTCGTCCGTGATGTAAAAGAATTTAGAAAGCAAAATTCAAATGATGCTGACAGGGGAGGAATAATTTCAGCCATATTGTTGCATTTGATTATATGTTTTAGTTACAAACATGTCTACCAGATAATCAAAATCAACGGTCAAAATGTGTCAGAAGATTAGTTTTAAATGAGATTATTTCTGGTTTTAAACCTAACAAAGGTTATTGTATGAAAATAGATCAATTTACGAACTATTACACCCAAAGTATAATAAATTATTTATAGGAACGCATCTACTCTCCAGACAAATAGACAAAGGTCATATTTAAAATACTCACAAGTCCATTCAGCTTTCAGAACGAACCTGATTATAAGTAGATACATGTGGCATGGCCACCTGAATTAAATGTCTTCTTACCTTCGTTGTCCCTTGCACCATGTACAAACGATCTTTGTATTTTCCATTTGGCAAAGTGATGTTCAGTGCTCATATAGTTCATCCTCAATAGAGGCAACGAAGCGCATATAACAACGAATCCGAGTATCAGCTTCCTGATATTCTTCTTGATGATTGCTAGCGGCATCCCCCAAGTTTGCCTGTTCAGCGAAGAATACGTTCATCACAGGGCGAACTTAACAGATTGGATTAAGTTCGTTTTTCTGGTGAGGGCAGTCAGCGCAGCGTCGATAAATGTCCTTCTCTGATCACGACTGTCTACAAAATGTTCACTCAGTTGGGTCCGGTGTAGAGTCAGGCTTGTAACACGTAAAATCAATGTCAACAGATGTTTTGCCCTGTGTAGGCCACAAATATCATGCAGATTGTCATCTCATACTGACATAGTTTACTTCATTGCAGGTGAGAAACATACCTATATTATCTTTTCCATCCTTTTCCTGAAACACATACTGTCAAAAGGCTTTGTTAGCTTCTCATAAAATATATTAACTTGTATTATTACTTAATTCATCACACCTAAATATTTGCTACCCTGATTTCGAATTTGCAAATTTCACTGAGCACATGGTTTCCAAGCATGTGCGGGTCAATGGGTTAGCTTTGTGGCTAATGCGTTCACTCGCCACGCTGAAGCCGCGGGTTCGATCCCTCACACTGAGACACTATGTGAAGCAAATTTCTGGTTTTCCCAGCCGTGATATTACTGGAATATTGCTAAAGGTGGCGTAAACCTATACTGACTCACTCAAGCCATGTGTTATGTTCGTCAACCATGAGTTACAACCATGTGAGGGCGGTGGGGTAGCCTAATGGTTAAAGCGTCGGCTCGTCACGCTGACGACCCGGGTTCGATTCCCCACATGGGTACAATGTGTGAAGCCCATTTCTGGTGTCCCCCGCCGTGATATTGCTGGAATATTGCTAAAACGGCGTAAAACCATACTCACACACACACACACACATACAACCATGTGAGACACTCGTGAAAAGCAAAGTCTTTGTGGTGATAGCTTATAGTTCTTCCTTTGTGTGGACCCTGGGCAGCATTGATCCTCCGCACAACTCTGCTGGTCTCCAGAGGCGACTGAATTGGGAAATCTGCCTGCCGTTGGTCCCTTTGTCGGTGGAACAAGGAATCCTGGTGGTTGAAGGCAAAGGAGCCAGGAACCGTGTACCTTTCGCCCAACACAACACTTCAACACTTACTTCATACAGACGGTGGTAGAATCGGACCAGTTCTATCAATTGGCTGGTCACGCCAAGCTCTGTGCATAAATTATGCATTTTTATTATTTGAGTACAAAATGGGTTTTTACTGGTCTTTGCCAAAGTATTTATGTTATCAAAGTGAAATCTGCCTAGACTCTAATGTCAGAATGAAACGGCTCATTGGCCAATTTTGTCAAAGTTTATTGTATTTCTAACATAGTAAACAAAGTTACACACACACACACACACACACACGCACGCGCGCGCACACACACACACACACACACACACACACACACACACACACACACACACACTCTAATGCCACAAACAGATAATGCATATAAAAGAACCTTACATAAGATCGACATTCGAGAAGATCTGCCGTAATTCAGGCGTGTTGTGTTCGCCAGGTGACGTAACCAGTGCGATAGTTATTTGGGCTGCTGTATGTGCAGACATTGCTCTGGGCTGCTGTATGTGCAGACATACGATGATGTATATTGCTCTGGGCTGCTGTATGTTCAGATATACGATGATGTATATTGCTCTGGGCTGCTATATGTGCAGACATACGATGATGTATATTGCTCTGGGCTGCTGTATGTGCAGACATACGATGATGTATATTGCTCTGGGCTTCTGTATGTACCGACATACGATGATGTTTATTGCTCTGGGCTGCTGTATGTGCAGACATACGATGATGTATATTGCTCTGGGCTGCTGTATGTGCAGACATACGATGATGTATATTGCTCTGAGCTGAACAGCCGTTATAATACTAATGTAAGCTGTCGTACGTGCAGTCAGAATATAGTGCTAGGACTGAAAAGCTGTTATAGTAATGGAGCGGTTATGTTCTAGGGCAGTATGTCCACGCATGTTATTGTCAGTAAATGTTCTTCTTGTCGGTTCCGAAGTTGCAGTCTATTAATAGTGATGCAGCTTAAAATATACTTGTTAAGTATATTGTGTCAGTTACCTGTGTCCTGGATATAAATAGTGCTAACATGCCGATGGATATGTGTATTAGATCACATGTATACTGCAAAGCCTCCAGTAGTTGCCGTTTGCATTCGTTGAGGGAACACAGTTTCAGAGTATTTTCTCCAAGAGTTGTATCCCTGTTGTTTTACGTGGCGGGCAACAGCAATGTATTGTGATCAGACGTATGTGGCGAATGTAGGTTGCACTTGCATAACTATATCTCGGCTGTGAAACGCACAGCGTGGCCCACTGTTGATTGCATTGTTTTGTTGCGTAATGGATTGGTATAGAGGGACGTGACACAACTTCGTAGTGGATCACTGACCGTGCACAGAACCTTAGTTCCTTGACGAGGTATTGATGGTAACAGAGCACGTTGACTGTCCCACATGCTTGAGGAAGAAATTCAAAAGATCTAAAGCCAAGGAGTGACACAACAGTCAAGCCTTTTAGAATGAAGACATGAGGCGTCGACGTTATCCCGTGAAATACGTATGTATTTACCTTTTCACTGTCAGCCCGGTCGAATTGAAAAAAAACTGGCTTTGTCAACATCGGAGTGGTGAGTGAGTGATTTTTGTTTTACGGCGCATTTATACAGATATATCGCCCATGGACGAAAAACACCACCTTTTGCACAAACTTCATGTTTTTTCAAGTTTTGGAGGTGGTAAATAAATGAAAACATCTTCATAAGTATCTAAATTAAAATCATTTGACATAATTCGGCTAATTTAGAGCGCTATTACGATATGTATCCCATGGGCGAAAGAAATTTACTCCCCAATGGGCGAAAAAAAATTACCCATTGGCGAGCAAAATTCAATTGTGGTTTGCGAAACTATCTAAGTTTTAACTATCCTGGCTCTTTACAAGATTCATGACAACTATGTTTCATGACAACAGATTCGAATTGATTGATTGTATACGTACGATTATGAACATGTATTGGAGATCACTATATGTGTGAGGGCATTTGACATGTTCGATTTGAAATGCATCATGAACATGACAAAAGTATTGAGTTTTCCACAATAGGTAAATAGAAAGCCATATCGTGATATACAAGAAAACAAATACATCAATTTTAATGGGGTTTTTTCACAAGAATGTTACATTGTAATGTATGTGTACTTCGTATGAAAGGTCAAGGTGCATTGTATTTCTATCAAGGTTAACAGGTTATCCAATCACACACACACACACACACACACACACACACACACACACACACAATGATGCCACAAACAGATATAAGAGAACCTTACAAAATATCGATATTCAAGAATATTCATGGTCTTATTTTAGTAACTATGGTTTCCAATGGCTTCCACTGGCTTACCTAGATGAACAACAAGATATTTACAGAGTAATTTCACTGACGAAGAAAATTTATGCACATAAAATATATTGCAAGATATCGAAATGCAAGACTGTTCATGTGCATATCCTGGTAACTAAGGTATTCAATGCCTCATCTGGATAAACAACAATATATTTACAGACAACGACAATCTTTATGGATGAACAACTCCTTTACTCAGATGATGCGACGTGTCGATAAAGATTATTTTATCGTTGTCAAGCTAGTATGAATATATTTACACTCTAATTTCATATGACAAAGAAAGTTTATACACATCAAAATATCTTGGTCGTGATAACGTGTGTCACCCAGACGGAATTACCATTGACCTGTTCGATACCTCATGTAATAAAACAATCAATTCGAGATTTCGATAGAAGTTGAGAGATGTACCTAATCGTTATGCGTAGTTTTTTTCATCAAAATACCATCACGCGCACGTGTGTATCTCACAACTGGCATCACTTAATTGATCGGTGCGATCAATAGAATGTAAATATGGAAAGCAAAATACACTAAAAAAGCGTCGGTTGTTTTATTCTAATACACAGACAGGCTGACTACTTGTCGGTGGCGGGGCGGTGGGGTAGTCTAGTGGTTAAAGCGTTGGCTCGTCACGCCGAAGACCCTGGTTCGAATCCCCACATGGGTACAATGAGTGAAGCCCATTTCTGGTCTCCCCCGCCGTGATATTGCTGGAATATTGCTAAAAGCGGCGTAAAACCAAACTCAGTCAGTGAGTCAGTCTTGTCGGTGGCGCTTTGCGGAAATTACGTATCAACTGAACAGAGACAAACCAGAATGTTCTATAAATGGAGATGAAACACAATATCTTAAACATTGAAATAACAAAGAAGCCAACTACATTAACATGTTGTAGATGGCAATACCAATACTTTTATAACAATCTCGCATGAATTCGTATGATGAAAAATATCTGTTGACAATACAGCCGTAATATTTTGTTTTACCTTACGTGTAGCTAGGCACGGATTTGTCAAATAAGTCGAAACGGTAAAGCCTAATTGAAAGCAACATTTAACCGGAAGGCACATTTGAAATAGTAAAACCGATGTACGATATATCAAATGATAGAATGTGTTAAAACTGCGAATACGGGATTGGAGACTCTCTTCTTCGTGTTGATTAGGTGTGCGTTTAGTAATAATCTTATAATCTAATAAATCAGGATCTGTTTATCTCAATTCAATATACATGTCGTACATGAAGACTGCAACACTTGATTGACCATTACTCCCTGAGAACAACGATGAGAAGTATCGGAGTTGGCTTGAAACGTCTCTTATAACTTTGATATATACGACACTAAGTGCTTGATCGACATTCTAGAAGTTCTGGAAGTTGGTGAGTACAATTTTATGGATAACAACCTCTTGTTTACTGCATAAAGCGACGTTTCGACGTTCTGTGCAATAAACAAGAAGTTGTCATCTATAA
Organism: Haliotis rubra; assembly: GCF_003918875.1. Taxonomy (NCBI): domain Eukaryota; kingdom Metazoa; phylum Mollusca; class Gastropoda; order Lepetellida; family Haliotidae; genus Haliotis; species Haliotis rubra. The sequence goes on from NW_025767516.1 coordinate 194,148, forward strand.
AGTTGTATGTTTCATACACGAGACTGTTTAGCCGTTACTTGGTGCCAATTGTGCGACAGTTTGGGAAAATATCAGTGACATGATAGCTTAGTTATTCGGGGACCAGCTGAAACGGCGACACAGTAGAACGGCGACAGAGAAATGTACGTATATGATGTATATAGTAGGTTGAGATGGCGATCTCAGTACTCGTTCCAGGCTGCAAAGATACGCTTCTGGCTCTGTGTAGCTTTCCTCCTCAGGAGGGAAGTCAGAACACCGTTATTCACTAGTCTGGTCCGAAGGTTCACCATGTCGGCTTCTGTCTTCTGTTGATTGATGCAGGGCAGAAGTTCCATTCCTCAGGTTTCCTCACGAATCTGTACTATTCGGTGTTGCACATACTGCTTCCACTGTTTACAATTACTTATCCAACACAGGGATGTGAATGAGTCTGTCCAGTATGTCTGTGTATGTGGAAATCAATGGTCTGAAATTACTTGCTCATCAGATGGACAAGCAGGACTGCTCCAAGTAGTTCAAGTCGAGGTATGGACTGGTTCTTCATTAGTGAGACTCTTGTTTTGGAAGCCACAATCTGAACATCCACTTTGTTGTCACTGCATTCAGTACGCAGATACACAACGGCTGCATACGCATTCTGAGACACATCACAGAGCCCATGTAGCTGTCTGGAGACCTCTGTGTGTCACCGAACACCCTAGCTCCGTTGATTGTGAACACTTGACAGAAGTCACCCAACAGTGAATCCCACAATGTTCTCAGCTTCCTTTCAAGTTCCTCATCCCAAGCCGCCCTTTCTTTACAAAGCTGCTGCAAGAGTACCTTACACCGCCCTGTATATGGAGACAGCAGTCACAATGGATCAAATATCTTTGCTGATAACTTGAGAACCGACCTCTTTGCGACTGGCAACATCCGGCCGTATTCCCCAACCTCCTTCACGTCTATGCTAAAATTGTCCTCACTTGTGTCCCTGCATCAACGCCAATGGTGGACACACACGATACTGAATTTGTGAACTGATTTTTGACAAGTGCGTGTCACGATCGATGCCTTATGTCAAATCATATTCATAATTTCAATATTAGCCTGATTAAAGAAAACACTACAAGTCATGTTATCATCTATTTGCATTAAAAACGGCATAACATCAAATAATGCACAGTTACTTTATTCCAGTAGTATATATTACAGCAGTCTGTACCACCAAACTAGGGGTGTCATGGGCTCACTCACGCACAACATGTAACTATTCAAAGCCAGATTCGTACGTTTCTCGTTACTATATGGCTGAAATATTGCCGAGGTGACTTTAAATTTTAACTCACTCACTCACTCAAAGCCAGATTCCGGTAGAACATTATTAGATTTTCGACGATTGTTCCTTTGTGGTTAACGTAGTATATTGAAACTATCTGCATCCTGGATTTGTTTCAAATGAATTTTACATACCAGTATTTCTACATATGAGGCCACCCCAACTGTAGCCAAATGTATGCATTACGAAAAGTAGGGCAAAAGTTTGGATTCTTACTAACACTTTCATTGCTAGTGATATTCTTGTCGGCACTATTATGATTATCTAAATCCGTTGACGCCTCTGAGTTTTTCTCAGTTCTTTTCGTAACAGCTAGAACCGATTGTTTTGTTTTTTTTGACAGAAATCGTTGAGCAGGTTGGAACAGCCTTTCAATGACACTTTTCCCCAGTTACCAGTGAACACGTGTGGATAAATTATCTGACATGTGTGTGTTTGTGAAACACGTTTTGTTATAAATAATCAATACGGTACGTGTTGCTATGTACATAAAGCATGTAAGTTTAGAAGAAAACGTCTCATAAACACAACGTGTATACATAGCCATAACATTCCTATTTACTTGCTGAACTAAATGTTGATCTAAACTTTTTTTCCAAATTTGTTCATTGGTACATACCTGAATAACTGCACTCAATTGAATGAAACTCTTACGTAAGCATACTATCTTCATGAGGAATGAATCAAATTCTCCTTACTTTAACATACCAGTCAAATTTACAAGGATGATTCAGAAGGAGGGAGAAAGTAACATGCAAACTCCATAACCCCAAAATATCATTAAACTGGACCAGTCGTAAAATGTCTCTTCAAAGGTTTTATGGAGGATGGAAACGACATAACCCCTCTCACTTTCGCAAGAAGACAATTGATTAACATTTGCTATATTTATGACGGGTGCCCCACTTTTTCGCGAACACCTGGTATCAGCACTACTTGTAAGCGAGTCATGGCACATGCTCTGTCGTCGGATCGCACGATGCCAATCACTGAATTACATGGCCAAGACTCGAATAATTACAGACAACCGTCATGAAAACAAACGCACGCTCATAATGTAACTGTCAGTGAAAAGCATGTCCTACGGCTATGACTTCCTCACACGACTCATTCTTATTATAGGGGCGGTGCGGTGGCCTAGAGGTTAAAGCGCATCACGCCGCAGACCCGGGTTCGGATCCCCACATGGGTACAATATGTAAAGCCCATTTCTGATGTCCCCCGCCGTGGTGTTGCTGGAATATTGCTAAAAGCAGCATAAAACCAAACTGAGTGAGTCATTTTTATTAGATGTGTGTACATTATTGAACATGAGACCAACTATTGAACAATAGTCCATTGCGGATTGTATGAGATTCACACCATTTGACTTGCGATATATGAAATCGGGTTAAGAGATAACAAGATTATAAGTCTGAACGTAACCTCAGAGCCAGTTTCTTAAATTGTCTAAGTAACTATATTGTTCTTACAGAGAGAAGAAAGTCTCCTATCACCAAGTGATGAAGATAAACTTCTGTTTGCCCATATCTTAGCTGTAAAAACATATTTACCAATGTTCAGCGATATTAAGTATAAGGCACCAAAGCAACATCGCCTCCCATGACTTCGAACTCATGTTCGCTCTAAACTCCATTCACCGGTACCTGAAGAAGGGGCAAGAACTAGCCCATAAACGTTGTGAAACATAAACTAAGAAGTTGTTATCCATAAGATTTGTCTTGTATTACTATACCAGCTTCTAAATGCCTTTGAAGAATTCCATTCTTTTAGTGCTTAGCAAACCTTTGTGCTGCCCTTTCTTGATGGTGCTTGCATAATGCAAACCATATAATAACGCGTTATAGACATGCCTACGGGATCACGTATGCTGATGGGATTACAAGAAACCTTTGCGTAATACTTTTGTTTCATCCATATGTCCATAAATCTGGTAGGTTTTATTATTTTTCCCGCTTCAGTTTGGTTTATTTTTAAAATACGAATACTAATTTACTATGATATTAAGGTTTTATTAATGCGCTCTCCCGCCTTGATCGAGCCATATTTACCCTGCTTAGACAGACCTGCAGCCTGTCTCGTGGTCACAGAACTTTATTATTTCCTTTAATCCAAACCCTTTTCTGCTACGCAAAAGTCCGGAATGAACAAATCTACATTTCCTCTGGTTCGGAGTCCATGAGCTCACTGGAGATCCTTTTCAATTCTACCAGAATTCTAATGTGCCTGTAATTACAGGTGAGAACATCGCCCAATTGTGTTTATTGGTTTGTCAAGACCACACCTCCCATGTAGGACAACTGTTGTTCCCCCCAGCATTCAACTTGGAGTGTGTAGACTCTGATGAGTGGTTTGTGTCCTCTTGTTTGTTTGTTTGTTGTGGCATTTGTATAGGTTGGGGATATTCAAGATAACAGTTATTTAAAACAGTATAAACAGAATATGATGTGACTGTAGTCACAAGTGTTGAAAGAAGTGACCTTTTTCACTTGTGCCATATGTTCCATTTTGTGTTAACCATATGTTCCCGTTTGTCTTCCTTCCTGTGGGGCTGTTTCAGATACCCGTGGTGAGGCAAAGTGTGATCGTGGTTTTGCAAACACCTGTCACCATGGCTATTTCACAGCAATATAACTATCATAAGTGAGCAGGTGCGTATAGTTTGTGAGTTTAGTTTAGTTTGCCATCTAGGATAATTGCCACCCAGTTATTTTGGAGGAAAATGATTGAACTGATTATTTTGTGTTTAACTCGGCTGGGTTCGGAACGTGGCGGAAACACCCGAGAGTCCCTGCACGTGCAGCAGTCAAGCGAGACCCGATCTGACCCAGCAGCGACCTCCCACCCACCCGGGTCAAAGACTTTTAGTCTGTCAGCATTTTTCTTTTAATCTTGAGATACTACTTTGTTTTTTGTTTGTTTTTAAGTGTGTACTCTTTTTCAAGCAAGTTTCACATGTTTGCATGTGTTAGAGGTGTGTTTTAAATGTATATGTTTATAGTCGTCAATTACAATTGACATTTACCCCCAACATTGTCGTGTGATATATGTGCATGCGAATAAGGAAGAGTTAATACTATATTAGTGAGGAAAATATTGCCACCCAGAATTTATATGAGAAACTGAATGCACGTTGTCAATAAACACAACTTTAAATGATGATGAAAGTCAATGTTTTATATTTACACTAGTGAGTCTAAACTTTTGATGGGTAGTATATTTACTAACATAATTGAGAGAGTGTATTGAAAGCACCAGGAAAACTTAAGATCAAAGTGCTAAGAAGATCAATTGTTTAGAAAACCAATTTATTTGAGCGTGGGTGCTGCTGTCTTAAATATATATTATATGTTGAGATGATTGTTTTGATTTGGTGAGCATGCAGACTTTGCTAGAAAAAAGTACAACCTTAAGGTTTCATCATTTTGTTCAACATTAAATCCAATACTAATGATTTTGTAATAATTTTGCTATACATAAAATATCGAGGAATCCACATTCACCTGACTTCCACCATGCATAACCAAGTAGATTATGTCGGAGAGGTGTTAAGAAGGTGGATTTCAAGGGGTTTTCGCGATGTACGACATAAGGATCTGAAGATGCATGATGGAGGTGGAAAGGCTACCATAATACTCTACTATAACACGTGCGTGGGCATATGTGCGTCTGCACATCCATGTACATTGCATGAGCGGTGTGCTTGTGGGGTCGCTTATTTGGCATTTCTTTCCCCAATTTTCCATGCAGCCGTGGAGACTTGAAGTGACAGCAGATATCTGCGCAAGGTGTTAATGCATTGCTACGTCTCCAGACCTCCAGATTATTTGCACGTTTCCTTAAAAAACGAAAACTTTGTTTTTGAAAACAAGCCTAAATCATATAACTTTGAGTTACGTGCGAACAGATGTGCATGAAGGTATTTCATAACCGAAAAGCAAAACAACTTTCTCCATCTAATGTAACTTAAATCAGTCTGCTTACACAAATATTTATACATATACTTAGTTATCGCCTGAATGCAGGATTCATGTATTCAAGAACTCTACTCGGATGCGAGTCGGTAGATCTTTTGGTTCTGGTTAACAACAACGATATATCTTCATTCTCTTGTGTGGAATGTATATGAAAAAGTGCTATAATTTGTGAGCGAGCTGACTAAGGACCCAGCGAGCTTGAGGTGACGGGATCGAGCCCACCTGTGACCGGGTGTAAAAACCTTGGAGTCAACTTTGTGTGCAGACTCTTTCAATGTTGGCACAACCCTTAATGTACAGGTCACAACCCTGTTCACTTAAAATAACCCACGAATCCGTTGGTATATGACCAGATGGTGGCTACATGAATACGTGCAAACACCTAGTTGCGGGTACAGCAACGTGCAGTAAACTTGGACAAAGTACTGTGACTGTGTCCCAATCCACACAGCTGTCAATGGGTACCTCGTAAGGATGGGAAAGCCGCAATAACTCCGTGCGTCTTGTGGCAGCAAGAGTTGTATGATCCCCAGGGAGTTGAGATTGATAATAAGATGTGCCGTTGAGATTCACATCCAACGATCGAGTGAAAAAATACCAGCGCCTTGAGCACGTACTACTTGCGTGGATATGTGCGCTATATAAATATCCGATAATAATGGGCTGACCATCCTTACGGTGTACTTTTGTGATTTTGTGACATTTAGGGGCTCGTCAGGGATCGAAAACAAATCTGTAAAGTCAAATTCAAAAGATCCCGACAGAGGAGGAATAATTTCAGCTATATTGTTGCATTTGAACAGAAAAAAAAGTTTGCTGTTTTAGTTACATGTTAGTTTAGTTTAGAGACCGAAAGCATAATACATCCTTTATAGAAACGCATGTACTCTCCATACAAATAGCCAAATGTCATATTTCAAATACTCACCAGTCAATTCAGCTTTCAGAACGAAATTGATTATATATAGACACGTGTGGCATGGCCACCTGAATTATCTGTCTTCTTACCCTCGTTTTCCCTTGCACTATGTGCAAATAATATTTTTACTTTCCATTTGGCAAAGTGATATTCAGTGATCAAATAGCCCATCCTCAAAAGAGGCAACAAAACGCATATAGTACAACCAGAAATTATTGAGAATTTAAAGATTGTAAATGTTTTCATTTTTTTCACTCATTATTCACGTATTAATGTGAATATTAGCAGAACATAATTCCAGAAAGGTGAACAGTTAGTCACCATGGGCAGCAATGTAGGCTTCAATGCGGCGGGGCATACTACTGATCAAAGAAGTTAGAAAGTCGTGGTCCATGCTGTCCCAATATCGGACCACCTCTTCTTTCATTTCAGCAATATTTGTCAGATTTTTCTTATTGACACTTTCCTTCAAATAAGTCCCCAAACATTTTCTATTGGATTTAGGTCAGGGCTATAGCTTGGCCAATCTAATAATGTCATATTTTGGGTCCGAAACCAGGCCTGTGAATACTTTGAACGATGTTTTGGGTGGTTGTCCTGCTGGAAAACCCAAAAATGTCCATAGAACACCCGAGCAGATGGAAGTAAATGTCCCTCGATAATATCTGTGTACCGCTCACTGTTCATGTTCCCTTCAAATACACAGAGGGGCGTTGCCCCTAACACAGATATGCCACCCCACACGTTAAATTTCGAACTGTACTTTTGGCGCTGATACAAAGGTTTTTCAGTTTGTTTGGTCCAGAATTTCAGTGTATTAGGAAACAGCCACACAGAACTTTCATCTGAAAAAATCACATTGTCCCAGTTAAAATTTCAATGCTGCAAGCACCAGTTAAACCTTTCTACCAACCCATTGCATGCAGCTCAGCTCTAATTGTCTCCTTACAGACAGCCACAGTTACTCTATCAATCATATCCAGCCTAAAGTTTTCTAAACTCCTTCGTTTGTTTTTAGAAACAAAAATACCAAGCCGCCTCCTGTCACCGACAGTCAATTTTCTGGGCCTACTTGCGCCTCTCTGGTGCTCAATGCCATATCCATTTGCAATATTTTTCAAAACACGATAAACAGTGGACAAAGGGATGCCTGTTCTACTTGAAATCACTTTAGCTGATCTGATGTCCTTGTTATAATACTCTAAAATCAACTTTCTCTTCTCTAAATCATCACTGAAAATGTCGTCTGCTAGCAAGTAAACAAAGGGGGATAACTCTTCACAAACTAATGAAAAAGGACAAACGGAGTTGTCTCTCTTGAATGAAACAAGCACCTGATAGCTGGTCAAGGTTGTTTATACTATAAATCCAATTAAACATATTCCTAAAATTCTCAATAATTTCTGGTCATACTAAAACAGCGAGTCCGAATGTCAACTTCTTGAAATGCTTCTTGATTGCTAATGGCAGCATCACCCAAGTTTGCCTCTTCAGCATAGAATAAGCACGTTTGTCTTATCTTCATAGGGCGAACTTCACAGACTGGATGAAGTTCCTTAATCGGGACAGGGTTGTCAGTGCAGCGTGGATAGCTGTCCTCCTCTGATCACAACTGTCTACAAAATGTTCACTCATTTGGGACCGGTGTAAAGTCAGGCGTGTAACACGTAAAATCAATGTCAACAGATGTTTTTCCCTGTGTATGCCACACATATCATGAAGATTGCCATGCACCGAAACAACTTTATCATACAATGAAAAAGTATTTTGTCGGCAGTTTTGCTTGTACTTTTCAGCGCATATTTCATACTGTGTGGGGGCGGTGGGGTAGCCTAGTGGTTAAAGCGTTGGCTCGTCACGCCGAAGACCCGGGTTCGAATCCCCACATGGGCACAATGTGTGAAGCCCATTTTTCTGGTGTCCCCCGCCGTGATGTTGCTGGAATATTGCTAAAAGCGGCGTAAAACCCAACTCAGTCAGTCAGTCAGTCATACTGTGTGTGTGTTTGCACTGGGGAAGCTTGAAAAAGCTCAGGCAAAACAACGCGCACGCTATAATTATATAAGGCACACGGGGCTGCAAACTGGTCACTTCCCCTATTTAGTTTTAGATATGACCACCACTTAATATTATTATCCAATATATGCTTTCTGCAAGATGCTACCTGTCTTTTGATGTGGCGCTTTGGTCCACTTCTTAAAACGTTCATTCTCACCTACCGTGGTCGTGAATTTTGTTTGAAATCTTACGGAGACAGTTTTCTTTACATTACAGGTGAGAAACATTGCAATATTATCCCTGTCAATCCTTTTCCTGAAACACATAATATAAAAAGGCTTTGTTAGGTTCTCATTATAGTAACATATATTGACTTGCAATATTACATTATTTATCACACCTAAATATCTGCTAGCCTGACTTCGAATTTGCAAACTGCACTGAGCACATGGTTTTCAAGCAAAACAAAACATGTTGGGGCAACTTTTCATACCATCACTGTATCCCCGGTGTTTGCATGTTGGATATCTGATGCAATTAAACATCTCACATATCTTTGGCACTCCATGGTTGGTGGGTAACAGATATGCTGAATCACCTTTTTGTCACTATATCTCAACAAAAACCTCGTTCAAAACGTAGATGTAGATACAGATGGGACTGATCAAAATTTAAATGTGTCCCTGTACTAGATTCATGGATTCAATTTGTTGTCGTCAAAGATAAAGAAAAACTATTTACAACGCTTTTTCGGGAATTTGCAGAAAAGTAAAGAAATGATATCCCTTTCGTTTGAGGGATGAATAGGAAGGACACAATGTTCCCAAAGAACTGGCGGATGATTCGGACGACGACTGGAATTCCTTTGTAGCTCTGAACCACGCAACGCACAACGTGAACCACTGTCAAATGTGTTGTTATGTGGCGTAACGGTTGGTATGGGAGAAATGTTATTTCTTTCGTTTGAAAGATGAATAAGAAGGAAACCACCTTCTCCTAGAGGTGTGGAGCTTTGATGTAAGAAAGAGAGTAGTCTTCGCCGATCGGTGGCGCTAAACAGGGGTATTTCAGGGGAGTAAGCTTTGAATTGTTCATTCTAGCTCAGTTACAAGCACGGCCGTTACGTTATGGAAAACATATAGTTTTCAGTAGTTAACATTTTGTTTGTATGTCAGAGATGTGACAGTGGGGATGGATTAAGATCTGTTGTGATTCGGGCATGTTGTCACCGCCAGCTTATAGAGCAAGTGCGATGGTAATGTGAGCTGCTGTTCCTATTGCATTCATCTGCAAACACCATTGTAAATATTGCAGTAGAATCAGACTTGTATTCAAGTAAAGTGAGTAATCAAGTAAATGCAGAGGTACCAAGCATATGCTGGGTCTGTTGAATTTGGAAGCCCTTGTATTAGTTCCATCCACAGACTATTCCTACCATTGGCACAAGAGAATAATCACTACCGTAACATATATTTTTTTTACTTTTAATGCTAAATAGCGTTGAAATATGTCTGAATGAATATTTCTGAAAATCAGTGATGACGTCTTTGCCTCGTGTATACAAAGTTAAAACGAAACCAGAAGCTCTTAAAAGTTGTGTATGCAAGATTGGACCTTGTCACCATCCCATGTGTAAAACGTACATACATGGAGAACCGTATTAACGGAGGATATTATCACCTGGAAAGATTTTCGCAGAAACCCTACCGTGCACTCCCGGACACCCGGGTACAATGTGAAGTCACCATTCAATAGATTGGCGGCAAAGGATAAAAGAATCATGACTTCACAATTTCAAAAATACCAAATCAACAAATAAATCGAACACGGGCATCTTTTGCAAGCTATTCCTCAAATAACACCCTCGGATATACCAAGTACAGCAGGAGAAGAAAGCGGCAGAGTTTAACGGCTAATAGTGGTGGGGATAACATCCAAATATATTTTCTCCATGAATTACTCCGAGTCTAAGTCTAAGACACGACGACTGGAGTAGCCAACCTTTCTAATCATCATCTGGGACGGTGGGGTAGCTTAGTGGTTAAAGCGTTCGCTCGTCACGCCGAAGACCCGGGTTCGATTCCCCACATGGGTACAATATGTGAAGCCCATTTCTGGTGTACCCCCGCCGTGTAGTTAGCTGGAATATTGCTAAAAGCGGCGGAAAACTAGACTCACTCACTCTAATCATCACCTGAAACGCTCTTCTGATTCAGTTTGGGGTACGCAACGTAATACAGTTGATGAAATATTCAGAAATTGCCCTCCGTCGTGGCGTAATGACACAGTGAGTTACCAACAGCAACGCAGGCCGGGGTCATACTGATCCAAGCAGTTACTGTCCTGTATCATTTACCAGCTTTATTCCTTGTAGGCTCATTACTTGAGCATCCGGGCCATCATTGTTGATAGTGATTCATGTATGAGAAGTTGAAAGCGTGCGTGTTTTATGGTTAATTGTGCAGGTACCATGATGTATAGGGTAATGTCCGAGTAACTCTCCATTCCTTAAAAATAATTATTTTTAAGGAATGGAAAGTTATGAGAATATTACCCTACTTAAATTACATTCAAAGTATTGGGAATATTTCTGTTATCAAAAGTAAATGTCAAAATGACAAAATGAAGTCTTTAATTTGAAACTGGTACACATTGCTCCATTCCTGAAAGGTAATGGGGCCAGCAGGCAATGGAATGACGTCACAAATGTAATTTAAGTTGTACGGTGCTGGTGTGACTTTATATTCTGTAACCTGATGTATAATACGCATGTGGCGGCTTGGCTGAATGAATCGCCCATTTTTATATTGTGTTGTGACTTTATATGCTCCGTAACTAGTTTTAAAAAAAATGTGATGTACTAGTTGTTGTACTCTCCTTTGACGATAGGATTTTATAACCTTAAATATATTTCATCCTTTGCCGATGTGACGATAAATTGTAACTCACTCACTCACTCTCTCACTGAATAAATCTCTCTGTATTAAAAGCTAAGCAAGAAATTAAGTAACTGGGTCCCTGTTTTGTTTAGTATTATATCACAAGAGCAACCCTTTAGATGGAAGCATAACGCTGTTATGTCTTCATCTAGATCACCAGCTAGAGTACTTTGCTCGCAAGCCCCTTATCGTCTTACAGCATTGGCGGATCCGGGGGAGGGGGGGTCAGGGGGTTGAATTAACCAATGGACAACTACAAATCACCACATTCTTGTGTAAGCGAGTCTTGAAACACTGAGATTCGACCCACCCACCCTTTTGAAAATGACTTAAGACCCCCTTGAAGATTTTGTTTACGTTGGCTGAGTCAATGGGGGGGTTCAGGAGGTTCAATCCCCCCCCCCCCCTTTCATAATTTCTGGATCCGCCCGTGTTACAATTCCCAATTTCAAGCTAGCAACTGTTAGTGAAAATCTTTTCCTGTCCTGTCAGCAAAATTGTGGAATGGACTGCCCTATAACTTCAGTCATGCCCCATCATTTGATTCATTCAGAACCCATCTTTTCACACTACCTTGTGATCTTTATTTTGTATACGCCTTCAGTATATGGAATTTAGCGCTGTAGAAGTACGCATCATCATCATCTGTAAGGTTGGGTTCGCTTGCCGATCTGCATTTAAGTCACCACCAATGAACAACTACAAGTCACCACAGTCTTGTGTAACTGCGTCTTGAAATATTGAGATGCCATATTTAGTGGGTTTGTGAGATACCACGAAAATTATATACAAGAATATAGACACACGCAAATATCACTTCTTTGTTTATATCAAATAATGACTTGTCAAAAACCGTAAATATAGCATTCTGGGAACTCAGTGTTGTCTTCACATACGCACTGACTAGAAGGCGTTTTATCAACACAATAATCCCACCAGAAAACCTACCGTGCAAAGCAGTTTTCTCTGCCTGTAAATCAGACTGGATAAAGGCATGCAGATATTGACAAAGATCATATGATTTTACGCACGTTTCACTTTGACCTATAAAAAAGTGAACTGAAAAAGAAAAGATAGATAGAGCTGTGGTCATCAAGTTTAGAATGTCAGAAATGTTTCAGAAATGACACTCCACTTGGTAATTGTCTGGCTGAGGGACAGCCTGGCCGTTGCCAAACCCTTCGCTGTCAGGTCCTGTTCTCTGCATATCCTGGATCGAGTTACAGGTGGTGCTCTCACGTTTGATGTAGCTCTAGCCTCTTCACTGATAGTTCTACCCGTGGCCTGACCTTAGACACTGATAGGGTAAGTTCCACAACCACCAATTGCCCATTCCTGAAGTCGTATTTCCTCCAAATGCTTCTGTGATCACGAATAGTCTGCCTCTGTCAAAGTGTAAGGTCACCAGCGAGGGGCAATCCATCACGGAGGCTAATCGCTCTCAGTATACCCGGGCCACGGCACTCGCCCTCAACTTCTGGAGTTATAACACCATCATCTGGCGAGCTACCTCGCCGATACAACACTGGACACCTTAACAACTAACATGGATAGTGACAATACTTCTTTTACAGAACCATCCTCGGTGTCACAATGCCATCTGTCAGATCGCCTTCTGACAGCTGGTCACCTGTACCTACACTATTCGCAACAGCACCAACTCAACCAACTTGCACCAGACAAAGGGCTCCAGTACGAGAGAGCGTTTACTGACTGAAGCTTACGTAAAGCACCTACATAAACAAGACGCATATCCGAAAATATGAACTGAAAACGTTTGCTAAAATTACTGTCGACCAGATCATCCAGCCATTCATTAAGGAAGGCAGACACATAAAGTCAAATGCGAAAGCTGCACTCAGGCCCCCAACACATAGTGGCTATAAGATATATTAGTGAGTGCAGCATTATAATACAGTGATGATGGTATTCACTTATACGCGGCAGTCACAGTGATGTCAGCATTCATTGACATGTTGCACCTTCAGTGGTCAAAATTCGAAAACAGACATACGTTGGAAATCCAGAATGAAAAGTGAACGTCCCTCACACGACTAGTCGTCTTGATGAAATGTGTGATCAGAGAGGCATGGGGTGGCCCTATACATGTTGTATCAATGTCTTCTGGAACGAAACAGGTTACAATATTATTTGTCAGATTCTGCTGGACTGTTCAGACTGCACGAGAAGCATTCAAATCAGTTGGTCACCTTGTCTAAATCTGTCGTCTGGACCACTTGTGCCCTCTACCGTAAAAGTAAAGATGTAACACAATTGCAACAATGTTTCAAAATGAATTGCACTGCACCATAACAACATGTGGCGATAATTGAGTTGAATTGAGTTTTCTGTCGCATCGGCATTATTTCAGCCATATAGCGACGAGACCAAGTCTTTATACATGAATATTTTAAGTACAAAGCTTAAATGACTTGGGGTTTTAACAACATATATATCAATTAAATTATTATTTATAAACAGAATATGTCATAGCACCAAATTTAAAAACAAGTAATCCGTCATTCACATTTCATAGTTACCATAAGGTGCCCGCTTACGCAGGAAAACCGATCTTTCAGGTTTATTGCTTCATAAGGTGAATCCGTTGCAACTGAAAAGTCCACACAGTCAAGCAGAATGTGCTTGATGGTAAACACTTCATCACAAGAGATACACATAGGAGGTCCATCTCCATATGTTTTCAGCAGATAGTCATTAGTAAACCGACTGTGGCCAATACGATATCGTCGTAAAATTACCTCATCACGTCGTGACTGACGACCCAAGTAGGTATTACTGATTGTTGGTTTCAATTCATGAAGTTTATTTCTTCCTACCTGGGTGTCCACCCTTTTTGCATAAGGTCCCGAGTATAACTTTTGATGCTGAGTTTGAAGTCACGGCTTGTCAAGAGCTGCTTTTGCCGCAGCATCAGCCTCTGTGTTACCTGCTATGCCGACGTGACTATGAGGCCGATGTCACATTTGCCAGTAGAAAGGTCGTTGTACAGTTCTAAGGTGTCCAGGATGATAGGGTGGCTCGACGTAAGTGCTTGACGATGGGCAAGGCAATGAATCTGTAAAAATGATGAAGTTTGTAGAATAGTTCTGTTTAAAAAAGGTCAAAGCCGTGAAGATAGCTTTGGCCTGAGCAGTGAAAATGGAACTATTAGACGAATGTCTATGACATTCTTGCTGACCACAGCCAGACTGAGTCAGTTCGTTTGTATATTTACACCACGCATTCCTATAACGTACATGCGACATGCCAATGAAGAATTAACTTGTGAGAAGTTTAACGCTAAGCAGTGCTTCATTTATGTTAACATAACTGTGAGGAAATGGTAACATGATTTGTCCCATTAAAAGCATAACTTTCACATACCTTCTTTCTTATACCACTTACCTAATAGTGTCTATCCTGGGCTAAAGTTGTCAGAAAAGTGGGTCAAGAAGCAGGATTTGAAGATGAGGGATTTTGCTAAAGTCTTAAGAAAAAGTGTCTACATGCAAGAATAAAGGTAGAAGTCCGGTTTTCATTTTTGATATTTCAATGAAATTATCAATTTATGTGTTGTATTTTCAGGTTTCTACACAAACCATTCATTGCGGACGACCTGTGCTACACGACTATGCAACAGCGGGGTGGATGAGCAGTTCGGCGCACGAACCACTGGGTCCAGAAGGGAGCACAAACATGTAAACGAGCAACAATAGGAGATGGTGAGCAGCGTCTTAAGCCGCGGAAGAAAACGGAGCTATGAAGGCTCTGCGATGGCGACGTACACGGCGACAACATGTGACGTTGGGTCTTTGAAATTTACAGTCAATGTCAAGGTTGCAACAATGTAGTTTCCGAAATAAAGGTTGATTTGATCGTTTGCATTCGTGTGTCTCTTTAAGAAGCAGACGAACAGAAGAAAGTAGTCACCAAAGTATAACCAATACTTCGGTTGGTTATACTACACCCTAGAACAAAACAGTCGTAGTGTAAGTGTGGTTGCTTGTACTAGCCCAGACTTAAGCTGGTTTTATAGTGCTAGATCACTGAGATACCGTGCATCAGTTAAGCATGAATACCCCACTCAGACACATCATACTTACTGAGAGCCGACCAGTCCTTGTTGTACCCATTAATGGTAGGCAGGAGCAGACAAGTACCCTATTTTAACGTATTTTTGGTATGACGCGGCCGGGGATCGAACCCGCGACCTTCCGCTCTCCGGGCTGATTGAATTTGAGACTACTGTATTTAGGCTACAGTTTTGAAGGCCTATGCACTGGCTCTGGGAGTGTACATGAATTTATTTAGGTCTGCTAAGAAAAATGATTTTGCGAGAAAGAAAGAACTCTGCTTGATACGTGGCATTCTTCTAAAGAAGTAAGTGGTGACTTTGATAGGTAGATGGTTTGATATAGTTCGATTTGATTCAAGATTTTACCTGCGTTTGTCAAGAGACATTCGGATCAGAAAGTTGATCAGTTGCACAAGACTGTAATTGTAGCAGACTCAATAACACATTTGATTAGTTTTAGGTTGTCAGAGTTTTCAGGCAGGAGGCCACGAAGTAATAAACTAGGAAAGGACAGTCAAACCTCTCCTTGTTATTGTGCAAACATTTCGAAGTCTGGTTCTGAATTGTTCTACTCCAATTGATTCTAAAGATACACCCTGAATATAAACATTATGTCATATTTTCGGACACACCTTCTTGCCTTCAGGCTATTAAAATCTTTCTTGTAAACATCCACTTTAATTGCAATCATCAAATAATATACTGATCTTGCACCTGGCCAATATGACATCGTCTTTTGTTGGTTAACCAGCCATGTTGGAATCAATGATAACACGATGGCTGATGCTGCAGTAAAATGCAGCTCTCAGCAAATCTGTGACACCACTTCTCATCCCATATTCTGATTATGACTTATTAGAGGTAACATCCAGGATCTTCGTCTGTCAGTCCAGATTTGAAGAGGACATTAATGTCTCATTGACCATGTGAGGGGTGCCTCTACCGGTCTTCACCTTTATGGTGGCAACTCCGCAGGTAAACTTGGCTAGTGCCGATCTCTGACTTCCGGGCAGCTCGGCTCTGACGTAAAGTTCTACAGTGAAGGTGTTCTTAAAGGTTCTGTAAGTTCTCAGTTTATTTCGGCCGCTTCTATTACTGCTATCCGATCTTGAGACGTTTCTTTCCCAATCAACCAACCTTGAAAGTCTCAAACGTCTTTGTGGTAATACTGTTCACAACATATTGTTTTCCATATCGATTTTCAATATTGATGATGTGACCCAAATGTAGTGTTTTATGTATTCTAAAAGTCAGATTTGCTTTTCTTCTCGTAGATCACTTGTGACACCACTTAACTATCTTGTTGGTAATTCTGACCTGGGTCATGTTTCTATGGCGCATATAAAGTCTTGACACACTGGTCCACTGCCTCACTCAGGGTCCAGGCCATATCTCCACACATTTACCTAGTTGTACCATTAACATTACCAAAACGTGTGTCTAACGTCTTATGTAGTTGCTCTCAGGAGAAAACGTACTGATAAAGCTCCGACTGATGTCTCAATTACTCCTATCCACGTTGTCATTGTATTGTGTTCAAAGGCTGCAGTTTGTCTCTGATAGGAAGGACGGAAGGACACTTTGGAAAAACAAGAGGGATGCTTCATTCAGCGTCCTTCTCAAATACCACAGCTAATTTCTTCTCCGACATTTTGATGACTGTCAGTAATTGAATTTCTCAAAATCTTGCACAAAAATACACTACTTGGTTTGGAATCACAGTCAGGAGAATGGACCATTATGCTATTTCCGTAGTGAATGATGGAACACTGACAGGAAAGGCGTGTGTTATATCGTCGCAAGCTGCGTAATGGGAACAGACACCTATACATGACTGTGTGTCTTAGTATGTATTGTTGTTGTTTTCAGGTGAATATGTACAGAGAAGCCAAATTAAGCATTGCACATTTGCATTTGAGTTGGGGTTGATGTCCTATTTATATTCCGTGTATTGAATTGTGTTTACATTTTAATGACAATTTGAATAAACCCTTAAACACTAACAAAGGATCAGCAGGAACATGCTTGTTGTATCTAATTCAGGGATGCAGGGAAACAGCATGTTAGCAAGTTTGAATACAAGCATAATTACTCGTCTTAGTTATGCACCAATATTTTAATGCAAACATCTAAATGGATTAGTGTGCAATGTTCATACTAACTCCATTCACATTAACATATTTTCCATCATGTGTAACGTGCCGTGTAGTTGATGCTTACTGCTACACAGCAAAAATAACAAGGTTTCCAGACTTCCGGAAACCTACATGAAACTGGGTAATGCCAGAATTATGTAGGTTTCCGCTCACGGAAACTATGAATGTTTGTTTCCGGCAGTTTCCTGTTGCTGAAACTAACAAGAAAACAAACAAGGTTAGTTTCCAGAAATGGAAACTGACAGTGAAGTATCATTGTTAGTTTCCATTGCATAAAGCAACTGGAAACCATCATTGATGGTTTCTATTAGTGAGAACTTGAATGAAACGATCGTAGAAAACTTTGACTCCATATATCCAGAAACCTACATTAACCCACGTTAAACTGCCTATGTATTATATTGGTTTTAGTTTCGTGATGTCAGTGTTTCTGTACATCAGAATTCAAATAAAAGATATTGTCACATAAAATAAAATTAACTTCAGGAAAACGGAAACCTAATTGAAAGAATATGGAACCTGAAGATTCTTTACGTTTTGTTTGGTAATATTAAGGAAAACTTAAATTTATAAGAGATTTGATGGTACATTTAAAAGCTATTTAAGCAGTGTAAATCAAATATAGTTTGCAACGACCACAAAAGTAGCGGATGATTTGGACTACTTTCAGTGTACCATGGTTTCCTTTTTGGTTTTTGTGTGAACCATATGTTATCGACTTTGTTAGTTTGATTAGTTTGTCACAGATACCTGTGGTGAGACAGACTTTGATCGCGTTTTTGCAAACATCCGTTACCATAGCTATTTCACAGCAAGTCATATGTCTGCACATTCGATAGTTGCGAATGAGATTACATACAGTCATTGAAGACAGCGGTGTTTATCCACAGTTATCTAGAATATCTATGATAAACATTAGCTAAGTATTTTGAGATAGGTTTCTGTCATAATCTAGTTTCACATAGTATTTATATTTTTACCTCATAATCCTAGCATAATTAATTGTTAGTATATTTATATGCGCTTTGAAACCCCATAAGGAATTGCACGATCTGTTTATAGTGAATTTATAAAATGACTTTAATTTCTAGATATGTTATAGAGTACCTAAATTATAAGTGAATCATATTTCACACACATTTGTCTGTCTCGCCTAGAAGAACTTCACAGCGAAAAATTTGAAGGGGAATGATTTTGTTGAATGCTACAATAAACATAAGAAGAAAATACAGATAGCGAACTAACGTTATAGCAAAACTATAAGGCTATTACCTTGTGGGTTGAAGTCTAAAGGGCCAAAGGGCAAAAAGGATTGAAAAAGTCAAAAGGGCCAAAGAAAAGTCAAAAGGGCCATAGGTAAAAAGAGAACATGCAAACTAATATATATTGTATATGTTTTATTATATTAATATTTATTATTATTATTTGTATCAATATGTTAATAGTAACAAAAGTAATAATTTATAGTGTGACCATCATACACTCGATAGTTGATATTTGATTAAATAGTTATGAAATCATTACACAAACAGTTGTATGGTTGGTTATACTCATAACATAAACACTTTTAAAACCACTACTGTTAATCTTGTTTTGATTACTGACTACTTGTAATCATTACAAAAACAGTTGTATGGTATAAAGTAAACAATTAACCACTCTGAGTTTTTTTAAATAAACAACACTGAGACACTCTGATATGTTTAGAATGTTTAGGATTAGAACTACTGCAACAACATGTAGTGAATTTCTGTTAATCTTACTATTTTTTAAAAGTTTGGCCCTTTTGACTTTTCTTTGGCCCTTTTGACTTTTTTCAATTTTGGCCCTTTTGGCCTTTGGCCCTTTTGGCATGTTCCCTTACCTTGTTCGAGGAATGTATCCATCAATATCCACATAAAGGAGCGATATGCCATTCATCTGCAGCTGACAAAAACATGTTCCATGTCACGTGACTTTGTTTCAGTTTTTTTTCACATTGGTGTATGTTCTCATTGGACACCTAAGATAACACACCTGACAAATATTTACATAATGTCCAGAATTCTTTTTAAAAAAACAATGAGCGATCAACGTATTGTCGAATAATCCTTGAAGGAAGGTCGTTGTGTTTACACGACAGAATGTGGGTGTATTCAGTATAGGTTAGTAACTCTACAAACATAAACCCTACCTTTTGACATATCCGTTGGGCAAGATAAACGTAATAAATCAATAAGCGTGCTATCGTTTAATCCTTTCATCTGTGTTTGTTTTTTAACTCAGTTGATAATTCCTTTTGCTGCACCTTCATGCATGTATTACATAACATGAAATACATCAGACCTTAATTTTAATATTTAGTGCAGACTTGAGAAATGCAAAATGGGAATCTTTGTCCGGTAATCTGAGCGGTGTTACCACTAATTATACCTGTTATAAATTCATTAATTTGACCATGAATTGAATGATGACAAATAAACAGGTGTAGGTTTATATCACCAAACATGGGTTACAGCAATGGAGTAGTGATCGCTGTATTGCATACAATTTTAATTGCCTAAAACACTTAGGGGTCGACGCTGTTTGAGGATATGAACGGAACTTCATTGTTGCATAAGAAATGCAGCATTTGCTGTGTACTAAAGTTAAAAAGTGTGTATACCTAAATGCCAATTTATTGCAAGTAAATCTTGCAATGGCAAAGTGGGGATGGTTTACTTTACGGATTCCAATACATCAAATGCGTGGTTTGAATATAACAGGTCATCAGACATCACAGAAATAGGATCAATTGGATCGGTCATCATACCATCGACGCATCAGAAAATCTGAAAAAGCTCACACTACTGCAATACTTTATTACAATCAGACTACAACTGCATCCACCGTTCTTATTGTTTCATTGATTAGGTTGAAGAAATTCTGCCAAGGTAGACAGCTGCCCTGTCCCTGTGTCTGTCCCGGTCGATGGAGCAGGTGCTGTCCACCTGGCAGCCAGACCACGTAACCGGAAGCGCTTGATTAGGAATGAATAAGGCCCCGCGAGATGTGATTGTCATTGTGAAAACAAACAATTTACATAAACACATTTTGCAGTTATGAGTTTTTTTCTAAAACTGTGAAGGGTAAGCAGACTATTGGCATGTTTACAATAGAATTTTTTAAAATAATTGAGCACCCATAAGTCTTTGTTTGAAATGCCGCCATCTTTGTTCAAACGTACAAGCACGAGATGGGAAAACTTCGCAATTGTTGTTTTGAAGTAAGGTCTATGAGAGTAAGGTAGTAGAAATGGCACTCTGTATGCAATTTTCTTGAGACATGGCAACATATTTCACAATCGAAGCTTTGGAACTGAGGATCCGGAAACTTGAGCGATCTCAACGGAAACCCAGGGCAGAGAAATTAGCTGTACCCCGTCCTTGTCTGGTTGGTTTCAGATGAAATTGAAATTCATTATTTTCTTCTTATCATAACAGTCAGTTTGCATCGAATTAAACGTTTTCGGTAGCAACGTTATTTTACAGTAACGGTTCGCTCGCATTTCGATTTCCCTCACGGTTATTAATGTGGACGTTGCATTTTGGTGTGAAATCTGTAAAACACAACATTATTGTTGATAACAGCTGAACATTCCGTTAAGATATAACCATAAGACAAGAACGCTTTCCGTGTTCCCCATTAAAATATACCTGTTTGTTGAGTCTGAAATGGTAATATGCAGCAAAGAAACAAATATTCAACAATTCTTTATTACAAGATCCAAAGTATGTACAATTAGTCAAGGAAACTATTAAAAGCACGTTGACCAAATATAACACAAAAGCAGAAGACCAAATTCCAAAATACCAAATTAATGATCAACTTCTATGGGAAATGATTCTTATGGAAATCAGAGGATTTACAATTTACTATACATCAACAAAGAGGAAAAAAGATAAGAGCAGAATCAATGAACTAGAAACATTATTGCACGATTTAGAGATAGAACTGGATAACAATGACAGTTTACAGGCCAAAGAAGAAATTTTAAAAAGAATAAATGATACAAAAACTGAACTTAATGAATTTAAAACAAATAAAACAAAGGGAGCATTTATTAGACCAAAAGCAAAATGGACAGAACAGGGAGAAAAACCAAGTAGATACTTTTTAAACTTGGAATTTAGAAATTTTCTAAACAAGTCTATATCAGAAATTAAAAAACCCGATGGATCAACCATTAGAGATCAAGAAGAAATACTAAAAGAAACCCAAAGCTTTTATAAACAACTATATAAAAATGAAAACTGCACACAAATTAATCTTTGTTAAACAAATACAATATACCAAAACTAAATGAAGACAGTGCCGCACCTTTAGAGGGAGAACTAACATATGAGGAAACCCTAGAAGCATTGAAAAAAATGAAAAATGAAAAAAGTCCCGGACCAGACGGTTTTACAACAGAATTTCTAAAATTCTTCTGGATAAACTTGAACAAATTCTTGATAAACTCGTTAAATTATGCATATCAAAACGAAAATCTATCA
This sequence comes from Haliotis rubra, assembly GCF_003918875.1. Classification (NCBI taxonomy): domain Eukaryota; kingdom Metazoa; phylum Mollusca; class Gastropoda; order Lepetellida; family Haliotidae; genus Haliotis; species Haliotis rubra. Next base: position 216,047 of record NW_025767516.1, read on the forward strand.
GTTACCCAGAAACAAGGATTAATTACATGCTTATTAAAAGAAAACAAACCAAAACTATTTTTAAAAAATTGGCGGCCAATTTCTCTTCTTAACACATCATATAAAATTGCATCAGCGGTTATAGCTAATAGAATGAAGAAAGTATTACCACTAATAATAAATGATGATCAAAGGCTTTGTACCAGGAAGATATATTGGTGAGGTCACAAGGCTGATATACGATCTAATGGAGTACACAGAATCTTACCAAATACCAGGACTATTAGTTCTAATAGATTTTGAAAAGGCTTTTGATTCAGTTGACGGAAACTTTATACTAAATGTGTTAAGATTCTTTAATTTTGGACCTAGTTTTCAGAAGTGGATCAGAACTTTTTTTAAAGATATGCAATCAAGTGTACTTGTAAATGGATTTGCTAGCACCTTTTTTCCTATAGCCAGAGGTTGTCGCCAAGGAGATCCGGTATCGTCATATATTTTTGTTTTATGCGCAGAAATTTTAGCTATACTTATCAGAAATAATAAAAATATAAAAGGTATTAAAAAGGGAAGTATTGAATATGTTCTTGCACAATTTGCTGATGATACCTCTTTATCTTTAGACGGCACTGAGAGTAGTCTATATGCCTTGTTGAACATTTTATCCTTTTTTGCAAGGTTTTCTGGCTTGAAAGTTAATGCTCACAAGACAAGACTGATCTGGATAGGTTCAAAGAAAAGATGTAGATATAAACTCTGTAAAGACTGGAACTTAGATTGGACTCAAAGTGACTTCAAGGTACTGGGTATTATGTTTGATGTAGACCTTGACAAAATGGTGAAACTGAACTACGATAATAAGTTCAAAAAGATAGAGAAGGAAATGAAATTATGGTCAATAAGAACACTTACTCCAATCGGTAGAAATGTTGTTTTGAAATCACTACCACTTGCAAAATTAAATCATTTATTTTCCTCAATTCCATCACCCCCAGATGAAATAATAAATCAATTTCAACAAGCCTGCTTCAAATTTGTATGGAAAAACAAACCGGACAAAATTAAAAGAGACGTTTTAGCTATGCCACCTGATTACGGAGGAATTAGTGTCCCACTCATTAAGAATAATATTTATGCACATAAAATAGCATGGATAAAAAAATTATATTCCAGTAACTGCAAATGGAAAGCATTAGTGGATAACTGTATACCTAACTACGGAAGACTTTGGTTAGCTGATCCTGAATATTTGGAAAAACATATAAAACCATACATAAAAAATCCATTTTGGAGAGATGTAATCTCTGCATGGGGATCATATTTACAAAAGCATTATAAAACAATAAACCCAAATGACATGTTAAACCAATGTATTTGGTTTAATTACATGTTTAGCATAGGTAACGAAACAAATTTTATAAACAATTGGTACAATGCAGGAATACACTTTATATATGATCTAATGAACCCAACCACAGGGGAATTCTATACTGTGGTTGGGTATATATCAAGTTAAAACAAATATCTTAAGATACCACAGTATTAAATCTTCCATAATTGCCTGCTTAAAGAGAAGACAAATCACTCTACCTAAAACACTCCCATTCTCACCAATACTTCCATTTAATATATCCAAACTAAATCTAAAGGTCAAAGGCACCAAACCCTTCTACCTTTCTTTACTGGACTCCAATTACAACAAGTCATATGCACATAAAAAGTGGGAAAGAGTCTTTGAAACACAGTATGATAACACAATACTACGAAACATATATATGATGGCAAAACGATCCACAAAATGTAGCAATTTGAAATATTCACAGATGAAGATATTATATGATATTATACCCACAAATATTTTCTTAAATATGATCGGTCTAAAGGACACACCTTTATGTACATTCTGTTCAAAGGAACTAGAAACAATTGACCACCTACTCTGTAATTGTTGTCATGTTAAAAAGATTTGGGAGAGTTTGACCGGATGGCTAATGACTGTAACTGAAGGTAACATTTACTTTACCCCTGAAAACATCTTACTTGGATTTAAAGGGAAAAACAATAATTCTTTAAATGCAATATGTCTTGTTGTGAAACAGGTAATATACACACAAAAAATAAAAGAACAAGTTCCAATTTTCAAGCATGTAGTAAGCGAGGTATCAAAATACTATGAAATTACAAAATATAATGCGTACTCTACATGCAGCAATAGTGAGTTTTTTACCTTCTGGTAATCTTTCCACAATCTATTTACAGAAAATACTAGGTCAGAAAACATATAATAAATGTATTTAATTACTATTATTAGTATTGGAATCACTGAGATAAGATTTTCAAAGACGTTTATTCATTGTATGAAGGGGATTTGTGAGGGTGTATTGAATATACTTGATATATTGTATATGAATATTTGTATGAATATACTTATGTGAATGCATTCTTCATGTACTATGTAAAATGTGGAAATAAAGATGTTAAAAAAAAAAAAAATAAACAAAGAAAGAAACAAATATTGATGAAATAAGTAGTTCATGATAATTAGGTGGAAAATATTACCAATCCACATATGTTCATAATCCAGATGCGTGTCTCTTTATGTTTTAGACGGTTGTGAGAAGAATCATGGACAAGTTCGTGGGGTCCCTTGAAAATCCACTAAAACGGACTTATTTAAGGTAAAATAACTTTCTCCAAGTTTTATTATTGCTCGACATGATAATACCATATATGTTGGGTTTTAACTTTTATAAGATTACGAATGTCATTGCCTCCGCCATTTTACACATAAATGCAAACCAAAATTATAATTGTCATCAACTCGTTTTTTTGGTTTGATACATGGTGTATTGTGTTGTCCTCTATAGTTAAAATGTTTTAGATTTAATTACTAGTTTTACATTTATATCTGTGATATTCTAGGTTTTTTTACTGTCCTTCGTTGACAGGATATTAACTCTATCTTTAATTATTGTTAATATGTATGTTGTTTTAGTCACGATATGGCTGAAATATTGCTAAAGTGACTTTAAATTTTAACTCACTCACTCACTCACTCACTTGATACATGGTGAATAAGATAATAATCAAAATAAGGAGTGTCGGATTGTAATAATATATTATTTGAAAAATCAAAATGAACGCATTTGCTTCTCTTAATAGAAGCCTTTTGGGGAACCTGGAAGAGCAAGGGCGACCACCGTCATGGCATATTTCAGGAAAGAATCAAAATCACGCGGTAGATGCTAAAGAAACAAAAGAATCCGATCTGTAAGTTCCTGAAACTGGACTATATAAAACCATTTGTACCGGTTTATACACTTCCTGACACCAGAGTTGAAACACCCTTAGTCATTTAACTGACATGATGGGCTACATATTATCACACCACAACATAACTGTAATAAAATTATCTAATTAGACCAAGTGCCTCTCTCAAGAATACATGTTGGACATAACTTTCAGAATGCATGAATTGTATTTTCCCCCCCCAGAAACTCCAACAGCGCCCGATGAATCTAGTAGTATTAACTGGACTGAGAAAAGAAAACAGAAGGTGGCTGCAGTCCTAACCCCCCGAATTGACATCGCCTGTGGTGTCCGACGAAGGGTGTGGGACATAACATCAGGTTGTGTAGATGGTTAGTGCCCAAATTGTGATGTTTTTTTTTGTCCCAATGGGTTTTTGTCCTGTTTTTTTTTTCCTAGGGGGATTTTGTCCACAGTTTTTTTTGTCCGCACACCTACTGGTCCGGAATCTTAACTGAAACTTAAGTTTCCAGTTTGATTCAGTTAGGTTTCCGGTGTCCGGAAACGAAGTCATTTTTTGCTGTGCTACCATGTGAGGACTTAATATTATCTTCTGAGAGTGTATTGAGAAAAGTATGCTTAATTACCATGTCGATCCCAAACGTATAAGACTGTTGCACAAAAGAACTCAAACGTTTTCAACTTTGTACATCACCATCACCTAAACCAGTTGATTTACAACGTGAACCACACAAGTGACACGAACTATATTTGATAGAGATCTCTGTATTGACTTGTTCATGCGTTCTCTTGATATCGCATAACTTGACCATCGCTATGTTTCCCCTTACCGCCCAATGCTATTTGTTTTGGCAGACACTAGAGGATAATTACTATCAAGTGTTGACTATCTGTACGTGTTCATGACTCCGTGGATGATACGCCCACGTTATTACGAACATCTACTATCATCAGTGATTGACAGTGATCCATAAAGAAATAAAAACTTTTGCATACTCTAACGTGGACAGTTGTGATTATAGAAGCAATATTGTTGCTTTTTATATTCATATTACTCCGCTCGCTCACTTCCTGAGAGGAGCGGTGGGGTAGCCTAGTGGTTAAAGCGTCCGCTCGTCACGCCGAAGACCCGGGTTCAAATCCCGAAATGCGTACAATGTGTGAAGACCATTTCTGTTGTTCCCCGCCGTGACATTGCCGAAATATTGCCAAGACCGGCGTAAAACCATACTTACTCACTCACACTTGCTGAGATTGTAGAGAAATACAATACATTCATACTGTTGTCCTAACCATATGTCGTAATTGTCTGCTGAAGCAGTTTCATTTTAATGTGTTTAATATGTGTGTACATTGTGGGAATGCACCACTGAAGTGTTTGAGAAAAGGGCAACTTACTTCTCAGTGCAAATGTTTAGAATTTTGTTGAGGAGATGAATAATAACGGCATTTTAATATTGTCTTTAGCGGTCAGCCACGCACGTTGGGTATTCACCCGAACGGTGTCTTTCAGTTTTCATCACATGGTAAGGTAGGACATATTAAATTAAGAACGCTTTTCGCCATTTCTACATTATCACTTTTTCTCAAAATATTGCCTGAATTCTTTGTCACATTTCACCACTTATCTAAGAGAAAATACGTGAATAGCTGTAATATTACTGGTGAAGCTTAAGGCAATATAAACTCACTCACTTCAGTAAGTCTCGTATATTGATTTTCAAACATTGATTTGAATTTTGAAACATCACGTACCTAATCAGTACAGCGTCAGTGAATGAGAAATGTGTATGAGCTAAATGTACAATTCTCAAACGTTCAGTTTGCGACGAAAATGTCTCACCGGTACTTGCCGAATAAGACAAAATATTTTGTGTATATTGCGTCCTTTTGTGTGACAGGGGCCTGTCATCGAGTATTCGAGTCTCAGGTTCGTTTCGAGGCCTAAACATCTACCGCGCACCAGTACTTAGGTCCCTTAAGTCTGACCGGAACCTATCATCCGATTAGATTGTCTTTCTGTGATGTAACGGACGTTGTCCTTCAAGTCGACGTTAGAAGATACTGTGAAAGGCGATCATGTTAATTATGCCAACAACAGAGCAATTGCCCAAAGGCTACTAGACGTCTACATTGCTGCCGGTAGGTATATATCAACTGACCATGTAGCTGACTGTTGATGGAATCAGAAATATTGCGACTGTTACCATGACAATAGTGCTCGAGACACAAAGAACAGTTGTCTCATTTTGTGCCACAAGTATCCGTTTCTCCTTCCATAAGTTGATTTAATCTGTCACGTACGCATACAGCCTTACTGACAAAAACATGTAACAGTGGTTATGTGCAACTCGTCTTTTGTTAGGTAAACGAATGAGAATCATTTGGTCAAAACTTAAAGAAAATAATTAAATGAAAATAATTTATTATTATGGATCCAAACTACGATGACCGTGCTGCAACTACTGTGTGTGTATTATATATATATGTATATATATATATATATATATATATATATATATATATATATATATACACACACACACACACACACACACACACACGCACACACAAGACAAAAGTCTGAAAATCCTTATTACAGATATCATTTCTTCAATTCTTGCAATATACATGTGCTATATTTTCTAAACCGTATTTTATCTATGCTTGTTAAAACTATGTGTGTGTAGTACATGTTGATGTGTGGAATAATAGTAAACACATATTGTTGTGGTACAATTTGGTTTGTGTGTGTGTGTGTGTGTGTTTGTGTATTCGCTCAATTCCCATGTTTTGAATTGACCAACTCGAAAATTGGATAAATATTTCAATGTGAAAACTGTTAAGGATCTCTTCACTTCTGGTAATTTTCATTTAATTATTTTAAATAAATTGATTTAATTGTCATTTTGACTGATATATTTTGCAGATAGATGTATTTTAATGATTGGTAGTTTAGAATAGCAGATTAGATTGTTTGTGGCTGTGTCCTCAAGTGGGGTTAAAGTATTGTAAAATTATTGTCCTCCTGAGAGAGTACGTAAGTCCCGAAACATTCAAAGGAAATTTAAATTTACCAGATGTTTTGAATGTAGTATTTTTGTAATTTTAATGGTGGCTAAATTTGACTACAATCGCCAGCTGCTGAAGAGTTGACATAAATCCAGCTGGGGTCCATGCAGGTAACAAAAGTACTGTAAGTCCCCATGGTCCGTAGTATGGATATCAAACTTCAGTTGTTGGTGATCTATAGCCCGTCTTTTATATTGCACTGTTGTCTCTAGTGATTTATGTTTATGATAGCGTACTAGTTTAAATTAAGAGCTGTGGTAATCTAGTATTTTACTGTCCTTCGACGACAGGTTTTTACGTTATAAATATATTTAATTTAACATTGCTATAAATTAAATTGTTCTCGTCACGATATGCTTGATGTGACGCTAAATATTAACTCACTCACTCACCAACTCGAAAAGAAATTCTAAAGTGTGTAAGAAACAGGCCAGCAGAGAGGGGAGAGTTTTACAGTTGTGTTTTTATTTCAGAAGGAAATGCCATTACCAAATAATCAGGCCTAATACTTGCCTAAATGTATTGCAATCAAAATGTTTCCATAAAAGTGTTCCACCAGGAGTAAATTCAAGAATACACCACATCGGTTGCAGTAAAAGAGAAAAAGAGCAAAAACGAAAACTCCAACTATTGTGGCTGTGATCCAAAATGCTCGCAAACGTTACGTAAGGAGTGTTGTAAACCTACTGCCCGTACCGTCGTCCGTGACAAACTGTCAACATTTATTAACAGACACCTGAGAAAATCTTGCATCCAAAATAACGCCCGAATCAATACTTCCCTATCTCTTCATGAGACACAAATTACTTAGTATTAAACTTGCTGTCACTCGTGTTTTCTCATTATTCGTATCTTCAGGTCAACTCTGAATCATTAACTTGCAACTTCAAACACCAATGATTGAAATCTTAGTACCATGTTTCGGTCGTTCCTGTATAAATTCATCTCCTTTGTTGTAAACCGTCCCAGTACAGTCGTCAAATCATGTATACATTTCAGCGTATTGTGTAGAGGTAAGGGAAAACTCCAACACGTGCTGTCTGTAAATGTACTCATTAAGACGGCCAGATCACTAACGATCCAGACATTTTTTAAGATTGTCCTTTCAGTTCTGCTGACAACTTCAAGCTTTCTGTCAGTGTTAATTGACACAAGTAAGGACGCCGGGAATTGGAGTAACGAACCAGAATCACTCTGCCTCACGACAGTGTCCACCAACTATATGAAAGCTCCTCACTGATGTCGTCCTGGTGCTCTGAAGTGCAGAGCTCAATGTGATTTTGTCCATCACTATCCACTGCCACGATGGGGGTAGCCTAGTGGTTAAAGCGTTGGCTCGTCACGCCGAGGATCCGGGTTCGATTCCCCACATGGGCACAATGTGTTAAGCCCATTTCTGGTGTCCCCCGCCGTGATATTGCTGGAATATTGCTAAAAGCGGCGTAAAACTAAACTCAGTCAGTCAGTCAGTCACTGCCACGATGAAGTGTTCCCACATTCACAAGCTCAAAACAATCGTGGATCAAGCTTACCATGTAACAAGGCGCTGCTTTCGGCCCTTGATGATTACTTGTTTCATCAGTGTTACATCGTTCTAGGCATACATGTCATAATTGAATTCCAATTTGACAAATCACAAATATTGTTTCTAGGTGAATACTTGTCATGGGGGAAAGATAAGGTCGCCTTTAGCGAACAGCTGGCCTCATCACTATATAATAGGGATTCACAAACACATGGTGATGTTACCTTGAAGTCGTACAGTGGATGTTTACTTATGATTCCTTTTGATTTCAGAAGGTTTGTGCCTTGTGTGTACCTCACATTGAATGGTTGGGTTCTAGCTGGGTCCTGCGATATTATTTATAGTAAACACACAATTTAACAAGTTTATCCCTCAAAATAGTCATGATCCCAAAATATATGTTCAGTATAAAATCGCCTGAATTAACACCTTTATGGACTAATGAAACAAAACTCTTTACTCATGCTCTTTGGATATTAACCATCTTAATTAGGAAAAGTACACTCAAAGTGATCAACAATCCTCGTAAATAATGAACCCTGACAATGTACCATTAAAAGTATTTGGCTTCTTGAACCATCTGACCACTGGCTCAGTAGCAATATCCGCCACCAATTATATCCTTATTGGGATCCCGTCTATAACACGAGGGAGCCAGACCAACCACAGAGCTGGTTTACGAGAGTCAGTATAGGACATATCACCATGTCCGCTGTTCCATGCTAGTCCAGCGGGTTCGGGTATGATAAAGCAGCAACGTGGCGAGCCACATGGACACTACGTGTTCACAACACCACCGCTGTAGGCAGAATAGTTTGCCCACGTGTTAGACTAATTGACAACTGCTACGAGTAATTACTATAGATTTTGTTTTGCTGACCGGATGAAGGAGTACGGTTAAAGCAACAGTCTGCAGGTCGGCGATACAAGAGTGAATGAGGCTGTAGCAGCAGGATGTTGTGAAGAATGATCTCCCTTAACATGTAAGGATCTGCAGTATGATCCTTAGTATGTTCTATGACATGTAGATATTTTGGTATTGACGTAGTAGTAAATAGTCATCTCAGTTTGTGACAGTGTTTGTTTACCAGTGATATCAACCTTAGCCTGGGGGATAGTACCGAAATACAGTTCAACGTTGCGTTAACACAAAGTATTTAGATCTACATTAGATACATAAAGTACCCGTGATAATCCGGATACGAATGTGATTTTCAGCAACCCATGCTTATCGTAACAGGCAAAATTTAGGCTTGCCACGTTTTTAATCGTAGAATATGTGAGCTTTTAATTTATGGTTACATTTCTCTTCTGTCGCCAATGGCTGAAGGGATGTTGTAAATCCAACTAGAGTCCATGCAGGTAGCAAAAGTAATGTAAGTCCCCATGGTCCCCATGGTATGGTGATCTACCTTCAGTTATTGGCGATTTATAGCCCATTTGTATACTGTTTTGTTTTTCCCCTATAGTTAAAACGTTTTAGATTTAATTACTAGTTGTACATACATATCTGTGATATTCTAGTTGTTTTACTGTCCATCGTCGGCAGGTTTTTTTATAATATATATAGATATCAAATGTTCTCGTCACGATATGGCTGAAATATTGCCGATGTGACGTTAAATATTAACTCACTCACTCACTCACTCACTCATACAGCTGGAATATTGCTGAGTACGACTTTAAACAACACGCAGTTAAGTACACTTGTATTCACTGGAACAAGTAATGTAGAGCATTCTGAATACAAAAACCTCGTCCATGATTTTCAAAATTCATGTCTAAAGCGTATAAACCCTACAGACCAAATCAAAGCAACCATTGACGTGACAAAATCATATGACGAAACCTCGTATTTGCGACCAGACAGGTTTCAAGATTTGTGAGTCAGTGAGTGAGTGAGTATGGTTTTACGCCGCTTTTAGCAGTATTCCTGAAATATTACGACGGGCTTCACACATTGTATCCAAGTGGGGAATGGAACCCGGGTCTTTCGGCGTGACGAACAAACGCTTTAACCACTACGCTACCCCACCGCCTTTGAATATTTGCGAACCCCCTAGCAGCTACTAGTGTTTCATACAGTGTCACTGTAACCAAAGGTCGCGTAACCATGCCGTCAACCTCTAGTTCACACGTCCAAATTCAGTTATTTTTCAGGGTAAATTTATGACATTTGACAGCAAATCGGAGGAAGAGAGAAAGTACCACCTTAGATATCTGTTTCTCCTCCAGCTGAAACATTGGATCCCTAATGAGAAACACTTAGTAACAAGATATTAAATGATAACTTGCATAACAACCCAAGAATCTTTTGAGTTTCTGTTTACCTAAACAAAATTAATAGATGGGCTTTTGGTGCCCTCTTTAACTAAAACTATCCTTACTGGAACTTCAAATCTTCAAGGAAAAGAGGGACACGTATAAAGTTATTATCATGCCCGAAAGTGAGTGACTGAGTTTTGATTTTAATATTATTCGACAATATTTCAGCTTTATTGTGACTAAAGAGTTTTAATTTCATAATAAATCATGGTAAATAATAAAAACCTATCGATGGAGAATAGTAAAAGTTACTAGCATATCAAAGATTTAATTGTAAAACTAGTATGAAAATATAAAATATTTTAACTATGAAAGAGAATACATTACAAAATAAAAAAACGGGCTATAGATCGCCAACAACTGAAGGTACGTCACCATACTAGGGGCCATGGGGACTTACAGTACCTTTGCTACCTGCATGAACCCAAGCTGTATTTACATCATCTCTTCAGCCATTGACAATTGTAGTCCATTAGACATACATTAACAAAATACATGTTCTACCATTAAAACATGTGGTATGAAACAATGTTTGAATGAAATGGAATTTCAGTGGGACAATACTATTACGCTACTTCAAACCCCTTTGAAGAAAATGCAACTAACAGTCCGAAAGTGAAGGTATGTGTCTCAAGCATACCAAATGCCGCTCTTACCTGTATTGAAAGAGGATGTTCTTAGTTACGTCAAGGTGAGAAATATACTGAAATAAAAACAAAACAAGACATCCTGATGTGCTGTGCGTGTTTGATCATCTTATTCCAAATGAAGTCCTGTCCCAAATAAGACGAACTAATGAAATTTGCCATAAGCGATTAATCTGATAGAAATCCGTTCAGATTCCATACGCTTGGCACTCGGATGCAGATGGAGGCAACAGTACACAATCAAAGGCCACCACAAGGTAAAAATATGCGCCAATGGATATTTCAAATATTCTGAAGACCTTGTGAAATGTCACCCCCATGATCCTCGGCATCCAGATCATATTGGTCGGGATCAGGTTTCAAGTACATCCGGCAGTCGGCAGTTCCTGGTGGTTGTGGGTCATGGACGACCATGTTATCTTTCATATGCGCTTGATGGGATGGTATAAATCCAACTAGGGTCCGTGCAGGTAGCAAAGGCACTGTAAGTCCCTAAGTAGAACAACTAGATTATCACAGGAATAAATTTAAGACAAGTAATCAAATCTAAAATATTTTAACTATCAATGACAATACAATATAAAAAAATATGCTATAGATCGCCAACAACTGAAGGTAGATCACCATACTAGGGACCATGGGGACATTGTGATTAGTGATCATAATGACAATGATACAATGTGTTACCCAATGATGTAGCACTCAGCCATGTCTCGGTGAGGCATGGCGAGCGAAGCCATCCAGGCTACACTAGCCAATACTGAACCAATGTCATCACACTGGTGACACTTTGACGTCAATGCTACATAGTTGATTCAATGACACAATAGTGACACAGTGATGGCACTGACAATAATGACACAACATGGACAGATTGATGACACGGATTATATACGTACGCTTCTATTAAAAACGTGAAATGACGTTCAGTGTCGAATGCTCAAACAGCATGTATATTCCAAACATCCATTGTTCATGTACTATGAAGTTAAAGAGTGCTTCACTTATATTAAATCTGTTGTTTTCACGCCGATGTCACATTGCTGCACTATTGCTTACTGTGGCGTGAAACAACATCTATCTGGCTGCATCGTTATGTCTTGCATTTTGCAAACGATGAAGAATAATAGCATATGCCTTGGTAGCTTATTCTGTCCATGGTTCACAGTTATCTAAACTGGACAAACAAATCTGCTTGATAATGGTCATGATAAAGCTTGAGAATGCACAGAGCTTGCTGTCAAATAGAATTAAGTGATAAGCCTCAGCTTTTCGTGTATAATCATTTTGCTATTTTGTCTTTTACAACTAACGGAATCCGTCTCTTAGGATGTCAAGATTGGGTATTCCCGAGCGTTGACGATTAAACACACACATACGCGCGCGCTCGCACAATAGAGCACATTGAAAGTCAAAGTTTAAATACAGTATTTTAATTATTGAATATGATAATAGACATGTTATTACACACGGATATAAAAAGCAATTGGCCATGATACCAGATATCCGTAGATGCAATTATTGATAAATAAATTACACTTGGATGAATGTTCTGGCAAGAAACATCCCGATATAAGTAAAAGGTGGAAAGGTTACATCAAGGAGTTGGCTTGTCAAGGGTAAATGAATACTAAATGTTATTAATAAATTGTATCCATCTCGGCACCCATCAGATGCGAAGAAATTGAACAACTCAGAGACTCAGTTTTTGCTATGAATCCATGTCACAAACTCATCTACCGTCATGAGAGACATCTGACAATCTGCCAGACATAGTGATATCGCAGAGTCACACAAGACAAGACTAACTAAGAACTCTTGAATTCGCAGCTTGTATCAGTCATCACCTAAGTCAAGCCATCGAACGGTGTTATCTCAAAGCCACCTACTACCTTTGCTGCCACACCTACAAAAATGACATATAGAGTCGCCTTTCTACATCTCGAGCGATATCCAAATGATTAGCCCTTTTATAATATCCCTAGCGGGGGCTTGATATTACATTTGAAATGTGACTACTTGTACCTCGAATGCATCATGATTGTTTCTTCCTTACGCAGGCCTTACACGTGAGACTCGCAAGCCGGTGATGAAGCATGAATAATTATTTACAGAATGCGTGGCGTCATACAAGAAAAACGTAAAGGAGACGTTTTCTGGCGTAGTTCAGGGACCATCGACCAGGGGTCCATGAAGAATCCACCAATAAGACGGTCCTTGGAAAAGTCACAACAAGTAACACCACAGCGACCGTCAACAGTATAATAGTAAGTTGTCGTTCGTATCGATTCAAAAAAGTTCCCCTTTCAAGTTCAGTTTCAGAGTAAAGCCGACTCCTTCTCTGTCCAGATTTCCTAACACGAAACGTAATGAGCAGGTTACACACAATGAGAATGACTGATGGAATGAATGAATACAAAGAGGCGTTAATCCAATACCAAATCCTTCTGTAAAAAGAAACCATATTCTTCCGCAATGCCACACTGAATGCCGTCGTGGGACAGAGTTGTCCAGAAGGTGTGGGAATATATTGCTGTTATAACAATACCAAGAATAATCATACTTAGTCGGGCAAGGTTTAGGTTCCACATCACAGAAATTCTCATTGGAAACGTCACGGCCATGAAACGTTTGATGGCCATAAATACAAGTATCCAAATGGAATACGTCACAAGACATTGATAAAGAAAATCCATTACCCTTCAACCAACACTTCTGAAGACCACTTCGTGATAGGTGGGAAAGGAGCTTCTGAAATATCGCCCGGTTGTCAAAATACATTTTGAAGTTGTCATCGGACTCATGGGAGTGACAGTCCTGAGAATTAAAATCCGAATATGACCCATAGATGACAGTAAAACTGTTGTTGATATATAGACCGGCTGCATACAGGCACTCATATTCATCTGCATCTTCGTGGTTGTAGTCATAATTATCCAGAAAACTTGATATATTTTATCAAAGAAACGTCCAGTTTATTGCTTGTGTCGTAGACGAGATGCATTTTGGCTCAAGGGGTCTTCCACATCAATGATTCAAGCTTTCAATAAAATTTTAGTGTCGAATCTTTCATGTTCAATGTAATGCTTGTTGTGATGGATAGATATGAGCAATAGTGATTATGTCCTTCAATGACGAACTGTGCTGTTTATTTTAATCATGGCTGTACGTCTACATTTTCTTATACACAACAGTGTAATTACAATAGTTCTTTTACACGAAACGAAGGCCAAACTCACATGTCATTGCAATGGACCTGACAATAGTTTAAGAACCGCATCTAAACGTCTTTATCATGTCAGCAATTCATAACTGTAAATATTCAATTTTAGTATCAAGCATCAGTTGTCGAGGTTGTGGCTGACCTGGTCCTTCCGAACCTTATTGTGAACTTTCGGCCGCGAGGTCACGTGGATGGAGTATTTTGTGCGTGTATAGAAAGTATTTGCAGGTATTCGTAAAAGTCATAAAGGATTCTGAATCACACTTATGTCCCCCGCTATACAAAGAAAACATCACTAAACAGAGGTTAATTATATTAAGTTAGGTCCTTGGTGGATAATGGAATACTCGTCCACTCCTTCCAATCGAATTCTGTCACTTGCATTTGACACAGTATCTCTTTCACCCCTTTTGGATATGCATCCGTGATAATCTGAAAGAAACGAATAAAATGTTACTTTTTCATAAATAGTTACAATAGAAGCGACAAAACCCTGTCCACATCCATAAGAAATATCTGCCAAAAGCAGTCGATTGTACAATACAGACTATACCATGAGGAGATATTTGTTTCAACAGTATTACAGCTGTATGATGTAAAGAAATCGGGACTGAACCAGTGATTGTGACGGTGTCAGCCCGATCTGTCGACAAATGAAAAATAGGATGTTCTTTTATATATTTATTACTTATACACCTGCAGAAATCACTTATTTATATAAAACACACACACAAATATATTGTGTGAGCTTTATGAAATATATATACAAATATGTTATATTGTGTGACATATGATACATGCATGATACATGCATGTTGTTATATTGACTGAATAAATATATTGTCTACTATATATATCACACTCTGTTTTAATTGGTTTGTTAATTTCGAGAACACTGGGAGTGAAGTCACTCATGTAGAACATCACCTCCCTTTTCCCGGACTGTCGACAAGTAATTTGGACGGATTATTTCTTGTTGTCGACAGTCCGGGCATAAACCGATTGTCACCATGTCATACGATTACAGAGTATATGTTTATGAATCACTAAGAAATACAGATGATTCTAGGTGTTCGCGAAAAGGGGAGCGTACCCTGCCTCTCTTCTCCCCAGCATAAACATATGCCTTGAAATATTTCCGGAACAACGTATGGTATAAGTCAAAATAGCTCAATGACAGTATGACCGCCGTATATTCTATTTCAAGTCAGGCAACACAAGCTTGGTCTGAGGAATTACTATGACCAAATGTAGAACCGGACAACCTGTTAGTTTATATAATGTGTGACTGGGTTGAACCAATAAGACATTCACACACTCAAGAGTTTGCATGAGTATATGTTTGGACGATTTGAATCAATGATGAACCAACCTCTTTGTGATATTTGCATACACTGATAGCAGTATGAGTTGTGTTGGAAGCTTTGTCTTCCATTATTTTGAACATTTCTTGCCATCTGTCCCTTTTGAGTGGATCCTTTCAGGAATGTTTTATCGTTGTTTTGCCTTTAACGCCAAACGGAATCTACAGACATTCTAGACTTCGGAATGCTATCTGGGTATATTATAGTTATGTCATTGTTTACTTTATCAATAATTATGATGTAGAGGTTCTGCTGTTCCACAGCCATCTGGTGCGCCAGTCTGTAACAATCGAGCGTGACAACATAAAGTGAATCATCAGTATCTTGACACAATTGGGGCGTTCACATATAACAAGTAAATATAACTGTCATTAAAGACAGGCCATGTACAGATATATCGTTCAAGAAAAGCACACTGCAAGCTTCCAGGCTTTTTTTAACCGTCATACAATTACTGTGTAATCCCGTGGTGTGACGTCTCTGAAAGCAACGACAGTTGAATCAATCTACCAAAAACAGGAGTAATTGTGTCACTTAGGGAGTGGAATTTCCAAGCCACTGACACATTGTACCATCAAAATGATGCTTGTTATGTTGCATCGATGTCAGCTTTTAGCCCAGAAACGTCCGTCTCAGATTTAGTACTCATTGGTAAAGACAACAGGGTAAGCTGATCACAAGGAATTACATCTATTTTCAACTATTGCGTTTATCACTCATTTGGCAACAATATTGTTGCATCTATCTGCAGCAATATATCCATCACGCGTTGAAATCTGTATCCCCCGACACATTGGGAGACATTTGTAAAGTAATGGTCAATTCTCCTAAATGCCAGGGAACATCCACTTGTTCCCTTACGTTATACTTGGTGGATTGTAACTTACCATTCCACACCGGTTTGGGAATATTAAAATGTCAAATTTATCTTGAGAAAGCTGGTGCACACTATTTTCTCTCTCTAATGCTCTCATAATGTGACTAGGGTAAAGTTGAAAACAATAAGTAGCCAGCTGGCTATTGTGAGTGGAGAACATGCTTAGACTGAGGAAAGTGTACGCAAGAAGAAGAAAAAGAAGAGATGTTATTTCAGCTATATTCAGCCCCCTGGTACCATAATCTCTGACATTGTATGAGCCGGTATCAAGGTGGAAAGGATTTTGTTGCTTTTGATTAATTAATCTGTAACTGATGTTTTCTATGGCAAATTAAGTTATAACGACGATATTATTTACTCGCAAAATGTCCGAGGAAACATCGACCGTGTTATGGTTAATATTCAGCAAGAATAAACCCCAAGGACCATAATATGAGTTTGTGATATTTGTCTTACTTCATGCAGCAACTCTCCCGTCGAAAACGGAAACATACTGACTTGAAATTGAGAACATTTAAGGTACATATGTGGCATGTCTAAAATAAGCCAGAGCCATAATTTCCGGAACCTGCTTGGAGCTTCATTAGTGTGCTCATACATTTAGTACAACGGGACCACATCATTGACGACATAGCACGACAAAAGCTACACGAGTTTCATCACCAAAATACACTGACATGGAAATAGATTGACATTTCTCACTATTTCAATTGTTTGTTAACTTTGTTTGTTTTGTTGTTAAAATTTCGAGGATTTTTAAGACATATGAGACTCGTACGATTCCGAATTCAAGATGAGCACGTGTTTTTGAAACACTATCAAATGAAACAATAGTACCATGTGTTCGCAAAAGGTGACGTGTCCGCCTCCACAGGTGACACTTGTCACAAACAAGGGGGTCGAAGTGACAATACTGCGCGATAAATGTCTTGCTACATTCACGTGGTTAACGTCCAGTCACCAGTGTGTAGATACTCGTCAATGTACGTCTTTATATTTGGTGTTATAATGCTAATTAGTTTATTATCATACTTGTATGCATTTTGAAACTAAATAAAAAACAGACGATATGCTGATACTTATAGTGAATTTATAACAGGACTGTAATATCTAGACAGTTATAGTTTGCCAATGTGAATCACAATTAAAGTACTGTCGGAAATGTTAGAAAAATGCTTTTTAGCCTTAATATCTTTAGAAAGGTGATAAATGTATTATGTTGTCAATATATCAACTCACCTATAGTGTACCTACTTTTTATTTCAATTGAGTTAACATTCCCATGCATTTAAAGGGCAGTTTTCAGGAGAGAATTTGGTACCAAAACAACAACTTAGGATTTTTTCAGAGTTCAACAACAGAAATCTGAAAAAGTCTTTACATTTATGCTAATAATACATGTCATGTAAAAATATAAATTAACGTTTTTCTTAAACAAATAAATGTTGAATGTTTGTGTTACTTTACTTAATTATCGTTTCTTTATTGAAGAAATATTAATATAAATGTTAAGTCTTGATAAATAAGTTTCCCGTCATGTATGCACAACTTTATCACAGCGTCCACTATGGCCAACTATTTGCAGACGATTGTTGCAAAGGTTTATACGTTTTTTGTACTTGAAAAAGACAGAGGTAAACCTTTCATCAGTATAGAAATGGTTTATTACAGAACTTGTAGAGCTGTTAGTATGTCTTACCAACACGTTTACAATATTGTAAACAAATCAGACAAGACAGGGACCGTCTCAAAAGCAAAACCGGGACGTAAAACCATCCTTGACAACTTTGACAAGGGAGTACTTAGACGGGCGGTCTACAAACTTTAGGAGAAGAAGAATATATATATTCTAAAAAAAGCTACACCAGTGACTTCGTTAAGTCTTTGGCCAATGTTCACAACTAGATGAAACTGACCGAATTACATCCATATTTTTGCAATGAAATATACTGTTGACATGCAAAACATTTATTAAAACGTTGCACATTTCTACAATCAATCGATAAGATAACACAAGTGATAGGATTCTTTCCAATGTACAGTAATTCGTATGTTTATTTCAAAACAAACACACATACACAAATGATCCCTTACATAACCAATACGTATACTATACGTACACATATTCAACATTTTGAAGAACACATCTATTGAGATTACGCCTCGCCCGAGCGTGTGCTCAGGTGTCAATTTCACCTGTCGATACCGTGCATGCTGATGACGTAACACAGGCAGTTAATGTTTGTATCAAATAACGTCCCACTACCCCTTAATTTTCTAAGTTTTTTGGTATTTTCATCAGTAAAAACGCATTTTCGGGCATGTCTCAAAATTTATTCCCTCGGTCTACATTAGGTAGATGTTTCTTAAAGTGATATTTGTTATTTAAGTAACTGTAATACCTCTGAATTTTATATATAAGTCGAAAAGCATTTTTCTAGCATTTCCGACAGTACTTTAGTGTATGTTGTCTGTCTCATTACACTTCACGGCGAAAACAATGATTCTGTTGAATGCTACGACAAATCAATAAAAACAAAATACAACATATTAAAATTAAAAGAGATTAAAGTTATAGCTACAATGTCAGGCTATTACCTTGTTCGAGTAATGTATCCCTCAATATCCACAAAAACGAGTGATATGACATTCATCTGCAGCTGTTCCAAGTCTAATGTACTAAAAAGTGATATCGTTTCAGGTATTTCATATTGGTGTATAGTCTCATTGTTCACCCAAGATAGCACACCTGGCAAATAATTGCATAATGTCCGCCATTCTTTACAAAAAAAGTAATTTAGTTAGCCATTACTGAGCAATCAATCAATGTATTGGCGGGATAATCCTTTGAAAAAAGGGCGTTGTTTTTACACAGGCACAGACACGACAGAGTGTATTCAGTATAGATTAGTAAATCTACATACATAAACACAACTTTTTGACAAATCAGCTGTGCAAGATAAAAGTAATTAATCAATCAGCGTGCTATCGGTTAATCCTTTGATCGATGTTTATATTGTTGAGTATTTACTCCAAACACAAGAAATGCCAAATGGGAACCTTTGTCGGGTAATCTATGTGGTGTTGCCACTTATTATACCTGGTATAATTTCATTAACTGACCATCAATTGAATGATGACAAATAACATGTGTAGGTTCATACCATCTAACACGGGTTACAACAAGGGAGTATTAATTGCTGTATTGTATGTGAAAACGTATGGGCTGACACTGTTTTGAGAATACGAACAGAATTTCATTGTTGCATGAGATACATATAAGCATTTGCTGTATGCTAAAACTGTATGTACCTATTTACCTAAGTAAATTTTCAGATTCTTCTAGCAGTTGCAAAGTAGGGTTGTTTAGTTTAACTATTCAAATAAATCAAATGTCAATTTTTGATATCATACGTAAGAGACGTCTTATTTTTACATGACATGATTAAATATCGAGGTAAAAAAACACAGAAATGGGATCAAGTTGGATCAGTCATTATACCATCCAGGCATTAGAAAACCTGAAAAAGCCCACGCTGCTTTGATACTTTATTACAATCAGACAAGAACTGTTGGGGATTTTTTCAAAAAAACTGCATCTGATATGGGCATCCACCCTTCTTAATGCCGCACTGTTTAGGTTGAAGAAATTAACCGTAACCGTGATGAGCGAGGCTGGTCATCGTTTTCCTTATCACTAGCGTCTGGCTCGAACAAATAAGGCCTAGCGACACCAATCGATTTTGACAGAATCGTCTATGAAAACAAGTTGTAACTCGGAAACTAGGCGAAGCAGGAGACAAAATTAAATGACAGTAGATTGTGAGAACATATAGCTTTCATTTTTCACAACAGCTGTCACGATTTCAGGTTTATACAAACCTGTAAACAAAATAACTTACCCCCCTGAAATGTACATGAATTCTGCATCGGCCCTCATATGACGTCACAGAGACGCGCTGCTCTGATTGGATGAAATTTCGTTCGCGGGTGAGAATTGTGCACTGTTGTCAAAAAGGTAGATTTACGTTAATTAAAAATCGAAATGAGTAGTTTTAATGACGGGGTTTCATTTATAACGATGCCAGTTAGTGATTTATATATTTGTACCCCCCCTAAAGTATATGTGATCTTTAAGCTATCCATCATCAAATGTGTTTTGTGTGTATTTTGAAAAGAAACAGTAGTTATGACAAACTTTGAATAATATAAACGTACGAGAATGATTTTAAGTAATATCAAATAGATGATGAAGACAACTGAGCGGCATAGTATCTTTAGCGCCTCAGTATATCTCAGCAACACTGCACTCAAATATCACAATAACATCTGTGTAGCATTAGCATTACCAAAACCTTTGTCCAACGTCTGTTGTAGTTGCTCTCAGGAAAACTTCCTTATAAAGCTTCGTGGGATGTCTCAGTTACTCATTGAAATCTGTGCTGAGGCTTAGTTTGTCTCTGATAGCAAAGTGAACAACAGACCGGCGGCGTTACTCAAAGGGGGTAGGGTTCATTTCGAGCCCTCCTCAAATGTTATAGTTACCTTCATATCCGACGTATTGATGACCATCAGTAATTGAATATCTTAAAACGTCCACATCTTGGACACATATACACGAAGTGGTCTGGTGTGGCAGTCAGGACCATGGACCATTATGTTATTTCCTTAGTTAATGATGGCGCAATGACAAGAAAGGCGTGTATAATAGTGCCGCCAGCTAGGTAATACCTACAGACCTGACACCTACACATATGTGTCTTAATATACAAGTCATTGTTTTGCGGGTGAATCTGAAATCAAACCTTAAGCTTGTTTTGTATGCTTTGAATTTTGTTGTATTCAAATGGTTGTACCTGCCACGATATCATCAATGTCCTTATTTATAAAATGTGTTAAATCATGCTTTATGGAATGCATAGTTGTCGGAAATTATGCAGCTTGAAATGTAATCCAGAGGAAACAAAGGATATGCCGACCTCCATATATCTCTCTCGATCTCGACAAATCTTTGCAACGCGAAAGAGAATCCGTTTGGTTTTCTTCATGCCATGTCCATTGATTCCCCAGCAAGTAAACTGAGACAGACGCTGGTCAATAAGCGTCGGCGTTTGTGTTGTGTCTGACGTGGTTGTCATGAGGCGGGATGTCCGTACATACTCAGGGTCAGACGTTGATGCTGAGTCAAGGGGCCTATTAATATAGATAACAGATATCTATTATTGTAATGCAAGCAGCAGCGTTGGTTCTCATATTTCTGCCCTGTCAGATTATTAAGTCGTTTTAGGAAAGGTATTTCCGGGGCACTTGTCAAATCTGTTGAAATTTGGCACAGGGTTGTCATGTTTAAGTAAATTCATCGTCAGATAGAAATTACTTTTGTATAGTAATGAGTCTTAACCTATCTGCCTTTCACACAATTAACAGCTGTGTTTGTGTCGGTGTTACATGATACACATAAGAGCAGACTAGTCTTGGGATACATTCATGAAACTTAAAGCATCTCATCAATACGTGAAGTTTGAGGCGGCACGGATGGCCCAGTTGTCTTAGGCGCCACCTTCTGTTGAGCCCCTTGGCGCCAAGAATTCCATGATCCTACGTTTGAATTCCGAGACGCCGTAATTATCAATCTAGGGTCCTGATCCACAAAGCGTTCGTAGCGCTACGGCATTCGTAAGCCTATGATAAACTATAGAAGTACGACAGATCGTAACGTTACGAACGCTTTGTGGATCGGGGCCCAGGTTATCATCAAATTAAACAAACTCGTGGTATTAACATAATAAGTGACTGAGTGGGTTCATCTTCAGCAATATTTCAGCCATATCGTGACGAGAACAATTAATTTTATACAAAGTAAGTAATGGTAAACTGTAAAAACCTGTCAACGAAGGACAGTAAAATAACTAGATTATCACACATTCGAATTTAAAACTAGTAATTAAATCTAAAACATTTCAACTATAGGGGACAGCACAATATAAAAATAGGCTATAGATCGCCAGCAACTGAAGGTAGATCACCATACTAGGGACCATGGGGACTTACAGTACCTTTGCTACCTGCATGGACCCTAGTTGGATTTACACCATCCTTTCAGCCATTGGTGATGGAAGAGAAATCTAGCCATAAATTAAAAGCACACATATTCTACGATTAAAAAGGTGGCAAGTTTGAATTTACTTTAAATGTGTTGGGACTTACGTACCCTCTCAGGAGGACATATGTACCAATAAAAATAGCAATGAGTATTAATAAAAACCTGTTGTCGATGGACAGTAAACTACCAGAGTATCATATATTTTAAGTTACAAATAGTAGTGAGTGAGTGAGTATGGTTTTACGCCGCTTTTAGCAATATTCCAGCAATATTACAGCAGGGGAACACCATAAATGGGCTTCACACATTGTACCCATGGGGGGAATTTAAACTCGGGTCTTCGACGTGACGAGCCAACGCTTTAACCACTAGGCTACCCCAGATACCATTACACAGAACAATATCATAAAAGATGGGCTATAGATCGCCAGCAACTGAAGGGAGATCAACACACTAAGTACCATGGGGACTTACAGTGTTTTAGTTATTCTATCCTACGTCGAACTTAATATTAGTTGTTACATCTCATCTGAAACTGACACGTGGTTCTTCGGCAAAACAACGAGTGTTTTGTCACATGCCAACATCATCACTTTTTCGGAAAGACGTTTTTATTACTTCTCTCCTATATATAAACGAACATATGTAAACAGCTGCAATACCGTAGCTTATTAACAGAGCGCGTCAGTAACTGAGCAATGAGTATGAAGTTGGTGTATGTATGTATGTATGTATGTATGACTGAGTGAGTTAATATTTATCGTCACATCGCCAATATTTCAGCCATATCGCGACGCGAACAATTAACAATTATATTATAAATCAATAAAATTAGAAAATAAAAGCCTGTTGACGAAGAACAGTAAAACTACTAGTGTATTACAGATATCCATTTAAAATGAGTAAGTAAATCTAAAACCTTTTAACTAGAAATGACAAGACAATGTAAAAACAGGTTATAGATCGCCAACAACTGAAGGTAAATCACCATACTAGGGACCATTGGGACTTACAGTACATTTGCTTTCTGCATGGCCCATAGCTGGATTTACATCATCCCTTCAGCTGTTAGCAATTTACACACATCTAGCCATACATTAAAATACAAATATTCCATCATTGAAAAAGTGGAGAGTTTAAATTTACTTTGAATGTTTTGGGACTTACGAACCCTCTCAGGAGGAGGATAATTTTACAGTACATTTACACCCTTTGAGGATGCAGCCACTAACAATCCGAGTTACTACTTTATACTTCCAATCATAAAATATTTATCTTTTACAAACCATTCAACAAATCTAATTCTTTTAAAAAGGCAATAACTAAATGATAACTAACTGATATTATTAAAACGTTCCTTCATAGTTCATGTTTGAAATAGTTATCCCTTGTGATGGAATATTTAACACACTCAAGCAACACATGCTTGACCGTGATTCTTTCATCACCTTTTAACAGGTATTCATGAGTATATCTAGTGTGACCTATACGACATCGTCGCATGATGACCTCTTTAAATCTTGACTGACAACCCAAGTAGGTATAACCAATATATTTTTAATGTATATTCCCGCTCCTTCTGCATCCAAACACGGATGTAACATCTAATGGTAGCTTTATAATCAGTGTATGGAATAAAAAGTGGTGTCACATTTGCTGAGTGCTGAAAACACTCACTATACGTTATGTATATGTATATGGTTACATCGACGATTCATTTCTCCACTAACCTGGGGGAACGCACTGCAAACCTTATGCAGATGAATTGCATGAGGACCATGCATCACATTGCTGAAAGGCATGTGCAAATATCATGCATGTGATAGACACCCATTTGACAGACACCCAATTGACAGACACTGAACTAGAGGTTAATTAGGGTATACCTACGGGTATAATGGACAGTCCACTTTCTAGTGAGTAAAGCAGGGTGAGCCTGAAACAGGTTCGGAACTGAGAAGTTTTTGTGGGTAAATAGAACTTTTTTGTGATTAAATGATAAATGATTTCTCTTCTCAAAATTGATTTTACTATCAATTACTATCGAATATAAAAAGAGCTTTGTCACTGAGAGATTTGATTGTGTTTATTGATAGAAAAGGCCCCTCCCAATAATAGCATATGTACAACAGAAGTTAACTGAGAAAACGTTTTGTTGGAGAGATATAGATATGTACATATTTGAAAACATTCTGATTTGCAGTAAATGAGACACCCGCATTGCCATGTAACATACGATTAATACCTATCAGTGTTCTAATTTCAACAATACTTTCTAAAGATTGTAACAGTTTATGCCTTTGAGTAGTATACAATGGACATTCAAGGAGGTAATGAAAAACATTCTCACATCCATGGCCACATTGACATGATGCGTCATACTTTAACTATTTATTCTAAATAAATCGTAATTTAGTGCACTCGTCATATATCTTAATATTGTGTGCAAATCATATAACTTCTTTATTCCATAGAATAATACTTAGGTTCACATCTGTCTTGATTTACATGATACAACAGTGTCGCAATTTCTAATAGCTAAGCTAATGTTTTCAATATGATGATGCCGACTCCCGTTAGACTAGAAGGTTCAACTGAAATGTTTATGAAAATAAACTGTTTTTATATTACAGCAATAAAAATTCAAACAACTGTCTTTTCGTCCATCTTTGAAAATAAATAATATAGATTCAGTTTGTTCCTGCGGGGTTTTTTTTGTGTTTTTTTTATTTTCACATTTTTATTTCCCAGTACATGTTTACATGACATCATAATTATGAGTAGATATTCACATACACAAGACATACATAAATAGGTGTTATTTCCAGGTTTGACATAGGGCTTTAGTCGGTGTTACACTGACCATTCTTTCTTTGCAGATATTACATATAGATACGTGGGCATAACTACATAATACATAAGTAGGCATCGGTACATAATGTTGTTTCGTATTGTATATGAATTACAACTTGCGTATGTTTGACTACCTCTGGTAACATGCAAGGTATTAGTCATTTACCATTACCCATTATTTCTCAACATGTGTTTACCTATACATAAGTGTACCAAGTACAGTGTATGACAACGTCTACTGCATGTTTGACTGTTCTAATCACCTGCAAGGCAAATCATTGTAACATTAAAGTGTACTCTTTAAGGTTTACAATTAAATATAAAGCTATAAGTCTAAATATAGCGTGTGGAAAGAGGACCAACATATAAAAAACTTGGACTGATTGTTGTTTGTAAAGGCAATGAATTTACATGCTAGGTAGTAACTTAATTTTTCTTTTTGGATGCTTTTAATATTTGGTATTCTCCCTTTTCTGCTCATATTGTAAATATTGTGTTTCACCATGAGACAAATGGCATTAAGTGGATTATTATTACTCCCCTTAAACCCAAATAATTCTTTCTGGTATTAAATCAATGTGTCCTTCAGCCAACCTTTCTACCCATTTAGCCATCTCTTTCCACACTTTGCTTGAATGGGTACAATCGCATAATAAGTGTATAATACTCTCAGGCACCTGTTTACAAAACGAGCACATAGGTGAATCAATGTAACCAATCTTATGCAAGTGATTATTAGTTGTCAAAATATTCTGAGTTATCTTGTACTGAAACCATTTTAGATTAACACTTTGAGTACATCGATTAGCCATCAAATTAATGTTTTCCCATTCCTTCTGTTGGAAGTCTTTATTGAATATTTCTTCCCATTTTAATTGGCCCTTTGTTTTATTAAAACAAAATTGACATAGTATTTTATAGAACTGTTTGCTACTAACTATTTTGGAGATGTTATAAGGTAAACTAGGGTAGGCATGTATGTTTTCCACATGTTTAAAAGTGAAATTCCTCTTGTTATATATCCAATGATTGCTCTCTTAAGTCCTTGGTATGTAAGAAAACCAACATCTACATCATATTTATAATTCAGTTCTTCCAAAGACAGTATATTACCGTCCATATTTACTATATTTCTCAAGTATGTTATTCCCTTTTCTTCCAAGTTCCTGTGATAGACTGTTCCGCCGCCAATCAAAAATTGTTATTGTGCTAAAAAGATTGATTTAAGACCTCTGTATTATTAATTTTATTCTGATAACAAATTGTTAGATAGTCAGACCATGCCTCCACAACCTCCCTCCAGAATCTATTTGAAACATTGGGTACCATACATTTGTTAATATAAATGCCATCAGCGAACCATAGTTTCTGAATATATGGAATACATAGTGTGGCATTTACTGTGCATGTAGAATTGTCACATAACAGTCTTTTAATCCATGGGCACCCGTGAAGGGCCACCTCCTCGTGGTGGGTGCTGGGTAACGCCAAGCGCCCTTCACCCCCGTTGTGGACCCGGGGGGATATATGGTCCACCAACCCGTTTGCCGTGGGTTGCGCCCCTGTGTCGGTGGAGGACGGTAGCCTGGTGGTTGAGGGCAGTAGGATCCTTGAACCGTGTTCCTATTGCCCAACACACCACTTTGGCCCTTACTTCACCTAGACGGGTGGTAGAATCGGCCCGTTTCTATCAATCGGCTGGTCACGCCATGCCCTGTGCATAGTGAATGTTTTTTTGCACATTTAACTCTTTGTGGGTTTTGGCCATTTTGAATTGTACTTATAAATTATTGATCCATTTAATTGCCTAGAGTCCTATGCCAGAAGGCGGTGGCTCATGGGCCAATCTGGTGACGTTGACCTCCAAATTCAGTATGTATCCTATTTCTTGTCATGGGCAGAACCACCCTGGCATCTAATTTGGTATACAAATATTGCTATTTGCGTCATACTCGCTGGAGTATAACATCCCTGTATCCCTGGTGTCAGCATCTTGGATATCCGGTGCTCTTTGACATCGTCCTTGTCGACACTCCATGGTGGGTGGGGAGCAGGGGTGTCGAATAAATTTCCTTTCATCATGTTACCCAAACAAGCTGGTTCGTCGCGGAATGAAAAAGAGACGTCTGGACGAAATAGATCGTCCAAATGAAACCAATTCTTTACACGTTGATTCTTGGGCTCGATTCTTAGTGATCGAAGCTTCTGACTACCTACCTATTAAACTGAATCCATTTGCTATTTCTAAAGCTATCCATGGGATTTGTGGGGAAGTTAGAAATGTTACCCGGCTCCGTAGTGGTTCACTTCTGGTGGAGTGCGCACGGAAACAGCAATCTCTTAATCTTTTGTCTATCAGAACATTTGCTAATGTTGAGGTTGCTGTGTCCGTGCACAGGACTCTCAATTCCTGCCGTGGTATTATACGAGACAGGGTTTCGTTGTCTCTCTGACATGTCAGAGGAGGACATAGCTGAGGAGCTTGAAGACCAGGCTGTTACAGAGGTTAAACGTTTCACGGTCAAAAAAGATGGCAAAATCACAAATACTAACACGTATCTCCTGACCTTTGCTAGATCAACCATTCCACAGTCAATCAAAGCAGGTTATGTTAACATCGGGGTGGATGTGTATGTCCCCAATCCACTCCGGTGTTATAAATGTCAACACTTTGGACATGGGTCTCACTCATGCCGAAACACAGTAGTGTGTTATCGTTGTAGTGAACATCATGAAAACATAGATTGCACAAATGAATACAAATGCGCCAATTGTGACGGCCCACATCCAGCTTCTTCCAGGTCCTGCCCTGTGTTTCTAAGGGAATCCAAAATAATGAAAATTAAATGTGAAAAAAATCTTTCTTATCTTGAAGCCAGGAAACTTTTCACAACTCAGTCTTCACCGCCATTAAACATTTCTTATTCTGCCACAGTCACCCGCTCTGTTGCAGTGTCCTCCATTGCATGCCAGACTGACTTGACATGGGTCAACTCGGAAAAAACCTGTATCTTCAACCTCAAACCCTACTTCCCCAGTCAGACAATCTACATCAGGATCTCAGACTGAAATTCAGCCTGTGTCATCACAAGCTTCTACATCAAATTCAGTTATCTCCCAACCAGGAACAGATCAGTACAAAAAGAAGAAAGGAAAAAAGGAAAGGAAAATAACCCAACCTACTCTCACTTCATCTTCGGAGTTTACTCTCCAAAATTCATTTAGACCTCTTGACATGGAGGTCACTCTGTCCTCACAAGACAGGCAGAGGAGCTTATCCTCCTCACATTCACGTGAACGATCGCCAATTGAGCCACCATGACTCAATTGTCGACATTAATGCAATGGAATTGCAGAGGATTGCAGAATAACTTAAATGAGATTCACTTATTGATACAAGATTTTACACCGTCAGCGTTATGTCTGCAAGAGACATACCTAAAAGATACAGATACTTTTAATTTGAGACGGTACAGTGATTACCACTCTTATTCTCCCCTTGGAGGTAGAGCAACAGGGGGTGCTTCCATTTTAGTACGACAGGATATAATACATAGTCCTGTCGTTCTTAATACTAATCTTCAGACTGTGGCTGTTCGTTTGTCCCTACACATTGCAATAACTCTGTGCAGCTTGTACATACCTCCTTCTACTAATATTCAACAGGCAGAGCTCCAAAATTTATACGATCAACTTCCGAAGCCATGCCTCATTATGGGTGATCTCAACGGACACAACCCGCTTTGGGGAAGTGTTCAGATCAATACTAAAGGTAAAATCCTTGAGGAATTCATTTCCGATAATAATTTATGTATATTTAATGATGATTCAGCCACTTATTTACATCCAGCTACGGGAACATATTCTTCCCTGGATCTGTCACTCATTGATTCCAACTTATATAATGAATTTGAATGGATGGTCCATGATGACCTATGTGGGAGTGATCACTTCCCCACCATTCTCAAAACAATCAGCCCTGGTGATGATCCACCTTTATCAAGGAGAAATTTCGCCAGGGCGGATTGGTCATTATATGAGAAACTGTGTGTTGAACACTTGCAGCATGATCTTTTAGGAACAGTAAAGATCCTATACAGTCTTTTTCGGATAAACTTAATCACATTGCTGACAAAACAATTCCTAAGTCCTCTGCAATTCCGCATATTCGTAAACCATGGTTTAATAATGAATGCAAACAGGCCAGAAAATGTAGGAAAAAGGCCGAAAAATATTTTCGCAAACACCCTACTGTCCATAATCTAGACAAGGTCAAAATTACTAATGCTAAGGCTAGACGTTCTTTTAAACAAAATAAGCGTCAGTTTTGGCGAAATTATGTTTCTAAAATAAATTCACGTACACCTATGTCACAAGTGTGGAACATGATCCAAAGAATAAAGGGCAAAGGTTCCAAATCTACTGTTCATCATTTGAAGGACGGTGATAATTTATTGACTAAGAAATCTGACATTGCAAATAAACTTGGTGAAACTCTTGCCAAGCATTCATCTTCATCTAATTATGTCCCTGAGTTTCAAACGTATTAGAAACAAAAGGAGAAGAAAAGAATAAATTTTAACTCGGACAACGGTGAAGATTATAACGAACTATTTTCGTTACATGAGCTCCATACCGCCCTTGAGCAAGCTCACGATACAGCAACAGGAGCTGATAATATTCACTATCAGCTCTTGAAGCATTTGCCCGAATCATGTTTACAAATCCTTTTAGACATTTTTGATCAAATATGGACTTCAGGGAATTTCCCAACTTCGTGGCGTGATGCCATTGTTGTTCCTATTCCAAAGCCTGGCCGGGATCATACTGATCCGTCGAATTACAGACCAATCTCTTTAACGAGTTGTGTCTGTAAAACCATGGAACGAATAGTCAATAATAGATTAACATGGTATCTTGAAACCAATAACCTTCTAACCAATATTCAATGTGGTTTCAGGAAAAATCGAAGTACCATTGATCATTTGGTACGATTAGAATCCTTTGTTAAAAATGCAATCGTAAATAAACAACATGCAGTATCGATATTCTTTGATCTCGAGAAAGCATACGATACCACCTGGAAGCATGGCATTTTAAAGGATTTACATGATTTTGGTTTGAGAGGCCGTTTGCCTCTTTTTATATCAAAGTTTTTAAAAGACAGGCAATTTCAAGTCCGAGTGGGTTCAACCCTGTCTGATCATTATAATCAGGATCAGGGTGTCCCACAAGGCAGTATTTTGTCTGTCACATTGTTTAGTATTAAGATCAACAGTTTATCCAAGGTTTTAAATGATTCCATCGATGGATCACTTTTTGTGGATGATTTTAATATTTCTTGTCGCGGTAAGAATATGCATACCATTGAACGACAACTACAGTTGTGTTTAAACAAAATAAATAAATGGTGTCTTGAAAACGGCTTTAAATTTTCTAAATCAAAAACTAATTGCATACACTTCTGCCGTAAATATAAACCACATAAAGACCCAGAACTGTTTTTAAATGGTACTCCCATCAAGGTTGTAAAAGAGGCCAAGTTCTTAGGTCTCATTTTCGACTCCCATTTAACTTTTTTGCCACATATTAAATCCCTTAAAGCTAAATGCCTGAAGGCACTCGATTTGTTAAAAGTTGTTTCCAACTCAAAGTGGGGAGGGGATCAAACTACGCTCCTTCACTTATACCGATCATTGGTACGATCTAAACTTGATTATGGTTCGATCGTATATGGCGGAGCCTGCCAAAGCAACCTTAAACTACTTGATTCTGTTCACCACCAAGGTCTAAGACTTTGTCTTGGATCATTTAGAACCTCTCCAGTTGATAGTCTCTATGTTGAGGCAGATGAGCCTTCGCTTTCCCAACGCCGTATTAAATTATACTTACAATATATTACTAAACTATATTCAAACGAATCTAATCCTGCATTTAATTGTGTCTTCAATCCTCTTTATGAGGATTTGTATAACAAAAAGCCTTCTCTTGTTCCACCTCTTGGGCACAGAATTAAGCCCTTCATTTCTGCTGCCGGCATTGAGCTGGAGAATATAGCTCCTTCCCGTCTTCTTTCTTCTCCTGCTTGGCAACTGGTGAGGCCTGAAGTTGACCTAACTCTGACAAAGTTTAAGAAATCTGAAACTAATGAATTACAGTATAAACAAGAATATAATCAGCTAAAAACTAAATATAATACATACAAATCTTTATTTACAGATGGGTCCAAGGACGGTGGCGCGGTTGCATGTGCCACTGTCATTGGATCCAAAACAATATCTTCTCGATTACCAAATAACAGCTCTATTTTCACAGCAGAAGCTAACGCCATCTTAACAGCACTTAAATATATTCATAAACACCGTAAATATAAACAATACATCATCTTTTCCGATTCTCTTTCTTGTCTTCAGGCTATTAAAAATCTTTCTTGCAAACATCCACTTTTATTAGAAATTATTGAATTGTACAATGAGCTTGCTACTGGCCAATGCGACATCGTCTTTTGTTGGTTACCCAGCCACGTTGGCATTTCTGGGAATACAATGGCTGATCTTGCTGCTAAGGCTGCACTCAACAAATCTGTGACACCACTTCTTATGCCATACTCTGATTACAAAGCTGCTATAAGATCTTATATCCGTGATCTGATGCAAAAGAAGTGGGACACCCAAGTAGGTATAAATAAATTACATGAAATAAAACCTTATATTGGTTACACTTACTTGGGTTGTCAGTCCAGATTTGAAGAGGTCATCATGCGACGATGTCGTATTGGCCATACAAGGTACACTCACAAATATTTGTTAAATGGTGAAGATCCTCCGTTTTGTATCCCTTGTGATGAGAGAGTCACAGTCAAGCATCTCCTGCTGGACTGCGTTGAATTCTCCATCATAAGGGATAAATATTTCAATGTTACAACTGTTAAGGATCTTTTTAATTCTGTTCATCTTCATTTAATTCTTGGTTTTTTAAAAGAAATTGATTTCATTAATGAATTTTGATTAATATGTTCTGTATATAGCTGTGTTTTAATGATTGGTAGTTTGATAAGTAACTTAGATTGTTAGTGGCTGTACTCTCAAGGGGTTGAAGTATCGTAAAATATTGTCCCCTGAGAGGGTACGGAAGTCCAAAACTTCGAAAGTCAATTTAAACTTACCAGGATTTTTAAACGTAGCATTTTTGTCATTTTAATTGTAGCTAACTTTTCTTACAATCGCCAGCAGCTGAAGGGATGGTGTAAATCCAACTAGGGTCCATGCAGGTAGCCAAGGTACTGTAAGTCCCCATGGTCCCTAGTATGGTGATCGACCTTCAGTTGTTGGCGATCTATAGCCTGTTTTTATCTTGTATTGTCCTAATAGTGCTATTAGTTTTAACATTCCACACTAGTTTTAAATCTAATTGTGATATTCTAGTTGTTTTACTGTCCTTCGTTGACAGGGTTTTATATATAATATGTCTGTATTACAAAGTTAGAACTAGTTTTAGTCACGATATGGCTGAAATATTGCCGATGTGACTTTAAATCTTAACTCACTCACTCACTCACTCTTTTAATCCATGAAAGTTTTGGGGATTTTATAATATGTTTTACTATTGGAATATTGAAACCTCCAAATTCAACAATGGTAGTCGTAACCTTTCTTTTAATTTTATCCTTCTTGCCTTTCCAAATAAAGTTAAAGCATTTCTTCTGAAAAGATTGAAGCGTTTCATCTGGTGGGCTTGGTATAGATGAGAAGAGATAATTTTGACAGTAGTAGTGATTTCAGCACATAATTTCTTCCCATAGGTGTTAACAATCTTAATTCCCAAGTTTTCATCTCTCTCTCAATTTCCCCAAACTTTTCAGAATAATTAATGTCAACTATAGATTCTAGATCAACATCAAATTTGATACCTAGTAGATTAAACGGTGATTGTGACCAATCTAGATTATACTCCTTGCAAAGCTTGTACCTTGACCTTTTTTTTATCCTATCCATATTAG
This sequence comes from Haliotis rubra, assembly GCF_003918875.1. NCBI lineage: Eukaryota > Metazoa > Mollusca > Gastropoda > Lepetellida > Haliotidae > Haliotis > Haliotis rubra. The sequence goes on from NW_025767516.1 coordinate 249,284, forward strand.
TCTTGTCTTTTCTGTATTAACTTTAAGTCCAGAAAACCTTGCAAAAACAGTTAAAACAGTAAGCACTGCATAGAGAACCTTTTCAGTACCATCTAGTGTTAGCGAAGTATCGTCTGCAAACTGAGCTAGAATACTTTCAATATTTCCCATCTTGATACCCTTTATCTTCTTATCTTTTCGTATCATAATTGCTAGGATTTCTACACATAAGATGAATATATAGGGCGAGACCGGATCCCCTTGTCTGCCTCCTCTTGTACTCTTAAAAAAAAGAGCTTCCGAAACCATTTACGAGGACACATGATTCTATATCATGTAGGAGGATTGAAATCCATTTTTGTAAACTTGGTCCAAAATTAAAGAAAGTGAGTACATTCATAATAAAATTTCTATTGATTGAGTCGAAAGCCTTCTCAAAATCTATTAATAATAGCAACCAGGGACCTGAAACGTTTCAGCATAATATCATAAATAAATCCCTTTTGGTTTTCATTAATGATTGTTGGAAGAATTGGTTAAATTATATTAGCGATTACTGCAGAAGCAACTTTATATGAGGTATTTAATAGACTAATGGGACGCCAAGATTTGAGAAGTTGTTTAGGCTTATTTGCTTTAGGCAAACATGTAATTAACCCTTGTTTCTGGGTTACAGATAAGGAACCATGCTCATAAGCATAGTTCATGGAGTTAATTAAATAAGTGTTTAGATCATTCCAAAAGAATTATAAAAATTCAGAAGTGAACCCATCAGGTCCTGGTGATTTTTCATTTTTCATTTTTTTAGTGCCATCAGACATTCTTCATACGATATTTTACCTTCTAGATTTGATGATTCCTCAGGAGATAATTTTGGAACATCCTTCCCGGAAAACAGATGCTCTAGATCAATTTCTGTGCATTCTTCCCTGGAGTATAACTTTTGGTAAAACCGTTTTGTTTCTTCTAGAATATCACTTTGCTTATTTATTACAGAGCCATCGTTTCTTTGATGGTTTTTTGACGGTTTTTTGAAATCGACTTATTTAAAAAATTTCTCGACTCAAGGTGCAGAAATTATTTGCTTGTTTTTTCTCAGAAACACCAAGAATAAACAATAACTGTGAAAGTTATAACAGTCGTGCTGCACAGGGAATCTTGACCCAGATCAATTAATTTGCCGAGTGAGACAGAGGCATAAACCTCTATGACAACTCCAGTGTGTTCGGTTATGCTAAAAAAGCAGCGTGGTGAGCCACATGGGCACCAATGTTGGCAGAATAGTTTGCATGTTTACCCGCTGGGTTAGACAAGCTGACAAGTGCTACGATCAGTTATTACCTTCAAATTCTGTTTCTTTGACCGGACCAATGAATACAGTTAACCCAACTGTCTGCAGGTCAGCAGAACAAGTGTGAATGAGGCTATAACACCAAATAACAGCTTGTTCGTATACATTTCTAACATGCTGAGACAAATATTTTCTATTGACTGGATGGTTGAAATATTTTGCCATCACAGTAATAATAACGTTATCGTTGATGCGCCTCATTTTCTGATCTCTGGTTTCGGATCAGCTTTGCACAGGGCCCTCGGTTCTGTACTGGTATTATCTTGCACAATCAGTCTATTGCTAGGAATGTCCTATATTACCACAATATCTTCGCACGATGCAAGGGAAACGCAATATTTAAGCACCCATGATGAGGTGAGTTAAGGGTCTAGAGCTTCCTGAACGTTTAAGGCAATTACTTTACGTGGACGAGACACCGTATTTTGTGTCAGTTCAATAGCTGAACAAAACAATTTCGCTCTTCGTTAAATACGTTTCAACTCGTTGTAAGATAAATGGTATCTGACAGACACTTGTTTAATAATCTCTACGTGTACTTCAGTCACACAGCCAGACACATGTTAACAATACCAAGGCAGTCGTTATTTCGGCTTCATAAAAACTGTATGTCAAACTTTAAAGATTGGAGTAATATGTCACAGCTGTAATTCACGATGAAAGCCAAATTGAAAAGAACAACTGACAGACATTTTGACTTGTTAAAAACGACCGTGCCCATGGAGTTGAAATGTTGTTATAAGTAATGTATTTAGAGAACTGACTCTTTCTCATACAAGTTCATTTTAGGTAAATCAGTTAATTAAGTACATTTGATAGATAACACACCTGTAAAGTAATTCCGAGCAGCACGGACTATTTGAGATCATTGTGTACAAAATAAACCTGTCATCTAAGGGCGGTCTAAGTTGAAAAACAATTATTCAAAACTGAAGAGTGTGACGATAAATATTAACTCACTCACTCACTCAAAACTGAAGAAGAAATTTAGATAAAGTGGAAAGTTCCACTCTAAAACTAAAACGAATATGCTCTAATGTGATGACGGTGATCTCGTCGTTAAATTCGCCTAAACAAGATAATAATATAAACCCGACTGACAAAATAAAATCAGTATATCCACTGCTGAATGTTTAAAAACAAAGACGGCGATCGAAGGTTTCTTCATCATACAATATGCGTTTGCAAATTAGTATCACTATTTAAGTCACAAAGGAAAAATGCGTTGAATTGAAGAAAATATATTTCATTTAGTCTTTTTTTGGCGCCTTCATTGCGGTAAGCTCATAAAGAGTTCATCTGCCTGGTTGAAATATATTTTGATGTATGAGTTTTGCTTTGGTTTGACATGCAGATTGGTCACGTGAAAGCACTTAATCCATTAACGACCCTTTGAAGTTCTGACGGTGATCAGGCTGATATCTGCTGCAACTAAAGAGCGTGCGGTTTTTTCACTGTAAAATGGTGATGTTGAGAGGGATTCAAGACAAGCATATTAGCAAGATTATTCCGAATTATTCATAGATCTAGATGTGTATTGTTTTATTAATGGAGATTTCAAATTTCAAGGCGTTTCATCACCCCATCTCGTCAACTTGTTTGCACCTTTTGTTTTGAACATGAGGAAGTTGTCACGTCTTTTAACGTGAAAAAAAAGTTAAATGTTCCTTCAGTCTATATCACGAAAGTCACTTTTTGTTTCAGCCCTCAACGTTCATACAGTTTAACGATCTTAAGGTCCCCACTCCTAATACCTTCTACAAAGTGACAAAAGTCAGTTCTTTAGCATGTATGCGCTCTCAATATGCAGGCTGATATGTGAAGATAGTTCCCTTTCGTCACATAACGAGAGTCATTGATCCAGTTAGAAACTCTTGACCTTCTGACAATTCCTCATTACGAACTATCTTTACATGGTCTCCGATCTGTCAGTGCCTCGGCTTCCCAGTTGTGAGAGAATCTTCCTCGTTAGACGAAGTTATTTCAATCCCTCTGATTGTTAAGTCGCAGCTCGAGACTCAAGACATATATGACTGACATGATGCTTCTCGTGAGAGTGTCAATGCCATGAACACCCTGTTTCGCTCACCCAACAACGCCGAAAACACAAACGAAGACAAGGGTACAGCCAACCCATCTGTTGCTTTTACGACACGTGAAGATCCGGTGTAGAATAGGTCTTCAGCAACCCATGTGCTTGCCATAAAAGGCGACTATGCTTGTCGTAAGAGGCGACTAACGGGATCGGGTGGTCAGTTTCGCTGACTTGGTTGACACATGTCATCGGTTCCCAATTGCGCAGATCGATGCTCATGCTGTTGATCACTGGATTGTCTGGTCCAGACTCGATTATTTACAGACCTCCGCCATATAGCTGGGATATTGCTGAGTGCGGCGTAACACTAAACTCACTCACTCACTCACTGTTGCTTTTACATTACTGTGTGCGTTCATGAGGGCGTGATACTTTTGCTTTACACGAACACTTAATGTAATTACTATTTGATAGTAACCCACAAATATCTATTTATGACGTGAACGGATTGGCGTAAGGCCCCCAGGGTCAACTTGGAAGAGGAACTTGTAGCCTCTTTACCGGGTGTCGATGAAAGTATTGGTGCGGTTCAGTTAGCTGCGTTGATGTTACTGATAATGTGATCGTGTAGCACATCATGACATATATGTATATATTAATCAGCCCACACAACCGTTCTGCACAGCCGTTGAGAAATATCTTGTGTTTCTGTGATTATGTGTCTCTGCGTAAGCGCCTTGTGTATAATGCTCTTCTTGTTCCTTCGTGTTGTTTTGGGGGCGGTGGGGTAGCCTAATGGTTAAAGCGTTGGCTCGTCACGCCGAAGACCCGGGTTCGAATCCCCACATGGGCACAATGTGTGAAGCCCATTTCTGGTGTCCCCCGCCGTGATGTTGCTGGAATATTGCTAAAAGCGGCGTAAAACCAAACTCAGTCAGTCAGTCAGTCAGTCAGTCGTGTTGTTTTGTTTTGGTTCACTAACTTCACGGTCAGAAGCATATATGTTGAGGATGTTTACACGTTTGGCATGACGCTCCGCGATACCTTCGTGTCTTTATGGTACGTATCTGCTATGCCATTAGTACTATGATCACGTTATGGAAACGGTGCCAGTGACAAAACCATATGTCCAATGTGATTTCTTGTTTTGACAGCATCACATGTGCCTTTTCAGTGTCAGATGTAACATTAACTCCAATTTGCCCGTGTTTCTTGCGCGGTCAAAGGTAGGGCACGATCAGCCGGCTTTTTCTCCCAAACAGTGTACCGTCACTTTTAGACAGTGAATTCTGAACAAATATTCATCGATTCCTAAACACACGCTCATTACACAGTGCACTGCTTTTTAGCAAAGATTTCTTTTGAATGCGGTTTGGGGTTTGTTGCTGTTATTCATTCGAATTAGGGTTGACAATATTCCCCGCGCAATTCTGTCATTTTAGTACCAGAAACACTGAATCATCGGTGAACCAGTACACAATTCTCCAAGTGCAAAAATTAAAAGTGCTAACATGTTCGCTGTTTGTTAGCAGCCTGTATGGTACAATTTCAGAATTAATTCAATAAATTACCCGAACCCACGTGTAACTCACAAATAATTGAATCTGATTTGTGACGCTGTTTCTTCATCAAAGGGCTGTGCACGAAATGGTGACATATACATTTGCTGACACCATAGTGCCATTAACCAATTACTTCCCCGTATTAACTAACAACATTATATCATGAATAGACACACGTGTAAACGTCATCTAAAATAGTGCATTAACCTACACGTTGCGTTTTGGAGACATGTTTATAATCATGATCAGATCGGCACAATCGCGTTGACCATGTACAAGGGTGTGCGGTCTTTTTATCATGACCATATCATTTACATTCGTCACAACTCAAAGAGAAGATACGTTTGTGGTCAGATGATAACTTCCCACCGAAAACACATGTTTTCCAGTTATGAACTCAAATTCATTCATCCCTGGAACACCAACTTTCCAAGCGACAGAGGGTAAACAAGAGTTTCAAAGATAAATCCGGTGACTCAGTCGGACGAACAGATCAAGGTATCAAATTCGACGAATGTTTCGCAATAAGTATGATGCTGCCAATAACAGAGCCCTTAAATGGACCTTTTAGCTCAGCTCCTCATATTCATTTGGTTTTAACATAGTTTATTCAATATTGTCTAATTGATAATACTGTAATCCTTCCTAACAAGAACCGCTTTTAAAGAGGAAGTCCAAATCCATGCATCTCTATGGTGTAAATGACTATTTCTACAGCTATTCCATTCTCCTATTCAGCCTCTAGGAATAAGAATAAAACCTTTCCTCTCAGCTGCTGGCATTGAGCTAGAGAGTATTTCTCCTTCCCGTCTTCTTTCTTCTCCTCCTTGGCAATTAGTGAGGCCACAGGTTGCCCTAACACTGACAAAGTATAAGAAATCGGAAACTAATGATTTACAATATAAACAAGAATATAATCAATTCAAAAGTAAATATAATACATATAAATCCTTATATACAGATGGGTCCAAGGATGGTGGTGCAGTTGCTTGTGCCACTGTCATTGGATCCAGAACAATATCCTCCAGATTACCTAATGACAGCTCAATGTTCACAGCTGAAGCTAATGCAATACTAACAGCTCTTAAATATATTAATAGACATCCTAAATATAAACAATATATCATATGTTTAGATTCTCATTCTTGCCTTCAGGCTATTATAAATCTTTCTTGTAAACATCCACTTTTAATTGAGATTATTGAACTTTATAATGATCTTGCTACTGGCCAATACGACATCGTCTTTTGTTGGTTACCCAGCCATGTTGGCATTTCTGGGAATACAATGGCCGATCTTGCTGCTAAGGCAGCACTCAACATATCTGTGACACCACTTCTTATTCCATATTCTGATTACAAAGCTAGCATTATAACCTGCATCCGTGATCTGATGCAGAAGAAGTGGGACACCCAAGTAGGTATTAACAAAATACATGAAATAAAGCCTTATATTGATTACACCTACTTGGGTTGTCAGTCCAGATTTAAGGAGGTCAATTATGCGACGCCATACGCGTTATACTCACAAATACCTATTAAAAGGTGAAGATCCTGCGTTTTGTATCCCTTGTGATGAGAGAACCACGGTCAAGCATGTCCTGCTTGATTGTGTTGAATTCTCCATCATAATGGATAAATATTTCAATGTAAAAACTGTTTAGGATCTTTTTAATAATGTCTATTATCATTTTATTATTGTATTTTTAAAAGAAATAGAAATGATAGATGAATTTTGATTCATATGTTTTTTTACATAGCTGTACCTTCGAATGGGGTTGACGTAGCGTAAAAATATTGTCCTCCTGAGAGGGTACGTAAGTCCCAAAACATTTCAAGTAAATTTAAGTCTACCAGGTTTTTAATCGTAGTATTTTTGTCATTTAAATGTATGGCTAAATCTCAGCATCAACGCCAATGGCTAAATGGATTGTGTAAATCCAGCTAGGGTCCATGCAGGTAGCAAAGGCACTGTAAGTCCCCATGGTCCCTAGTATGGTGATCTACCTTCAGTTGTTGGCGATTACTGGCCCATTTTTATATTGTATTGTCAAAAAATAGTTTTCTACTTTTAAAGATATATGCAAGCTAGTTTTAACTCAATCTGTGATAATCTAGTGGTTTTACTGTCCTTCGTTGACAGGGTTTTATGTATTATCTGTATGTATTATAAATTTAGAACTAGTTTTAGTCACGATATGGCTGAAATATTGCCGATGTGACTTTAAATTTTAACTCACTCACTCACTCACTCACTTGAAAAATAGTCTAAATTAGCGCACCTCCCATAGCCGAAATGTTGCATTTCGGACAATGATTTCTTAGTAAGTCTTCTTGAAGTTATTTCATGAACTACTCATTTTACACTTAACCCACTTCCCATACAGTGTAGTAGTCTTTTATGAATATATGATGTACTAAATGTAAAGTAAAAAATTGCCCATCCTCCACTCATATGGTTCAACAAATAGAAAGTGGAAGTAGCCATGGAAACCAATTAGATATTAGAAGTACAGCCACCGATCCCATTGTCATTATGTGCCATTACTCACCAGTATTGTTTTGAATGACCAAAACAGATACCACATTCTAATTATAACGCCATCTCTCTCTGTCTCTCTCTCTGTCTCTCTCTCTGTCTCTGTCTCTCTCTCTCTCTCTCTCTCTGTCTCTCTCTCTGTCTCTCTCTCTCTCTCTCTCTCTCTCTCTCTCTCTCTCTCTCTCTCTCTCTCTCTCTCTCTCTCTCTCTCTCTCTCTCTCTCTCTCTCTCTCTCTCTCTCTCTCTCTCTCTCTCTCTCTCTCTCTCTCTCTCTCTCTCTCTCTCTCTCTCTCTCCCCCATCAATGTGTACCAGCTGACCATTTCCGATATGAGTTTGCTAAACGGACGCCGTGATCATGTACACTTATATATCAGTATGCATCTGATATCGTAGGTGAGTAGTACACAATTGGAGAGACCCAGGTGAGAAGTATTCTAATGACCATGACCAAGAGCATAGCATAGCACGGTTAGGAAAGTGAAAAAGGGGCATATGATGTCCATAATGCTAAGGATACATTGACAACGATTTTTCAGTGATGACAATGTTTAAAGTTGACATACATGGTTGTTGTTTTACGCCACTTCTGCACTATTTCAGGAATATGCGGGACACCAGAGATGAGCGTAACACATTGTATTGGTATTGCGAACGCACACTAGCCAATGCTAAAACAATGACACCACACATGTTACACTTTGACGCCAACGGTACAACGTTGGCACTTGGTAGGATACAATGATGACACTGACGATGATGACACACCATGGAGACATTGATGACACACATTATATATCCACTGATGACATGTACGCTTCCAGTAAAAACCGTGAACTGATATACATGGGCAAATGTAAAAGTGTATAATACAAACATTCATTATTCACGATCGTTGAAGTTAAAGACATGGTTGTTACAAAAATGTAACATGTTCGATTTTATTGAATCGTACACAAAGCTCGATCAGTTCTCACGTTTAATACCACTGCTTCACACCAATCGGTTGTTTTCAAGCCAACGTGATATAGCTTCCTTCTGGTAGCACGGTTGTGTCTTGCATTTTACAAGAACAATTAAAAACAATATCATGCACATTGATAGTTTATTGTATCTGTGGTTCGCAGTTGTGTAAAATAGACAAACGTTTCTATAAACTGATTGATTCGTAGATGCAGAGAGACTACTGTGAAATAATATTCCAATCTTCAGCCCGCAACATTCTCGTCAGAATTAACATTATGTCAACAAAGTGATAATTATGCAAACGTCATTTCGTCACGTGTTTGGTTCTATACTTCCAATTTGTAATTTATACAAAACAAGCGAGAAATACACGACGCATTTCAATCTGTTGAAGCAGTGATATACGTCAGTAGGGTCAGTGCTATTTTTGCCTTTACGCTTAGTATAATCTGTGACATGGGAAAGTGGAGATTGTCCGATCCATAGCCCAGTTTTATATTGTTGTATTATGACTAGTCAGATATGAATGATCACATACCAGTTTTAGATCTCGGACCCTTTACCTGTTTCATTGTCCTTGACAGGTTCTTCATATTAAAACGTATTATTTATGCAATACCTGTTTTGGTCACGATATGGCTGGCATGTATTAACTCACTCACTCTATAACTACAGGATACGTAGCTATGTCAGTTCATTAACTATATTCTCTAAAACATGTGCCTCATTTTCGACACCATGTTGCTGAAATTGTAACTCAATTATTCACTAGCATAGGTAATCATGTCGGCCACTAAATACTGTAAAAGTGCCTCGTTGTCAAAATAGTGTTAATTTAAGAGTAAAATTTAAAAAAGAGAAATCATTGAATATGATAAAAGAAATAAGAATATGACAATCAATTGACCAAGATACTATAACGATATATCAAAATATTCCCGATACCAAAGTATGATTGGTACTACATGTCCCAAGACTACTCTATTCGGTTGAAGAAATCAAAACTGTTATTATCCAAATGCAGTGTATTGAATCGATATGTCACACTTGGACGAATGTTCACAAGGCAAGAAATATCCCGAGATGGGTAAAAAGTGTAAAAGTCACCTCAACGAGTTGGATGGTCAAGGGCAAAAGGATAATATACGGCATTAACAAATTGCACCCGTCTTGCCACCCATTAGAAATGAAGAAACTAGACGATTCTATGTCACAAAGCCATTTATAGTAAAGAGAGGCATGTAGCAATCTCACAGACAGTAATATCGCACCATCTCGCAAGTCAAACAAGTCTTCATCACACAAGTCAATTTTTCTAAAGGTGTTTTTAGCAAAGACATCCACCGGTGCTGTCATACTTAAACAAGTCTCGCCTTCTACCCGACTATTGATATCATGGCTCGTGTCAATCATAAAAGAAGACTACAAAATATTATCCTCTGGGGATGTCACAGCATGTTTCAGTCATGAGACGAGTCGAGTTCAATATCCCGTGTGACATCCCAACTTGTATTTTTGACAGGAACTTCGACTCCAAATGATTAGTCCGTACATAATACCCCCGTGGACGCTTGATATTGCATTTGAAATGTGACTACTTGTACCTCGAATGCATCATGATTGTCTCATTGCCTCCTTTCATCTGCACGCATGCCTTACACGTGAGACTCCCAGCATTCAGAGATGACTCCCCTGTGCCGTTATGGGTCATCTGGGCACGGGAGTGATTGAAGGCGACACTGGAATTTCTGGACCTTCCGAAAGCAATCCCAAGAAAGCTCTGTCGAAATTTTTGTCCGGTGATGAAATACAAATAAAAATTGACGGCATGCGTAGCGTCACACAGGAAAAATGTCAACTGGTCAAGAAGGAGTTTTCTGGCGTAGTTCAGGGATAATCGACCAGGGGTCCACGAAGAATCCACCAATATGAAAACGGTCCTTGGCAGTGTCAAAACAAGAAATACTACAGCGACCGTCAGAAGCATAACAGTAATTTGTCGTTCGTATCGATTCAAATGGGTTCCCCTTTCAAGTTCAGTTTCAGAGTAAAGCCGACTCCGTCTCTGTCCAGATTTCCTAACACGAAACGTAATGAGCAGGTTACACACAATGAGAATGACTGATGGAATGAATGAATACAAAGAGGCGTTAATCCAATACCAAATCCTTCTGTAAAAGAAACCATATTCTTCCGCAATGCCACACTGAATGCCGTCGTGGGACAGAGTTGTCCAGAAGGTGTGGGAATATATTGCTGTTATAACAATACCAAGAATAATCATACTTAGTCGGGCACGATTTAGGTTCCACATCACAGAAATTCTTAATGGAAACGTCACGGCCATGAAACGTTCGATGGCCATAAACACAAGTATCCAATTGGAATATGTCACAAGACATAGATAAAGAAAATTCATTATTCTGCAGCCAACACTTCCGATTACCACTTCGTGATAGGTTAATTGGTGATAAAGCAGCTTCTGAAGTATCGCCAGATTGTCAATTATGGCAAGAAGAGCAACATAAAATTTTGAAGTCGTCATCGGTTTCATTCTGCTGAGAGTCACAGTGCTGGCAATGTTTCCTGAAAATCCAAATCCGAATATGACCCACAGATAATAGTTGTTGATATATAGACCGGCTGCATACAAACGCTCATAATCATCTGCATCTTCGTGGTTGTAATCATAATTATCAAGAAAAGTTGATATGTTGTATCGAAGAAACGTCCAGTTTATTGCGTCCATGTCGTAGAGGAGATCCATAGCTCAAGTGGTCTTGTATATGAATGATTCAAACTATTATTTCAATTTAAATGACGAGTTTTAAATGTCCAAATCACTGATAACGACTGACGTCAACCTGTGTGTGGTGCATGGATATGCACAACGCAGAAGGCAGTTTGTTGTAATGGATAGACGTGAGAAATATGATTATTTCCCAAATGAACTCATTGGACATTCCTTTCAAGGACGAACTGTGCTAGTTATTCAGGGCATGGGTATAAAACTACATTTCTTCACACACAACAGTGCAATCCTGCATGAATGGGGATAAATTAAGTAATCTCATGAAACATGGGCGAAACTCCAGGTGTTTTGAGACACAATTGTTTGAGAACCGCCTGTCAAAGTCTGTATGATGTCAGGAATTTGTAGCTGTTACTGTTCTATATAATCATCCTGCGACAGTCAGCATCCGTTATCGAGGTTGTGGCTTGTCTGGTCCTTTCAAACGTTATTGTGACATTTCGTCTGCAACTAGGAGGAACACCAAGTTCGGTCGAGTATTTTGCACCTGTTAGAACCTTTAAGGATTTGCAGCTATTCGTGAAAGTCAGAAATGTTGCCCACTGCACAAGAAGACAGGACAGAACTCAAAAAGAGATCTGCAGGCCTAATAATATTAGGTCAGGTCATTGGTTGATAATGGGTTACACATCCATTCCTTACAATCGAATTGTGTCGCTTGCACAGTGTCTATCTGATCACGTATGGATGAAGAGCCTTGATGATCTGAAAGAAACAAATAAAATGTTACACTCAGTTGGATAAGACATCACCATCTGTGATAACAAAGATACATCATGACGGTAGCAAATATGCGATTTAAAGTCACACTACTGACTGACTGAATTTTGTTTTACGCCGCTTTTAGCAATATTCCAGCAACATCACGGCGGGGGACACCAGAAATGGGCTTCACACAAGGTACCCATGTGGGGATTCGAACCCGGGTCTTCGGCGTGACAAACCAATGCTTTAACTACTAGGCTACCCCACCGCCCTTAAAGTCACACTAAGCAAAGTTGATCTGAGGAACAACGTCCAACGTCATCAGAGTACTATGACGAAATGTAGAGCAGGACTACCTGCTAGTTTATAGAGTGTGTAACTGGGTTGAATCAATGAGGCATTCACACACTCAGGAGTTTGGAAGGGTATAGGTATAGTATACAATGATCATAGGCTTGGACGATATATATTGAAAAATAAACTCTTCGTGATATATGCGTACATTTGAATGTACATACAGATTATATTATTTACACGAGGAGAACAAAAGTGGATAGCATGGGGACGATGGGTTGTAGGTTTTCATTTCAGAAGGAAGTTGGATTTCCGAATAGTCCGACCTACGAATTGCCAAAATGTATTGCCACCATCTACATAAAAGTGTTCCACGTGAAGTAAACACAAGGACATAACTGAAAGATCACAGCATCCACATATATCTTTTTTAATTCTCAGAATACAATACAATACAATAGAAATACAGATGTATAATGTATCAACATATATCAGTAGCTTCCGATACGTACATGACACGAGCCTTTTTTTATTTGTAAATTATTGAAAAAGGCAGAGCCAAAACAGTCACTCCAAAATTGTTAGCATGATTAAAATGCTCATATCCATGTCTCAAAAGTAATACAATGAGGCTCAAATTACTTATTATCAAACTTGCTGTCACTAGTGTTTCCTCATTATTCGTATCTTGAGGTAAATTCTGAACGGCAAACTTGCTACTCCTCACACTAATGATTTTTTCCAACAATTGCCAGCGGCTGAAGGGATGGTGTAAATCCAACTAGGGTCCATGCAGTTTGCAAAAGCACTGTAAGTCCCCATGGTCCCTAGTATGGTGATCTACCTTCAGTTGTTGGCGACCTACATGTATAGCCCGTTTTTATATTGCATTGTCTTCGTAAATACAATAGTTTTAGATTTGCATGCTAGTTTTAAACACCATCTGTGATATAGTTATTTTACAGTCCTTCGATGACTGAATATTTAGCAACTTAAATGTATTGTGTAAGTAAACATTTCTCGTCACTATATGGCTGAAATATTGCCGAGGTGACGTTAAATTTTAACTCACACACACTAATGATTGAAAAGTGTAGTTTCGGTCGTACCTGCATATGTGCATCTGCTTTTCGATGAAACGTTTTAGTATAGTCGTCAACTCAAGTATACATTTCAGTGTATGGTGTTGTCTGTAAATGTACTCAATGCACATAACTCATTACACTCAAAGTAATCAGCATTGTTTTCTTTCAATGAACCATAACAATGTAGCAGTAAGATAATTCGGCTTCTTTGAACACATTTAAAAATTAAATGAGATGGTATCCATATTATATGCTGACCATATTATGGTGTGTCCAGACAAAATAAGTGTTATCATCATTCAGCGTACCACCTGTGGGTCTGTAACTTAATACTTAATTCACGCTATTTAACTGTATCATCTTCTGACCACTCGGTCAGTATCAATATCCGCTACTAATTATGTACCTATAGGGACCCCGTCAATAACACGAGGGAGCCAGATCAACTCCAGAGCTGGTTTACGACCGTCAGTAAAGGACACGTCCAGCGGGTAATGCTCAAGAAGCAGCGTGGCGACCCACATGGGCACGACGTGTTCACAACGTCACAGATGTTGGCACAATAAATTAGACTTTTGGCCCCGGGGCAATACAATTTCACAACTGCTATGAATTATTATCTTTCACCTATGATTTACTGAGCGGGCGAAGGGGTGAAGTTAACCCTACAGTCTGTAAATCGGTGATACAAGGGTGAATGTGGCTATAACAGCAAGATATGGCTGCGTTGTGAAGTCAAACGTCAGTTAACGCCATGTAAGGATTTGCACTATGTTCCTGACTATGCTCCATGGCATGTATGTCTTTATCGGTGTTTTTGGTATTGATGTAGTAATAAATATATACATCCCGACATATCAACGCAACCCTGGAGGATAGTAACGAAATACTGTTCAAAGAGGCGTTCCTACAAAGTCATTACATGTACATTACACGCATAAAGTACCCGTAATAATATGGATAAGAATTTGATCTTCAGCAGATTAAGACAGGCTGCAGAGGTTTCCTGGCTTGTTTGATGTGTGATATAAGCCTGTGGATTGTAAGCAAAATGCCATCTGTTCTAATACAAAAAGGGCGGTGGGGTAGCCTAACGGTTAAAGCGTTGGCTCGTCACGCCGAAGACCCGGGTTCGAATCCCCACATGGCTACAATGTGTGAAGCCCATTTCTGGTGTCCTCCGCCGTGATGTTGCTGGAATATTGCTAAAAGCGGCGTAAATCCAAAGCTCAGTCAGTCATAATCAACAACATAATCATGTGTTTGACGAAACCTCGTATTTGCGACCAGGCAGGCAATGCTATGTCACTGAAACCACAGCTCATGCATGCTCATGAAACACTGGTTCACAGCTATTGTACAAGGATAGATTCTAGCAATTGAGAACAAACCGGAAGAAAAGAGAAAGTACCTCCACAATCCTCCTTTTTATTCCCCAGTCAAACCATTGTATCAATAATATGAAACGATAATTACAAGAAGTGTAATAATAACTTGCGTGAGAACATCAAACCTGCATAACAAGAAAAGAAACACATTTTTATAAATTCTGATTAACAACACAAAAATAACCATCAGATGTGGTGTTGGTGCTCTTTTTAATACAATTACTAAAACTCTTAATTCTCACGGAAAAGTGGGACACGTTCACACTTATTGTGCTAGAAAGCAAATGTATGTATCTCAAGCATACCAAATGATGCTCGTATCTTCACAAATGATTTCGTAATGCTTTTTTCAAGGTGATGCTTCATATTGAAATGAAGAACAAAACAAAACATATTAATGTGCGATCGACATTATCCAACCCTGTCTCAAATAAGACGAACTAATCAGGCAATTAGCACGTAATCAGACATATTCTATCACTATTCAATACGGTTTTCATTCGTATGCACAGACAAAGGACAATGCGTGGATGGCACGAGAAATGTGCGACAATGGATATTTCAATTATTCTGAAGACCTTGTGAAATGTCACCTTCTTGATCCTTGGCATCCATGCCATTATGTTAAAAGATGTATCTGGGGAATCAGGTTTCAATTACCCTCGGCAGTCGTCAGTTCCTTTATGTGTTTACAACACGGAGGAAGATTCTTGGTCATTGGTAGTGCAGCATCCTATTGACTTATCTTTGATGTTGAAATGTGGATATGTTCTGTACAAATTAGATTTCATATAGAGGATTGTTGCTTCATGGTAGTTTGAAATAAGATCCCTTTGGAATTTAGGCGACCAGTATATGCTCGTTTTAATTACATGTCATATCTTTTTGCAAATGTTATGTTGGTGTCTGGTTTCGATTAGAAAGTAGTTGTCAACACCTGTTGATAATCAATCATACTCAAACGAGCGATAAAAAAACACACACAAAAAAAAGAAGAAAAAAACCCACCTAAATTATAACATTTTTTTACTTGTGATTTTTTATCACTGGGAATAAATTTTCGATAAACATATGTCCATTTCCAAACGTGAAATTACCTGAAACGTAAAACGTTAAGCATCCTCTGAAAAGTTGTATGACTATCAAGACCGCATGTTATCATTTATGCCAAGAAATGAATTCAATGTTTGTTGGGTGTTTTGAGGCGTAAAGCATGTGTAGGAAGTCAATCGCGACGTGTTCAATAGACGCGAAATGCAAGCCAAATATAAACATGTTCTGAACTGTAGTCATTAGTCTTGTTTAGATGGGCTCGTTAAGGTTATCTGATGGCGAAATGTGGTGAATTATAGGACTGTTTATCTTAAAGCTTATATATTATAAAGCTATTAGTGTATGTATAATGGCCACCATTCGATTATGGCAGATTGGCACAGAAACATCTGCAAAGTAAAAAGGTAAAAGACAGGGGAAATGTTATATTTTAGCTAATACTTTTTCATGACGAGGTGAATTAAGAGTCTAGATGGAACCCGAGGACATGACTGAAGATGCTTGATAAGAGCAAGATTTGTGGGTTTGTGGTGGTGGTGGTGGTGATGGTGGTATGGTTGTGGGGGTGTCTGGAGATACAAATGGATAAGGGACTTATGAAGATCCGGGTTAGAACAATTCTGGTTAGAACTGATCTTCAACAACCCCAAATTGTGTCCACCCAAGAAAAGCCTGGTTAGAACTGATCTTCCACATCTATGCTTGTCTCCGAGCGTAAAGATCCTGGTTAAAACTGTTCTTCTGGAACCCAAGCTTGTCTCCAACTGTGAATATACTCTTGAGAACAGATCTTCCGCAGAACAAGCTTTTCCGTTAGAACTTATATTCAGCAGATTATGCTTGTATCCACCCATGGAGATCCTGGTGTAGATATGACCTTCAGCAACCAATGTCTGTCCCAACACCTGCAGATCATGGTTAGAACTGATCTTCCACAACCCATACTCGTCCCAACATGTGAATATCCTTGTTAGAGCTAATCTTAAGGAAGTTATACTTGTCTCAATCCATGAACATCCTGATGTAGAACTGATCTTCTGCAAGCCATGCTTTTGTCCAGCCATGAAGATCGTGGTTACAACTGATATTCCGCAACCTATGCTTGTCTCCGACCCTGAAGATCCTGGTTAAAACTTATCGTCCACAATCCATGTAATGAACTCATCTTCAGCAACCCACGTGTGCTGAAGATTCTGGTTAGTGAAAATCTTCAAGAACCCATGATTGTCGACTAACAGGTTCGGGTGGTAGGGCTTTACTGTCCTTTGTCGGCAGGTTTTTACACCATCTATATATATTCTATTTTAATGTCAAGTGTTCTCGTCACGATATGGCTGAAATATTGCCGATGTGACGTTAAATAATAACTCACTCACTCACTCGGGTGGTAGGCACATGCAATCATATAAAACTTTCTTTGGTCGATGATGATGATGTTAATCACTGGAATGTCTGTTACAGACTCGATTATTAATAGACCGCCGCCACACAGCTGGAATATTACTGACTGTGACGACAAACAACCAAGCCTACGGGAGCCAGAGTCGTAGGTTTCAGCCTCGTCAATGTGAAGGCAATGGACAATAATAAAGGACAAATATCAAATTCATAGAATGGAATTAGTTCACATTTACAGCAAGCAGTTTTAAAATCTACCCATTAATTTGTACGGCGAAGTGGTTAAACATCTGGCGACTCTTGTCCTTTACATTTGGTGTCCGGTTGAATTATAGAATATCAGTTCAAATGATTAAAAGCGCTTATTTTGATATATTTGCGCGTCGATCATTCCCTTGTTCCTTTTAAATGTCAGACAAAATACTTAAATTTCCGATCAGTTGTCAACGTTTTTGTTAAATTATTGTTTATGCAAAGACAGTCTTATCATCGAATAACAGCTTGTTCCTAAATTTGTAAATTCATATATGCTGAAACATATATTTTCGATTCACGAGATGGAAGAAATATTTCATCTTCACTGACACTCCAGCATTAATAGCGTTATCATTAATGCGTGACATTCTCTGGTTTCTTGACCGCCTCCGTGGTGTAGTGGTTAGAGCGTCCGCCCGGAGAACGGAAGGTCGCGGGTTCGATCCCCGACCGCGTCATACCAAAAGACGTTAAAATATGGTATTTGCTGGTCCCTGTCTGGTGCTCGGCATTAATGGGTACAACAAGGACTGGTCGGCTCGGAGTCTGTATAATGTGTCTAAGTGGGTATTCATGCTTCACTGCGGCATGGTATCTCAGTGGGCTAGCACTATAAAACCAGCTTAAGTATGGGCTAGTACAAGCAGCCGCACATGCACATACACACGCATGCACGTCGTCATATGAGGGAAATATTCTCAAGCACGATGTTAAACCCAATTTCACCTCACCTCACCTCTGGTTTCCGGTCAGCTTTGCGCAGCGGCATCGGTTTTGTACTAGTGTTGCCTTGTCCCATCAGTTTATTACTAGAAGGGCCCTTCATAACCACAATATGTTCGCATAATGCAAGGGAGAGCAATATTTTAGCAAAGATTTTTCCATGATGTGGTGAATTAAGAGTCTAGGGATTCCTTCATCCTTTTCATATCTTTGACACTCTAGTAATTTACTGTCTATCGTCGACAGGTTTTACTCTGCAGAATGCTTTCATCTTAAGAATGATTTCATCTTTATTGTATATATTGTTTTCGTCACGATATGGCTGAGATATTGCCCATGTGACGTTAAATATTAACTCACTCACTCACTCACTCCTTCATCTTTAACGTGATTACTGTATGTGGAACAGTCACAGTATTTTTGTCAGTTTAATTACTGCACACAAAATAGAAAGTTGATTAATAAGATTCTGTTTAATTAAAATCTCACAACCGGTTTTCCCGACAAGAAATGTGACATCGTTCTGAAAGTTATCTTGATGAAGAAGCACAAGCACTGACCCGACACATATTTTCCAATGAATTGTAACAGACACACGTTTTAATCAAATCCGTATGGTCGTCTACAGCAGCCGTCGATCAGTTGCTGATGATGGCGTTTCATAATAACGTCCAATATGAACTAACATCTGGTTTCTTTGCCAGCCTTCGTCTCGAGATGTGTTATTGCTTTGTATTAATCATATCCACAGATATATCTAAGAAACACCAAATACATGAGACGATGTCTCATTATCTGTTTTTCAGTGCCGCAGCCAGACAAATGTTAACGATACCAAGGCAGTCGTTATTTCGGCTTTATGAAAACTGGATGTCAAACATTAAATATTATACTAATATATCACAGCTTAAATTCGCGGTGTAAGCCAATATTTTTACAAACTGACTTCGTAAAAAAAATCCTTGTACAACATACACGTTTGTCAGCATGAAAGTAAAGCCATCGGTACTTCGATTGTATTAAACTCATTGTATGCTCGTGGACCTGAAACGTTGTTTGATGTGATATATTAGAGAGCTGCCTCCCATACAAATTCAATTTAGGCAGATAAGCTAATTAAGTACATTTGGTAAATACACTCTCTCAAAAAAGAAACGCAACCCCTGTTTTTTTTGGTAATGTTTATATCAATTTTAACTGGTTATTACATTTGTATTTTTAAAGATAATGCCATGAAATTTGACATGGTGAACCTTAGATCAGCACGGTATAAGGTAACAGTTAATGCAGGTCAGTATCGAACTCTCAATTTACGCTAGGGGGCGTTGTCTTCAGTATCTCGTTGTAGAGCCACGAGCTCTAATCACAGCAGTGCACCTCCTCGGAACAGAACGAATCAGACGGCGGATGTTTTCCTGGGGGATTGCTCTCCACTCTTCCTGGAGTGCTGCGGCCAGTTCAACCAACGTGTGCGGTTGTGGTGTACGTGCACGAACACGACGATCCAGCTGGTCCCACAGATGTTCGATAGGATTGATGTCTGGCGATCTGGAGGGCCACGGCATCACGTTGACGTTTGAATTCTGTAGGAATGCCACTGTTGCACGTGCTGTATGAGGGCGGGCATTGTCATGTTGAAATAACTCCCTCTGTTGGTCGATTATCGGCAGAAGATGTGGCTGTAAGACGTCATCAATGTACCGTTGTGCCGTCAAATTGCCACGAATGATGACGAAGTCTGACCGTTGGTTGTAAGACATGGATCCCCATACCATGATGCTTCCTCCTCCAAATCTGTCGACCTGTCGAACGCAGTTCGGTGCAAAACGTTCATTTGCTCGTCTATAGACACGTTGTCTATCCTCACGTCGTTGAAGAAGAAAACGAGACTCGTCACTAAACCAGACTCTTCTCCAGTTTCTGAGGGTCCATCTCCTTACGTTAGTACACCACCTGAGACGTTGGCGTCGATGTTGGCGTTTCAAGACGGGCCCAACAACTGGTCTTCTTGCACGTAAATTTGCCTCATGTAAACGGTTCCTGATGGTTTGGGCCGATACTCTCCTCAAACCTGGCACCTGTGTTGCAGTGATGGTGGGTGTGGCATGCCGATTACGTAGGTGGCTGAGTCGAATAAAGCGATCCTGAGCCGGTGTGGTGATCCTAGGTCTACCGCTCCTGGGACGATCTTCAATTGCATGGAACTGTGTGTAACGATTCCAAAGTCGTGAGATTGTTGTTTTGTGTACGTTTAGATGACGGGCAACTGTTCCAAAGCTTTCCCCGGCCTCAATGCGACCAATGGCAATATTTCGATTTGCTGTACTCAAACGGGGCATTTTCGAACTTGATTTGCAGAGCAAATTATGAGAGAAAAATTACAAACTACGCGTGCTTTTAAAACCCTCTACATGAACTGTGTTTTCAACGATTTGCACGTGCAACAGGCTTTTAGCATTTTGTACATGACAATTTCGCACTTTCTCAAATAACACGGATACAAAGGTCATCATGTGAGAAAATGGTTCCGTTTGGGAGCTTATACTGATCAGATGGGAACGTATTAACAGTATTTTGAAGAAAATTCTAATTTACATTCACCATCTTTATTCTAGAAATGATGTCAGATATTTAGATAGGGGTTGCGTTTCTTTTTTGAGAGAGTGTAACTGCAACACATTCGTAAAGTAATTTGGACAAGCACGAACTATTTGAGATCACTGTGTATACATTTAACCTGGCATCTAAGGGCTTACTAGATTGAAAAACAGTTATTCAATACTGAAGTGAAATGTTCCACTCTCAACCTAAACCAAATAGTAAAACAGATGGGAAAAAGCAACAGTTTGGTCGTGCAAGTTAATTCGTTTGATATAATTTTGAGAGACCGACGCTGGGACATGGTACATTTTTAATGCTGAAAGGTATTCCCTATTACAAATATTTTACACTGTACTTCATTGTTTGACAATAGAAGCGACAGAACCTTATCCACATTCAAAAGCAATTTCTGCCAAAAGGAGAGTCGAACACACAAAACGTGTTATGTGTTTATGATTTTGGAGAATAACCATATATATTTGTTCAAACCTTAAAATTGTATACCTCATCACTGTTTGGAGTGAATAAATGTTGAGTATACCCGAGCTGCGACTGACGCCATGCACAATGACACGAAATCAACAGCGTTATCCACCTTGACCACGCCATCCAACTTCGTCGACCGTTACCGCCATCAGTTAGCTACTGTGTAACGATTCGTTTCCATGGGCTGTCATCCCTGCATTGACAATAGTGTGATTTAGTCGATAACATGGTATCTGCTCTCATATCATGACGCGCCTAAACCTGAAGACAAGAACCGTAAATATAGAGCCAGCATATCTAGTGCGGTTCTTTAAACACAAAATTGGTGATTGAAAGTTTCCTCATCATAAAATTTCAACTTGCAAATTAAGAATACGTTAAATTAAAAAGTATTGAAGAAAGTATATTTCATCTGCCTTTTTATTTATTTATTTATTTATTTATTTATTTATTTATTTATTTTATTTATATTTTTATTTCATATGTCTGGTTGAAATACATTTTGCTGTATGCGTTTTGCTGTGGTTTGACACGCAGATTGGTGAAATGGAAGCACTTAATCCATTATTGATCCTTTGAAGTTCTGAATCTTTACAGTGATCAGTCCCATTGTGCCACAACTAAATTTGTTTTCATTGTTTAACAGTGATGCTGAGAGGGATTCAAGACTAATCGGATTAATCATAGATCTGGATGTGTATTGTTTTATTAATAGCGATTTTAAGGTTGCATAGCCACATCTCGCCATGTTGTTTAAAGCTAGCTTCGATTTTAGACATGGGAAAGTTTCATTTCTTTAAACGTGCAAAACCCGGTAAATGTCCTGCCATTCTATTATGACGACATTCACTTTTCATTTCAACTCTCAAAGGTTCCTACAGCTGCACTATCTTAAGGTCCCCACTTCTACTAATTTCTATAAAGTCAGTTCTTAAGTATGTATGCGCTCTCAATATGCAGGCTGATATGTGATGATAGTTCCCTTTAGTCACATAACGAGAGTCATTGATCCAGCTAAAAACTCTTGATCTTCTGACAATTCTTGTTACAAACTATCTCTTGGTGTTCTTAGATCAGTCAGTGCCTCTGCTTCTCAGTTGTGAAAGAATCTTCCTCGTCAGACGAAGACGAAGTTATCTCGATTCCTCAGCTCAAGACTCAAGAATTATGTGACTTGCAGAGTGAGAGTGTCAATGCCATGAACTCCCTGTTTCGCTCAACCAACAACACCGAAAAAACAGCTAAAAACTAACCAACAGAAAATCAAATGAATGCAGGGTTCAGCAAAAGCATCTTTTGCTTTGACATTATTGTGTGCGTTCATCGGGACAGGATACTTTCGCTTTTCGCGAACACTTAGTGTAATTACTGTTTGATAGTAACCCAGACGTACCTGCTCCTGATGTGGACGGCATCAGAAAATGTCCTCCAGCAGAGACAACTTATGATCATGGAAGGGACTTGTAGCCTCTTTACCGGGCGGTCGATAAAATATTGATGAGGTTCAGGTCGCGTCGTTAATGGTACTGATAATGTGATAATGTAAAACATAATTGCGTACTGTATAAAAATATATTCATCCACACACACAGCCGTTTTTCGTGACCGTTGTGTGGCGAAATAACTTCACGGTTAGTAGGCCTGTAGAGGATGTTTCCACACTTAGCCCACTGTGCTGCACGAAGGGCTACAACTTTCTTACCTATCTCTATGTTAAATTCTGGTATCTGCCATAAGCTTAGCATTCCCTATTTAAATGGCACCACGTGTTCACATCTTTGGTCAGAAAAAACAACGAACTGATCCTTTCTCCACAACCATGCACTGTATCTATTAGACTGTCATTCCTAAACAAATGTTCATCGATTCCTAAACACATGGTTATCACACAATGATTTCCTACAACTGCGATGTGGGGCTTGTTACTGTTATTCACTCGAATTAGGTTTGTCAATTTTCCGTGAAATTATGCCATTTCTATATCCTAACTCTTCAACCCCAGAATCTTGCATTCATGAACCATTACACATTTCTCCCACACAGATTGACTAACATAAATGCAGTCTTCGACGCAAGTCGTTCTTTAGTGTGAACTTTAACAGTATCATATCTAGCATGTTCGTTTGAAGTTTTCTCAACCAAACATATTCGAACATGTTTGTTACCTACAAAAAGCAATATTTGTGGATATCAACTTCTTTATTGTGAATAACATGACGTTTCGGAGTGTATGCTTGGTGCTACATAACAATAAAGACGTTGACATCCATAAATCCACTCACGGCTCTTTCTCATCACTTTTGAATGGCACCCGATGGAATCTGTTTCTGGTTATTCTCGTGCGTTTCGAACATACGTCACTCACTTGAAGATACAATATTGGTTTAGTGCTAAATAAGTCGTATTCAACCATAATGTGTGGGCTGGTGTGTGATCTCTGTGAATAGTCACACTATTACATCTTAACACTTCAGTGAGTGTTGAGAGTGAAGCGTATGACTGTTTACTGCGTTTATTAATTGTTAGGAGTGAGTGAGATGGAGACGACAGGGCTTTACAGTATTTCATACATATCACGGCTCGTAACGTCTGACCGTGGAAGGTAAGTACGAAGGGAAACAGATCTGTCACAGTTACCACGCAAATCCTGCTGGCAAACGTACAAATCTTTTCAAGCTGCAGCCACAAATGGAACACACAATCACAGGCATCTGGTGTGCCACAACAATGTGAATTGCACTGTCTCAGACGGCTGGCCTTCTCTTGACCGGTTCTGTATTGGGAAATTCCGCATGAATGGGTTTCCTATGGACATGTGGTCAGAAAGACGACTATGATGAATAATACATATCCCGGCTCTATTTAGGAATCCTTGACGGTTACAACAAATGCCCCTCAGAATCAATGTTACATTTGGTATGACGCTTCCGCCACCTCATCGCCAGCATACAAAGACAGCAATCTAAGCCACTCTGCCACCGCTGCTTCAACAAATCATTGAAGTCCGACAACAGGTACTCATGTAAATAAGTCTACATTGGCACAGCTTCCATGGCCAAATACACAATGCCCATTTAAACATGTTCAATTGCAAAACAGGTTGTATTTCGGATAATACTTTCTTAGTAAGTGTTCTTGAAGTTAATACACGAAAAACTCACTTTGCACTCAACCCAATTCATCAGACTGTAGTAGCCTTTTATGAATACATGATGCACTTAACGCAAGTTGAAACAAATGTCCATCCAGTACTTCAGCACATAATCATTTAAAATGGAAGTCGCTAAGGAAACTAAAAGCTTTGATATTGTTTTTCGATTTTGAATAACACCGAGCACTGTACATAGAACCTCAGCATAAGTACCTGTTTACAGCTGAATAACGTCCAGTGATTGAAGCAAGAGAACCGCAGTTGGCGATCACCATTCATACACTAAAGTCGGTTACTAAATATGATACATCACGTCACCTGCGTTAAGATGGCTCAGTTCCAAAGGTCGTTGGATACATCGACGATATCTGCAATCAAGGATGCCCATAGCATCCTCTACAACAATATGCCAATGATATATGACCAGACTCAACGTCTGTTATAGTTCTTATGTCTAACAACATCCTCATCTTCCGAGCACGGTGACCCGTGAAGGTCCGAGTTAGAATATTGCTCTTCAGTAACCCATGCTTGTCGTAGGAGGCGACTAACGGGATCGGGTGGTCAGGCTCGCTGACTTGGTTGACACGTGTCATCGGTTCCCAATTACGCAGATGGATGCTCATGCTGTGATCACTGGATTGTCTGGTCCAGACTCGATTATCTACAGACCGTCGCCATATAGCTAGAACATTGCCGAGAGCGGCCTAAAACTAAACTCACTCACTCACTCCGAGCATGGTCCAACTAGCGATGTGCAAGACAGGCTAAATGACAAACGCTGTTGTAATGAAATCCCTGCGCATGCACTAGTTGATGAGTATGGTAAATGTGTCTAATTGCCAAGTACTCTTGACCTATATCAGTGTCACGTAATGTCTTCGTAATGGAACACCTGCCAAATTGCCATCACTCTGTGTATGTTAAACATCATACATGTGGACTGTTGGTGAAATAGCCTTCCACGTTGAAATCAGAGTGTTTTGCGCACACATCACCACACGCTATGTCATCGCTGATGAAGTTCCTTTGCCCTATTGACAAGTATCGAAATACCACAGACTGTCAAGTGGCTGTCCTTCGAAACATTTGAGACTTGCTGGCATTTATATATTTGTGATGTGCATTTAAAGTTCAACTTCAATGTCAACATGTCTCAAGTATGGTGATCTACCTTCAGTTGTTGGCGACCTATAGCCCATTTTATATTGTACTGTTAAAGAAAGAAATAGCGTTTTATGGTTATATGCTAGTTTTAAGTATAAATCTTTGATAAACAAGTTATTTTACTGTCCTTTACAGACAGGTAAGTATATAAGTTTGTTATTTTGTTGATACATATTTACAAATTTGACCCTAAATTTTAACTCACTCACTCACTCACTCAATATCATCATTCACCTGTATTAACCGCAGATTGACGTACCCTTCTGTGTGTCTGTCCCATTGCAATATATTGTCGCTAGTACTGAGCAAACACAATATTGACGTTGTTCGCGTGAGGGGAAAGGAGACTAATCTTGGGAAATAGGTTACACGGGACCTTGTATTAACACGAATGTAACTAGAAATTTTGCTGCATTCATATACTATGGAATGCGCTAGAGAATGGTATTTTGTGACACGTAACTAGAAAACAATTGTGTAGAAACAATGTTACATGTACATCTACGCAATATGATTGCTTCAAGTATGGTTTGATGATTGTCTGATAGTGTGTGATTTATCTTATATGAGCAAATATTGTACCAGGGGCCGATGGCCTACATTTGTGCAAATGTAGTGATACGTGAACGGGAAATTGCTCATTTGGCAGTTGTTGGGAAGGGGATGGGCGTTGAGATAATCATATTTTGCTGGCCCCCACTTTTATAGTTTTAACATTAACACCACCAAATACATGCAATATTATTTCACGACACCCACCACTAGAGGCACGGGATACGCCTTGCCCTCACAACTTAATCACTAAATGATGTACATTTCCAAAACCTTTCAATTTGCCAACCTGGCAATAGAATATATACTCACACGCAAAAGAAACGCAAGTTTCTTACTCAAAGGAGGAATTAAACTCAGACCCCTAAAATTATAACAATGTTGGTAAATAATGATGGTTGATGGTGTTGTTAACATTTTCTGTTGCGTTTTGCAAAGCCAGTGTGGGAACAGAAGAAAAGAAAAAACGAATCGCCAGAATGCACCGCATCAATGGCGATGTACATGTGGGCATCATGCACACTTTCCTCATGCAATCAAACATGCACGAGCTGTCACCATCTTCAGTGGGTATAAAACTTGGCCAGTCACTCTTTGTTCAACAATGCCACGTTTAAATCAGCTTGAGAGGAAGCAGGCTATCGGACGGTTGGAAGTCTGTCCAAGATGTTGCCCGTCACTTTAATGTCAACATAACCACGATCTACCGTCTTCAGCATCGATACAACACAAAGCAGACTACAGATGACCTTCCCTGAAGCGGCCGACCTAGGGTCACCAACCCTCGACGAAATCGACACATTACACGTCAACACCAGCGAGAACCTTTCCTGACAGCAAGCCAGACTGCTGGAGACACCATAGGAACGCATAATCGACGCATCAGCCGTGACACTGTCATCCGACGTCTGCGCTCCAACAACCGACGATGTCGCCGACCAGCACGTCGTCCTGTCCTCCAACCATGGCATCGACAAGCACGACTTCAGTGGGCACAGGGTCATCAAAACTGGCGTCAACGTGAATGGAGACGTGTCATATTCTCTGATGAAAGTCGGTTATGTGTGTCACATGCAGATGGAAGGGTCAGAGTTGGCGACTTCAAGGAGATCGTTTTGTTGACAGAAATGGGATGCATGGGGTGGACCTAGTGTCATGATTTGGGCCGGAATTGGACTTAATGCGAGACTTGGACCAATGTGCTTCAGAATGTGGGTCAAGGTCGAGGACATGGGGTCACAGCTCAGCGTTACATTGACCAAGTCATCAGACCCCATGTTGTTCCATTTTTCGCCCAACATCGTGACCACCTTTTCCAGCAGGATAACGCTCGTCCACATGTTGCAAGAGTTACCATGGACTTTCTTCAACAACACAACATCCGTGTCCTACCGTGGCCAGGTCTCAGTCCTGACCTGAACCCCATCGAGCACTTGTGGGATGAGGTTCAAAGGCGCCTGAATGAAGTGCGACCAGTGCCTACAACTGCTGATGAACTTCGTACAGCTGTTCTGGATGTGTGCAGGAGGATCCCAGGGCTTTTACGAATCGTCTGATACACTCCATGTACAAGAGATGTGATGCAGTGATCAATGCTAATGGTGGCCACACCAGGTATTGAATGACGTCATGGCAATTGACTAGAACCTGCACGACTCTTTTGCTGTCACAAAATGTAATGACGTCATCTGTTTTTGTTGCCAATGAACTGTTCTTGCTCAAATTTCTGTATATCTGACGCTGTTGGTATTTGTATTCTATACTGTTAAAAAATAAGTACATATATACTTTATACTAGACTTGCGTTTCTTTTGCGTGTGAGTATATAAACTAATTATCAAGAAAAGTTGTACAACACAGTTTATTACAACGTGGCAGTTTTAACGCAGGAAGAGCAGCAATAAATGCAATGCAATCCATTTCGTAACCACAAGGAACCTCAGTGTAGTCGACATGGCTTTGTCCATCGTTAAAGGACCCGTGAAGATCCGGGTTAGAATTGATCTTCAACAACCCATGCTTGTCGTAAGAGGCGAATAACGCGACCAGGTGATCAGGCTCGCTGAATTGGTTGACACATGTCATCGTATCTTAACTTATTAGATCGATGTTTATGCTGTCGATCACTGGATTGTCTGGTCCAGACTCGACTATTTACAGACCGCTGACATATAGCTGGAATATTGGCGTTAGACAACCGACAACTTCTCCTTCCTGAGGATGGATATTAGTGTTCCTTCCAACTGAAACTACTAAGACATGGAGTGCGACGTAATGCTAAACTCACTCACTTATTCTATCGTTAGTGAAGAGTAGAGTGGGATAAAATCAAATTGCACGACGTGTAACTAAAGGTGGGGGTATATACGGGCGATATTCGTGAAATCCGAACTGTGAGTTAACAAAGAGGGATGGGATATACCTAGCCCTCACCTCCTAATCACTACACAATGTACATTTCCAAAACTTTACATTTTGCCAACCAGAGACCTGACATTCATCATTGCCCCGACCCCATTGTTGTGATTTATTTTGGCGATCATTTCACTATCATGCAGCTCCCTTCATCTCGCAGGCTCTCCTCATCTTAAACATTTTAATTAATGATCTTACCGTGTATTAACACGCGGACTGTTTAGTAGATTAGCAATCCTCACCTTTTATACATTTCATTTATCTATCATAGAAAAGCCGCACAATATGGTCGTAATATAATTATCAAAAATGAAACTTATCAAATACAGCTGAGCAATCTTTTCAGAAGAAATTGAACCGCTATTGATCAATATCAGTTTTGGCTGCTGTCAAGATGGCCTTGAAGAAGTGAGGTCCGCTCTGATGAAGACAATTTAGGAAACGGAATATCATGCCGGTAACATGAATGCATTGTCAGACAGTGCCTTGGGCAGGATGGTGTTATGAATGCTGTCACCTAGCATCTGGCGATTCGGACAGATTTGGACCTCAGTTAATTCCTGAAAAAAGCTCTGCCTTCATATCAGATCACAGAAACTGTATGTCTGTCTGAAGGACGGACGGAGGCATGTATGCAGCCATGGATGTATGTATTTTAAGTTAGAGATTATTTCATTGATACAGTCAAGTATATTGTGGCACCTGTCCCGTTCGCCTAACATGGCGACTGGCATTTCTCGCCAGCGTAGATCATGCCACGAGACATGCTCTTCGGGGGGATGACATGATACATGGCCAGCCAGTGCATCATCTGGTCGTTTCGTTTTCAGTACATAACATATACTGTCGGAATAATCGTCATGGTCAAGGAAGATACACCGTTAGTCAGAATGACGCGCAAAGTGCTGAGTTGTAGGATATGTAGTGTCGTTTTGGAAGTATTGTCCTTTTCTACAGTGAGTGAGTGAGTTATGATTTTTACGTTACGTCTGCAATATTTCAGCCATATCATGTCGAGAACATATGTGACATTGAAATGGAATAGATGTATATTATAAAAAACTGTCGACGAAGGACAGTAAAACAACTAGAATATCACAATTACAACTAAAACTATCGTGGAAAGTTAAAACTGATAGCACTATTTGGATAATACAATATAAAAACAGGTTATAGATCGCCAACAACTAAAGGTAGATCACCATACTAGGGACCATGGGGACTTACAGTACATTTGCTACCTGCATGGACCCTAGATGGAATTACACCATCCCTTCAGCTGTTGACGAGTGTAAGAAATGTTAGCCAAAATTAAAAGAACAAGAATACCAGGTTTATAATCCTGGTAAGTTTGCATTGACTTTGAAAGTTTTGGGACTTACGTACCCTCTCAGGAGGACAATAATTTTTCGCTACTTCAACCCCCTTTGAGGACCTTTTCTACAGGGTGACGTCAGTAATGCTGTACTACTCAATAGTCTCGACTTCATATCAACAGATGTAATTTCATAGTTGTGGCCTTTTGACAAGTCCCGTTTACAAGATTGTCCGCTCGTTTGTCACATGTTCAACACTTAGTCTGTCTGAAAAGTAACCTTTTCGAGTTATATTCAACCCACGTCTTGTATTATGGTTTTGAAAGGACATACACAGGTCAGGTATATGCATTCTGCATAATTAACCTTGTTATAGAATATAATTAATATAATAACAACTATACTAATTATCAAGATGATTTGTAAAACACAGTTTATTACAGCGTGGCATGCAGAACAGCAATGAATGCAATAAAATCCTTTTATTAATCACAAGGGATATCTGCTTGAACCACAGTGGAATTGTCTATCGTTAAAGAAGTGAAAAGTGGGACACGGTCAATTTGAACACCGCGTAAAATGGGGGTGGGGAAATGGGGCGATATTCGTGAAGTCTGAACTGTGGGATAGAAAAGAGGGACGGGATGTACGGGCAGACTGAACTGCTGCATAACAGTAAGGGAAGTGAAGATACATTAAATCTGAACCGAGGGTAACAAAGAGTGACTGCATTACACACCGTGAGGGATTGATTGTGTTATACAATGTCAGGGAGTGTAAGAGACAGATTGATACGAGCAGTTTAAACCTCAGGAAACATCGTGCTTGACATTGGAAATTAACGAAGAGTATTAGTCTTATCGTGAGCAGACTGCAGGCTGGATTAACACCTGGTGTTAAAGAGATACGAACAGTCAGAACACGAGTGTCAAACGAGAGGCTTGATATGGGTCTCATTTGCGGGAAACAATAATTAGTCCGAGCTGTGGAATATATCTTTGCCAAAGTTATTTCAGAATGAGCGCATATCAAATCACTGAAATTAGCATCGGACAAACTATTTGTAAGGAAGAAATTAAAACAACCATTTTCCAGACAATCTAAATAATCGTAGTTATTTACACGGCGGTGTTCTGTATGGATGTCTTGATAAAGTAACAGCTATAAACAACAGTGTTTAATCTTCTAAATGACATGGCAATAGAAATGGGAAACAAAACAAAACCAGACTCAGGAAGTGAGATACTAACTTGCACAGTCATTCAGATTACAAATGATTTGTTTTGCAAGTTAGATAATAATTATGAATAGTAGTGAAGACAAAACAAAATCTCATATAGAAAATGTTCACATGTTTTTCATTAATTAACTCTCCTAATTAAATTTCTATATTTCCTTTCGGTCTATTTGAGTAATAATAAATTAAACAGATTTCGTTTTTACATCATTATGCAACTCATGGTCCGGAAACAGTTCGGAAATCCGTGAACTAACAGCACAACATAATATGGACTTTAAGACCTACTCACGTTTGACTTGGCCTGAGTTCACTAAGACTTCGGGGATCAGCCGTGGTAGAGATCAGCCCGGATGAGACAACAGATCGCGTGGACGTCTCTCTTCAGTGTGCCAACACCAGCTCTACTACACTGCCATAAGTTGACGCCACTGGGGATATGTTGCAGGTAATTGGACAGCATCTTGATCGATACTCCTAACACTGACGTCACTGGTAAACACAGACAGAAACTCACGTTAAACAAACGGATTTATGTCAAGTCAAAGTATGGTTAATTTTACTTTCGCTAGATTGTGTAAGTATTAATTTACGCATTTTGCAATCTTGCGCTTTCAGTAAGTGTTAAATAAGCTTGTCTCCCTGCAGTGGTAAAAGCATGTGCTATGAGAAATATGTCAAACACGGGCATACCTAGTTTACATTCCTTAAATAGCAAATATTTTATTGACAATCTAATTTTAACGTTGTCAGATTTATAATTGTCATCAAGCACCTTTCAGTAATAATCACGAAGGGCGATATCAATGTATTATTTATATCACTGTACCTATAGCGTTTTGTTTCTACACGTATGTATTTGCATGGAGTGAGCAAGTTAGTGAGTCAGGACGATTGGCAATATCAAAACCAATGGTTGTTAGCATGAACTTGTAACTTGACACACATTCAATATGGTTGCACACTTCAACCAACCAAACCACACTGTTGACAGGTTGCATACTTTAATGTAATTTTACAAAAACACATACACACAAACATGCTTCACACTGTTAAGTGTTCATTCCCAAAATCAACTAAAAGGTGAATGTGGGCTCCCTGCACATGTTTCAGAAATAGTCTTTACCTTGTCCTTCATGGTCAGGTTTCACATAGACATCAGCGACGATCGTCTTACATAGAGGAGATTATACTCGTGCCCATGTCATACTATGTTAACAACACGAGTGCCTAAATGTTGGTATTTACCGAGCGAGGGATATACCGATATTTAGGCACGAGTGTCGTAAACCTAGTATGATATGGGCACGAATATGATATTCTATTTATTACCGAATTCATCAAATTGAGGAAAATCAAATCTGCTTTCAATGATAGGCTGGCTACCCGCCGTCACCGCATGTAGAACGCATCGGCATAGAAGAAACGTGACGTCATGGCATTGTTCATGACGTCACGTCACCATGACAAAATGATATTTTGTCCTAGGGCATCGTATGAAAAATATGAACCCCGATATTTTCGCCCTCGTGGGTAACAGATAGGCTTAATACATAGGATTCTTACGTTAGCGAGCGAGTTTGGTTTTACGCCGCTTTTAGCAATATTCCAGCAACATCATTGCTGGGGACACCAGGAATGGGCCTCACACATTGTACCCATGTTGGGAATCGAACCCGGGTGTTCGGCGTGACGAGCCAACTCTGTACCCACCGCCCCTATTCATACATTCATACGTTAAGAAATCAGTTTCGTACAGGTATAGATATCAAAACGGCTGGCTCACAGTCCCTCAAGCATAATAATTTGCATTCTTCCAAGCACTCACTGTGATGGAAAAATCCCTAAATTAAGCACGTCTATATTTCGCTCCTCTCTCATCCTCCTGGGAACGCAAAGTTATGCTCGGAACATCGAAGATCATGGATCAGTGTCATTAATATGGATTATTATGTAAGCAATTTTTTTTCCGGCTACCTGACTGGACTAGAGGCGGTCATGTGTCCGTCGACAGAAAAGCATATTGACCCCAACCTAGGTCCGACCAAAAGTCATATTGACTTGAGCTACTAAAAATAGATTTTGAGAGGCCCGGATGAGGACTTCCCTATGATTCAACCAATCAGATTGCTTTGCTTGACGGTATCCCCGTTACGCTTCATTCGTTAACGCCAAGATGACAGATAGTAAACCAAATCGTTTTGCGGAACTTTCAGTAACTGAAGAAAATATCATTTTGGAAAATGTTGATGCAAAAAACACCAAGAAAGCGACTTCGACGGCGATACGTGTTTTCAGGGAATATCTTAGCCAAAAAGGTAAATCTATTGAGTTTGAAAACTTCGCCCCTGAAGATTTAGACGCTGTTTTGTCAAAGTTTTATCTCGAAGCAGGGACCGAAAAAAGCGAAAGATACACAAAAGCAACGCTGATGGCCTACAGACATGGTATCCAGGTCACATCGAGAAAACAAGACCTGAGATTGACATAATAAGAGGCGCAGATTTCAAGACATCAAGGAAGACTTTCAAGGCGATGTGAAAAAAGTTGAAGCGCACCGGATTCGGCGAAGTAAATCATTATGTCCCAACAGCCGACGCAGATTTGATGAAACTGTACGACTACGTAGCAGTGAGGACAGTCCTGTATTTCTTCAATACACGGTGATTATATAAATCCAAAAATCATTACTTTCATGTAATCAGAATGCTTTTAGATTCACAACGCGCTTTCACAATGTAGATAGTATATATGACAATTATAATGAGTATCAACATTGCCCATTGAGTAAGTTTACGCCACTGTGTAGATTTAATGCTACTGTAGATTTATAAATCTATTAGGCCTAGGCCTACTGCATTTCATCTACTTCAGGTATAATCAATTTTACAGGTGTTCCTGGATATAATGCTTCACCTCGGGAGGAGAGGGAGGGAGATCCTGGCAGCACTGAGGGTACCATGGACGCTGACGGAGACGTTCGTTTACATGTGCACGGATGAACAGAATAGGAACCATCAAGATGACGGAGACCGCGCTAGAGGGAGGATGTATGAGAAGAAATGTATGCCATTTTATTGAAAACAATATTTTGAATGTAAGCTAATATGATTACATTGAAAGGATACATACCAAAGTTACCACATAACGCTGCCAAGGCAACCGCAACTACAAATATCAAGGGACGTCACTCTCATTCAATTTCCTTCGGCTGTGGTTTTTAGTCTTAGATAAGGGCTTGTTCCAATGTTCAAATCCACACAATGTTACATTTTTATGTATTTATATTCAACCAATTACAGATAACATAAGTAGCCCAATCCGTTCTTATGTGAAGTACGTAAGACATCTGAACGAAAACTGCCCAAAGTTGTTCCAACAGCAGAACTCGAAGATGGAAAATAACCAGCATTATTATCCCATTCCCCTTGTATTGGCCACAACCGTCTCGGTTCAATTATGCCAAATCTGAGCATCAAGGCAAGGCTGTCCATGAAGTATACCAATCACTCACTGAGAGCGACAACGTCTTGGACGCAGCTGAGGTCCCTTCCCGTCATATTATTACAGTCACCGGACATAAGTCTGAATCTAGATAGCCTAAAATCATATACAATGTACTTGCTAAACTGATGAGAAAGCCAAGAAGAAAATGTCAGCAACCATAGCTGAGAAAACCTGTGATGCTGTCCCGCCTGCTGACGATATCAATAACTTTCTGAATGATGTTGACTTTGACACACTTTTGCAAACAACTGATGTTCATGAAACTACTGACTCTGCACTTAGGCCTAATGTGCAGGTGCAGAGCAGCATGGTAAATAACTGCTTGACCCGAATGCCCGGACCTGTAATGCACAGCTGCAATGCTACCGTTCACTACAATTTCTACCAACAACAGTAAAATCAGCTTTGTTTTAACTACCCTGTGACGGATATTGTACCATGAATGTTTATGTAAGGGCGTCAAGCTATGTCGTCATTCTATTGTTTACATGTCACAGTATTGTTGACATAACGTTATTGGTTTGTAGTGAAAGTAAAATTACTTTTCTTGACTAAATGCACATGATTTGGTTTTTAGAAGCTTTTTTCGGTATTCAATAAAACAATTATGGACTGGTGAATTGGGTCCATACCAGTTTATGGACCCACGAAAAGCAATATTGACATCGGACTTCTAATTTAGATAGACTATCTGATTTAGATAGCATTTTTGTTTTTGTTTTTTTAGCACTGGCGAAAGTCAGGTACTGATATATATGATTAGGTTTAGGATTTAGGCTGCCGTGACGGCCAGTGAGGGTGTTCACGAAACTGACCTGTAGGTCTTTGTTACAATGGCTTCGAAACTAGGACAACGAGCGTCATTGTGAACAGGTGGTATTGTTACAAATAGAGTCAAACACAGTTGTGTCGAACTTTTGTCTCAAAGTAAAAACCTGGTTCCTGCATAATCCTTATTTACCCATCATATGCGGTTGTGTCGAACCTTGTATAACTCGAAGTATTTGCATTGGTCCCTTGAACGTCAACACAACGGTACTGACGGCAGTTGAAATCGGTAGTATGTTTTAATGAATTGTGTCCTTCTCAGTCTGTCATAATTTTGCTGAAATATTGCCGGGTTTGGCATAAAACAACATTCACATACTGTCAGCAAAAATCAACATTCACACACTGTCAGTAAAAATCGAGTGCTGACGATACGCCATCGTAGTCTGCATCGACTTGCATCACTCTCAGCTTTCCGCCCACACTCGGTCGATATGCCCTGCTAGAGCTGACCCCCGAAAGACAGCGTTACACCAGAAGACAATCTGATTCATCCAATTGGTAAGAAATACAGTGATTGAGTCTAACCATACTACTATATGTTGTAGCCTACGCTTGTCCCTGATGGAAATGTGATTGGGAGTACATTACGATTTTCGGCCTTCATTGACGTGTGTGTACCTTATCAAGTGAATTGAGTTAAGGGTCAAATTATGATTACACTGTGCCTGTAATTATATTACACGATTACACTGAGAATGCCATTAACCTTCATTGGTATTCCTCGTAGCAGAACCCACGCCTGATGAGGACTGTGTTATGCGTGTTGCAAACTGACATAATCAGTTGGTACTTTTGAAAGAGTAAAGTACCAAGTACGTTATGAGGATTGAATTTCATTGCTCTATCTTTTCGTCCATTTGTCCATTGTGTGACGCACAACAAAGTGATCTAGGGGGAGTGAGTATGTTTAAATACGCCGCTTATTGCAATTTTTCCAAGAGTATCACTGCTCCAAACACCACGAATGGGTTTCATTCATTGCTCCCATGTTAGAAATTGAAACGAGATTTTCGGCATGACGAAAGAACTCGTTGTTCTCAAGACTACGCCTCAGTGAATGAAGATAGAATTAAAAATAGTCAATTACCAGCTGACATTCCTGTGGCACAGACAGACAATTGGTCACATTGACGCAATATTGCTGCTGGATTCAAACCCTGCTAGGAAGCAACTGCAAAATAAGTCTCGTGGTCCCTAGTATGGTGACCAACCTTCAGTTGTTGGCAATCTATGGCCTGTTTTTATATTGTCTTGCCATTTATAGTTAAAGTATTCTAGTTGTTTTTATTATACTCGATTACAGACAAACATGGCGTGTCATGGACCAGGTTTAAAGTAAAGAGCATTTCCTCTAGCATGCGGAAGGACAAATATCCGAGAAGACAGGGAAAGACGAAATATGTTCTAAAAG
This sequence comes from Haliotis rubra, assembly GCF_003918875.1. Lineage (NCBI taxonomy): Eukaryota > Metazoa > Mollusca > Gastropoda > Lepetellida > Haliotidae > Haliotis > Haliotis rubra. The sequence continues at coordinate 286,101 of NW_025767516.1, forward strand.
AAACATATTTCAGTTAGGAGTATAATGTTCTGTTGATCATGACAGTCGGGTTCACAAATCACTACTTTCTGCTTTTACATGGTCATGTACACATCGCAGCATTCCCGGAAGACAAACACTTAATGGTTGTGAGAAATGGGAACAATTATTTTTTGGTCTAAGATGAATATCTCTCAAAGATCGTGTCAAAATGATGATCAGTCGTTCTGCTCTTATATTAACCTAGCATCATAAGCGTGTTTTTTTCTCGTCAACTGCTAATTCAAAACTGTGTTGTCTACTTGATCAGCCTCGTTATGCATACGTATATCACGCAGCGATTCCGTGATTCTGTGCGGATTACAATATCAGCCATACTTTCACGGGGCACACATGCATCATTCTAGTAATTGTAGTTCCACCAATACATATTAGTCCGAGCCATTAGCTTTCCGGCGCCATAAGTCTATATTTTTAGATTTTATATGCATGCATATAAACATTCCCATTGCTCCTCTGCATTAGTGAAGGCAGAAACACTATCGAATCCTGTTGTAAAAAGTTCATATACATATTATGTGTAGGAACAGGAAATTCAATTAGCATGGTTGCTTCAAACAACAGCGGGAGGGGGCACAGGTGGCTTGAACGCCTGAGACGTTGGAGTTCATTTAGCAAGGAAGCATGCCTGAAACTGAAATATAGCTCAGGGCAGCGTAAACCCCTTCTCACTCAAAAACACAGATACATCATGAGTCCATGCATTTTTTGATAAACTGAAGTAGCGTTAATCAAGATACATTGACAGCAGAACTTTTTTTGTAATATAACAATTACGAGTCAGGCCAACTGCGTGGCCATGATGAACACGGATCCACTCACGAGGAAACCGCAAAGTTAAATCACAAGATCAGTTTGTGGCCCGGAAGCAGTCATTCATGAGCACGCAAAGGGGAAAAGATTTCACTCGAGAACAAAGGCTTCTTTCCCCAGGCATTAGTGACATGCTGATCACTATTTCCCTAGTTAGGATTTAGGGTTTGGGTACAATTGTAATTTGGACATCGAATTAATAAAAGAAACATCGCCCCCTCGAATTTTCACCCTGCTTCAGATACTAATGAGACTGCACCACGAAGTTGATCAGTCGTGCGTGTTTCTGTGCCTGAAAATTATTATCCTCCTGAGAGTGTACGTTCAAAGTTAATTTAAACCTACTATTATTTTTACTTGTAGCATATATGTTATTTTACTTTATGGCTAGTTTATCTAAAATTGCTAATAGCTGAAGGGATGGTGTAAATCCAGCTAGGGTCCATGCAGGAAGCAAATGTCCCTATGGTCCCTAGTATGGTGATCTACTTTCAGTTGTTGGCAATTTATAACCTGTTTTTATATTGTATCGACTTGTATAGTTAAAATATTTTAAAATTAATTTTAAATGTATACCTGTCATAAACTAGTTGTGTTACTGTCCTTCGTTGACAGGTTTTTATAATTTTGGTCTTGGCACCCTTTGTTCATGTAACATCATTTGATATTTATAATATGTTTATCGTGAACTTTGCCTAGAGTCTTATGCCAGAAGGCGATAGCTCATAGGCCAATCTGGTAGAAGAATTAATCTTTTAATTTTTCTGCTGGAGTATATCATCCGTGTATCCTTGGTGCTGCAAGTCGGAGATCCACTTGTGTTTAGCATTGTCCTTGTGATACTCCGTGGAGGGTGGGGAGCTCGGATGATGAACCATTAAAAACTAACCATGGCATACGAAACCCCCCTTAAAGAAACAAAACGCCCACTTGAGACTGATCCAGATGCTAACGACCAACAACTGTCCACATCCGTTGATTACTGGCCACGTTTCTTAGTGATGGAGACTCAAGATAATACCAGAATGAACTTAAATCCTTTTGCTGTACAAAAAGGCATACAAGGCATAGCTGGTGATGTAAAAAACTTCAAACCTTTACTTTCAGGGGCACTGCTTATTGAGTGCAGCAAAAGGCAACAGGTAACTAACCTGATGACTACTGAAACGTTTGGTGGCATTCCCGTTTCGATCTCTCCTCACAGAACAATTAATAATAGCAAAGGAATTGTAAGAGACCGAGATCGATTGTTCACCGACATGTCTGAACTTGATATTGTTTCAGAAATGAAAGATCAAGGGGTCTTATATGTAAAGCGTTTTATAGCACGTAAAATCCAGGAAACCATTTCAACAAACACCTATCTGTTTTCATTTTCTTCTCCGACTGCTCCCAGATCACTAATGGCAGGGTACTGTAACACCTACACACCAAACCCACTGAGATGTTTTAAATGCCCAAAGTTTGGTCATGGTGTTAGTACTTGCACATTGTCTGTTGTGTGTGCTCACTGTGGTGAGAAGACACATACAACAGAAGATTGTGTCAGTAGCTTTAAGAAGTGTACCTATCGTGCAGGTGATCACTCGTCGTTCTCAAAAGACTGTCCCATTTGGAAGCAGCAGATGGAGATAAATAAGATAAAGTTTACTCAAAATATCAGTTTTGCTGATGCCAAAAAGCTTGTCTTGAGATCAGGAATTAAGGAAACTTATGCACCCAAAGCCAAAACATCTTCAGAAACAACCCCAACAGTAACTAAATCATCTGCCAGCTGTCAGACGAACTTGACTTAAAAACGGATTCTCCAAAGATGTTTTCACCTGCAATATCTACACAAACTGCAGAACCACTTCCTGACACGCTCCAAATCCAATCAGAACCATCTAATGACCGTGACACAGCTTCTCAGTCAACTCAAAGGTCTCAATCAACGTCAAACGTGCAACAAATCGTTAAAAACAAAGGCAAACCAAAGCCAGATTCTTTGAAGGAACAAAGTGGCAGAGCCCCAAAAGGGTCAGATGATAAAGTCAAATTCTCTAACAAATATGGATCACTTGAGGATATGGACGTGTCCGAAAACGTCCATTCTAGGGCACATAGCTTGTCGCCCTCGAAAAAGGTGCGGGGTAGATCCCCTATTAATCCACCTAAAAGATAGGTCTATCTAAACATATCGTGCAGTGGAACTGTAGAGGACTGCGGACAAATTTTAATGAAATACAGCTATTGATCCAGGATTTAACACCATCAGCGTTATGTCTACAAGAGACGTATCTGAAACAGACAGATAATTTTAGCTTACGTCAGTTTGAAGCCTATCATTCTTTTCCCCTCCAGGTGATAGGGCCACTGGAGGTTCTACTATCCTTATACGACAGGATGTTATTCACAGCCCTGTTGCACTTAACACTATTCTCTAAGCTGTTGCAGTGCGACTTACTCTGGGTGTAGCATTTACATTATGCTCTCTGTCTTTTCCACCTTCATCGGCACTTCAACAGACTGATCTTCGATCAGTCTATGATCAAGTCCTGAAACCATGTGTTATTATGGGTGACCTAAACGGTCACAACCCACTTTGGGTTGCCTAACACTAATAGTAAAGGCAAAATACTTGAAGATTTCATTATTTCCAATAATGACCTGTGCATATTTAATGATGATTCAAGCACCTATCTGCATCCTGCAACTGGCACTTATTCTTCGCTGGTTTTGTCTCTTGCAGATTCTAGCCTCCTGTATCAGGTAATGACCTTTGTGGAAGTGACTACTTCCCGACTATCCATTCAGAACTAACTCCATCTGATTCTCCATGGCATACAAGATGGAACTTTTCGAAGGCTAACTGGTCTTTATATCAAACCATATGTAAATCGAAACTGCAACCTGAATGTTTCAGTGATATAACTGACCCCATTCAAACTTTTGCTGACGTTTTAAATGAAATAGCTGATGAGTGTATACCAAATTCCTCTACGACTCCACATGTACGAAAACCATGGTTTAATACAGATTGTAGACAAGCCAGAAAAGCGAGGAAAAAGGCAGAGCGTTATTTCCGCCATCATCCAACTGTCCATAAATTTAAAATACTCAATGCAAAGGCGCTTCGTACCTTTAACGACAATCTTGGAGAAATTATATCTCCAAAATTAATTCACGCACGCCAATGTCTAAGGTATGGAACATGGTTCAGAGAAAGTCAAAATCTGCTGTTCACCATCTTAAAGATGGTGATAATTCAATTACTGACAAGTCTAAAATTGCAAATAAACTTGGCGAAACTCTTGCCAAAATTCTTCATCGGCAAATTATGTCCCTGAGTTTCAGAGATTTCAGAAACAACAGGAAAAGAAAAAGCTTAATTTCGAATCAAATAACGGTGAAGATTATAACGAAGTGTTTTCATTACATGAGCTACATACTGCTCTTGAGCAAGCTCATGACACTGCAGCGGTGATGACAATATACATTACCAGCTACAGAAACACTTACCTGAACTATGACTGATGACACTTTTGGATATATTTGACCAAATATGGACGTCAGGAGAATTTCCTCCTCCGTGGTGTAATGCCATTGTAGTCCCAAAACCAAAACCTGGCAGGGATCATACAGATCCGTCGAATTACAGACCGATATCTCTAACTAGCTGTGTCTGTAAAACCATGGAACGTATGGTGAATAATAGATTAACATGGTATCTTGAAACCAATAACCTTATAAGCAATATTTAATGTGGTTTCAGGAAAAATCGTAGTACCATTGATCATTTGCTACGTTTAGAATCCTTTGTTAAAAATGCTATAGTAAATAAACAACATGCTGTATCAATTTTCTTTGATCTTGAGAAAACTTATGATACGATCTGGAAGCATGGCATTTTAAAGGATTGACATGATTTTGGTTTGAGAGGTCGTTTGCCTCTTTTTATATCACAGTTTTTAAGAAACAGGCAATTTCAAGTCCGAGTGGGTTCAACCCTGTCTGATCATTATAATCAGGATCAGGGTGTCCCACAAGGCAGTATTTTGTCTGTCACATTGTTTAGCATTAAGATCAACAGTTTATCCAAGGTTTTAAATGATTCAATCGATGAATACCTTTTTGTTGATGATTTTAATATTTCTCGTCGTGGTAAAAATATGCATACTATTGAACTGCAATTGCAGTTGTGTTAAAATAAAATAAATAAATGGTGTCTTGAAAACGGCTTTAAATTTTCCAAGTCTAAAACTAATTGTCTACACTTTTGTAGAAAATATAAGCCGCATAAAGACTCAGAACTATCTTTAAATGGATCTCCCATCAAAGTTGTCAAGGAGGCCAAGTTCTTGGGTCTAATTTTCGACTCCCATTTAACTTTTTTGCCGCATATTAAATCCCTTAAAGCTAAACGCCTGAAGGCACTCGATTTGTTGAAAGTTGTTTCCAGCTCAAAGTGGGGAGGGGATCAAGCGACCCTCCTCCACCTATGTCAATCATTGGTCCGCTAGAAACTTGATTATGGCGCCATCGTACATGGTGGAGCTGCAAAAGCAACCTAAAACTACTTGATTCTGTCCACCACCCAGGCCTAAGACTTGTCTTGGGTCCTTTAGAACCTCTGCTATTGATAGTCTCTATGTTGAAGCAGATGAGCCTTCTCTTACACAACGCCGTATAAAATTATCTTTACAATACTTTACTAAACGATATTCTAGCGAGTCTAACCCTGCATTTAACTGTGTCTTTAATCCCCTCTATGAGGATTTATACAACAAAACACCTTCTCTTGTTCCGCGTCTTGGGCACAGAATTAAGCCCTTTATTTCTGCTGCCGGCATTGAGCTGCAAAATATAGCTCATTCCCGTCTGCTTTCTTCTCCTCCTTGGCAACTGGTGAGGCTCGAAGTTGACCTAACTCTGACAAAGTTTAAGAAATCTGAAACTAATGAATTACAATATAAACAATATCTTCTCAATTACCAAACAACAGCTCTATTTTCACAGCGAAGCAAACGCCATCTTAACAGCTCTTAAATATATTAATAAGCATCGTAAATATAAACAGTATATCATCTTTTCAGATTCTCTTTCGTGTCTTCAGGCTAATAAAAATCTTTCTTGTAAACATCCACTTTTATTAAATATTATTGAATTGTACAATGAACATGCTACCGGCCAATGCGACATCGTCTCTTGTTGGTTACCCAGCCACGTTGGCATTTCTGGGAATACAATGGCCGATCCTGCTGCCAAGGCAGCACTCAACAAATCTGTGACACCACTTCTTATTCCATGCTCTGATTACAAAGCTAGCATTAGAACTTACTGATGCAGAAGAAGTGGGACACCCAATAAATTACATGAAATAAAACCCTACATTGGTTACATCTACTTGGGTTGTCAGTCCAGATTTGAAGAGGTCATCATACGACGATGTCGTATTGGCCACACAAGATATACACATGAATATTTGCTTAAAAGTGAGGATCGTCCGTTTTGTATCCCTTGTGATGAAAGAATCACGGTCAAGCATGTCATGCTTGACTGCATTGAATATTCCATCACAAGGGATAACTATTTCAAAGCACGAACTATGAAGGATCTTTTTACTAATGTCAGTTCTCATTTAATTATTGCATTTTAAAAAGAATTAGATTTGTTAACTAATTTGTAAATAGATAAATATTTTATCATTGGAAGTTTGAATTCGTAACTAAGATTGTTAGTGGCTGTATCCTCGAGGGGGTTAAAGTACTGTAAAATTATTGTCCTCCTGAGAGGGTACGTAAGTCCCAAAACATTCGAAGTAAATTAAACGTTCCACTTTTTTAGTCGTAGAATACCTGTTCTTTTAATGTATGGTTCGATTTGCTAAATTGCTAACGGCTGAGGGGATGGTGTAAATCCAGCTAGGGGCCATGCAGGAAGCAAATGTACTGTAAGTCCCCATGGTCCCTAGTATGGTGATCTACCTTCAGTTGTTGGCAATCTATAGCCCGCTTTTATATTGTATTGTCATCTATAGTTAAATTGTTTTAGATTTAATTATTAGTTTTAAATTCGTCTCGGTGATAATCTAGTTATTTTACTGTCCTTCGTAGACAGGTTTTTTTAATTTAATATTAATTACTCTGTATATCAATTAATTGTTCTCGTCACGAAATGGCTGAAATATTGCCTATGTGACGATAAATTTTAATGCACTCACTCACTCTACACTAACGTGGTCTGGACATTAGTTCTGTGAACGGAATGTAAAAGCTATTGACATTACATCACAAGAGTTACAGTTGTATGAGGTTGGTGTCAAGGTACCGTTTGTCTTGGTGTGAGTCTTAAAACCTGATCCGAGCTTTCTTTACTAAAACCAAACAAATAGGACCGCAAGATCCATTAAGTTTCAGACACATGGTCGCATGTGTTACCGTCATGAACATGTACGTGTAGAAATAAGCAAAGATAGTTGAGTTTCTCTGAAATTTAATACGAACGGCGACAATCAGCATGTTGGGTACCTCAATGAATGTTAGCTGCCCCCATCAATGTGTATCAGCTGACCATTTCCGATATGAGTTTACTAAACGGACGCCGTGAATATGAGGTATGTTATCTATACATGCAAAGTAAGCAAGTTCCTTCAGCCCTCCAATCAATATTCTCGCTAACCCTAAATTGTTAGATTTACTCACAGCAGAATGGACATACCGAGGCATACCAGTCCTCTTGTAAAGAATTAAGGGATTTACAATGTTTGGTGCTAAAGTAGCCTCATTCGCTTTCCTTTTCTTGGCGGATCTAAATGACCCAAGAGTATACATCGCATTGCGGCAACCCTAAAGATAAAACCATCAGTGCCACCGGATCTACCGTTGGGCTGTCTCAGGCATAGCGCACAGTACACATACAAAAAATATCATTAATGTAAATGGAAAATATTTATTCTCATATTTGCACTGCAAGGACCCAACATTTGATATTATGTCAAAACCTGTATGTCTAATATGTCCTATCAGTAAATTATTTATGCAACGGCATGCGCAATACTGGAAATTGAAATTCTAAAATATATTTCAATGTGATTTGGAGAAATGGCGACTCTTAAAGAGATTTCCTGAGACTAGAATTCGTCGCTCTGTCGCCTACAACGGTCATCAATGTTTTGTTGTGTCCTTGAATTGTTTCTGTACCTTAGAAGATAACATATTGTTAGAAGACGTTTTGAAACAGCCCCATTAATTAACCGGCATTGATAGAATTATTACTTTTGTCATTTTTAACTTACTTCAGAGTGCATATGATACAGTTCACACAAACGCTGCAAAAAATATGTATTGGATTTTCTCAGTCAGGAGAGAATCAGACCCCTCCAAAACATGTAGGTCAGTTGTGTCATGAGGTCAGTGATTTGTATTCACCAGCCCTACTGCTCAGGGCACACGACAGATCCAAGTTTGCAAAAGTACAATACATAATCCCAAAACGTCATCTCAGAGAATAATGAAGGAGTTTTTTCACTACGTTTATCCGTCACTGACATCCTTCATCTTACCCCTACGCCTTTTGCGTGGAACGGCGTTGTTTATCAGAATTTGTTTCTTAAGCTGTTTAAGGGCCAGGTACCAATTTCCTGTCCAATGTCCAGTTTCCTGTTGTTCCTGAACCATTGACAGGCTGTCGCATGAGTGCAAAAAGTGCCACCATACTCATGTACTTAAATAGTGTTTAAGGGCGGCTGACAGGAGGGCTTGTCTAAGCACTTTACTATTCCGTATGTATTGAAATGATAAATGTAACTGTTCACCTTTACTAGCCAATGTCACTGAAGGGTATTTGCTAAAGTCAGTGACACAGAAGCCTAGCTATTACAGTCATCTCAAAGGGACTCTTTTTAATTTAATATATACATATATATGTATATATCGATAATGTAACATTCGCGTTAGACATTGGCTTTATACATAATAGCTATACGGGCAATTGGTAGCAGATCTTCAGCTTAACAAACATACACTTGCACTATCTTCTACCCAACATTCCAAAATGAATGGAAAGTGAACGGGTGTGTAGTCTCTTTTTAATTACTGTCCAACACTGTTGTGTCGAGCTTAAAGTGGTCTCAGCGCAAAACCTTGGACCCTGCATGTTCGTTATTTAACCATAATTTGCGTAATGTCGAACCTCGGATAACTCGAGGTCCCTTCAATGTCGAGACAACAGTATTGACTGCAGTGAAATTGGTGGTTTTGAAATGGAAATTGGAAATGTTTTAATGAATTGAATTGTATCTTGTTAATCCATCATCATATAGCTGACATATTGCCGAGTGCGGCGTTAAAGAACATTCAAACATCGTCAGTGATGATCGTCATGTAAACTTGCCCTTTTAACCATAATTTACCGTGATGTCGAACCTCGGATAACTCGATTTAAGTCCATCCAAAGTCGACACAACTGTATTGACTGCAGGTGAAACTGTTGGTTATAGCTGAAATATTGCCCATTGTGGCGTTAGACAACATTCACACACCGTCAGTAAGGCATCGAGCTCTGACAAAATGTCATTGCAGTCCGCAATACGTGCACACACTCTAAGCCTTCCTCCCACACTCGGTCGATATGGCCTGACCCCAAACGAAAGCGTTACACCAGAACAGGATTGGTAAGAAATGCAGTGATCCAGTGCTCTGAGTCCCACCATACTACTCTATGTGCAATATAATAGCCACGCATCCCTTCGGTTGTCCCTGGAAATGTGATTGGGGGTACATTACGATTTACCGAAAACATTGACGTGTGTGTATTTTATAACATGAATTGAGTTAGGGGTCAAATTATGATTACACCGTGCCTGTAATTGTATTACACGGTTACACTGAGAATGCCATTAAGCTTCTGAAAGAGTAAGGTACCAAGTACCTTATGAGGATTGAATTTCATTGCTCTTTCTTTTCATCCTTTTGACCATTGTGTGACGCACAACAAAGTGACCCAGGGGGAGTGAGTATGTTTATATACGCCGCTTATTGCAATTTTGCCAAGAGTATCACTGCTCCAAACACCACGAATGGGTTTCACTCATTGCTCCCATGTTAGAAATTGAAACGAGATTTTCGGCATGACGAAAGAACTCGTTGTTCTCAAGACTACGCCTCAGTGAATTAAGATAGAATTAAAAATAGTCAATAACCAGCTGGTCACATTGACGCAATATTGCTGCTGGATTCAAACCCTGCTAGGAAGCAACTGCAAAATAAGTCTCGTGGTCCCTAGTATGGTGACCAACCTTCAGTTGTTGGCAATCTATGGGCTGTTTTTATATTGTCTTGCCATTTATAGTTAAAATATTCTAGTTGTTTTATTGTCTTCAATTACAGACAAACATGGCGTCTCATGGACCAGGTTTAAAGTAAAGAGCATTTCCTCTAGCATGCGGAAGGACAAATATCCGAGAAGACAGGTTGGAACGAAATATATCCATCACAGAAACGTATTTCAGTTGGGAGTATATATTTTGCTGTGACAGTCGGGTTAACAAATCACCTACTTTTTGCTTTTACATGGTCATGTTCACATCGCAGCATTCCCGGAAGACAAACACTTAATGTTTGTGAGAGATGGGAACAGTTGTTTTTTTTGTCTAAGATGAATATCTCTCAAAGATCGTGTCAATATGATGATCAGTCGTTCTGGTTTTATATCAACCCAGCATCATAAAAATGCTAATTCAACTGCTAATTCAAAACTGTGTTGCCTTCTTGATCATGAGTCCATGCATTTATTGATAAACTGAAGTAGCGTTAATCAAGAAACATTGACAGCAGAACTTGTTTGTAATATAACAATTACGAGTCAGGCCAACTGCGTGGCCGTGATGAACACGGATCCACTCACGAGGAAACCGCAAAGTTAAATCACAAGATCAGTTTGTGGCCCGGAAACAGTCATTAATGAGCACGCAAAGGGGAAAGGATTTCACTCGAGTACAAAGGCTTCTTTCCCCAGGCATTAGTGACATGCTGATCACTATTTCCCTAGTTAGGATTTACGGTTTGGGTACAATTGTTACTTGGACATCTAATTAATAAAAGAAACATCGCCCCCTCGAATTTTCACCCTGCTTCAGAAACTAGTGAGACTGCACCACGAAGTTGATCAGTCGTGCGTGTTTCTGTTCCCGCAATGGAGGGATGTACCCACCAAAACAGCACTGTGCCTTTGATACTAATTTTTGTTTGCTTTTTTTTTTTTTTTTTTTGGTTCATGATTATGAAAAAAGTAATTAACTGCTGGAACGTAACAAGAAGATTGATAAGCATAATTGCTGAGTTCTGTGAATGTGATGTCTAATCTATTGACCTTACGACATGACCCGTGAAGATCCGGGGTAGAATAGGTCTTCAGCAACCCATGTGCTTGCCATAACAAGGCGACTATCTTGTCGTAAGAGGCGACTAACGGGATCGGGTGGTCAGTTTCGCTGACTTGGTTGACACATGTCATCGGTTCCCAATTGCGCAGATCGATGCTCATGCTGTTGATCACTGGATTGTCTGGTCCAGACTCGATTATTTACAGACCGCCGCCATATAGCTGGAATATTGCTGAGTGCGGCGTAAAACTAAACTCACTCACTCACTCACCTTACGACATCAGAAGAGTTACAGTGGTACGAGTTTCTTTTGTATTATTTTTTATTATGCTCCTTTTTTATGTTGGTGTCAAGGTACCGTTTGTTTTGGTGTGAGTCTTAAAATCTGATCCGAGCTTTGTTTACTAAAACCAAACAAATAAGACCACAAGATCCATTAACTTCCAAAGACTGTCTGTAGGTAGCCTTTCATGTTCGCATATGTTACCTTCAGGTACATGTACTTGTAGAAATAAGCGAAGATAGTTGAGTTTCTCTGAAATTTAAAACGACCAGTGACAACGGTGGTTGTGGCACGATAAGCAGCATCTTGGATATCTCTGTTAACTCGAGTAGCAAGCAGACAGCAACCAGCAATGGAATGGTACCTGCCCCCATCAATGTGAATCAGCTGACCATTTTCCATTTCTGAAGCGACGCAGTGATCATTTAGACTTTATCAGTATGTATCTGAGATTATAAATGAGTAGTTCACAATTGTAGAGATACAGCTTATTATCTGTACATGTAAAGTAAGCATATATTTACTCATAGCAGAATCGACATACCGAGGCATTGTAAAAAAGATTTGGTTCCCCCCTAGTAAAAGTTCCGCCGGAACTTTTCAATCCAATATTTGTTCCTGTAATAGTGCATGCGGAACAAATATTTTGTTCCACACACACGGAATTTATTCCGGGCAAATAGGAACTTCCACACACATCCTAAAGTGTCTAAAAGAGGGTTTTGTTTGTAGGGGTAGTATTAAAAATTGGGGTGTGTTTTATTTTGGGGGGGAGGGAATGGACAGGAAGAGAGGATTTCTCCCAAGGCATTTGTTCTATATGGAACAAATCCCGTGGCTATCAAGAAGCAATCATGTGTGAAAGTTCCTTAAAAAAGGACTAAATACAGTATTGTTGTGATTGGCATCATTTGTCTTTATTTTGGACATAAGTTTCATCCCATCTGACTGCATACATGTATAGATAAACCTAATGAAAATACTCATAAATGCTGCTCTGTCTCTTTTTATCACGACACTTACTTCTTGGTCTGCTATTTTCTACGGTCATTATGGAAATAGATTCCCCAGAATCTGAACTGAGGATTCTGTATGTATCTTGTGTTAAAAACAGTTCACTTTCACTGACGTCTGTGGAAAGAATTTGAAAAGGGGGTTCAACCACGTTGCATGTTGCATCCATCTGCTCACCTTCAACATTTTCAGCTACATGTACCATGTCAATCTCTTCTTGTGATGCATTTTCGACTTGCACAACTTCACTGTTCAAATTATTGTCATTTTGAGGACTACGTGTTGCTGCTGGTTCATGATATTTCTTGATATTCATTTGTTTGTATGTGCTGATAACACAACCTTCCATAGTGCTAACTTGATACGTATCCTCTCGGGGTTTTCCTGATATCATGTATGGTCCATTCCATTTCACTTTAATAAGTCCTTTTTGTCTCTTTCGCGATTTCACCATCACTTTGTCACCTACTGTAAACTTTTGTGCTTCCACTCTGTGGCGTCTGTCAAAATGCTTCTTCTGAATTTGTTGAGCCTTTTCATTATTACTCAAAACAGTCTCTGTAATTTGAGACTTCATGTCTTGTATTATCTGAACACACTTCTCAATCTCTTGTTCACTGTAGGCCTGAAATTTAGCACTTGTGGAAGCAGTTTCCCCATGACAATTTTCATTAGGCAATACTGGATTACGCCAAAACATCAAATAAAATGGCGAAAACTGCGTCGATGAATGTTTAGACGTGTTGTAAGCGAATAAACATCCAGGAATGAATTGTTCCCACTTACTCGGTTCATTCTGCACAACCTTATTCAACATGTTCTTTAGTGTCTGGTTGAGTCTTTCACACTTTCCATTTGATTGAGGATGGAATGGACTGGTATTAATATGTTTATACCCATATACCTTTTCCAACTCTCTCATCAACGAAGAGTTAAATTCTCCTCCATTATCACTTACAATTTCCAGTGGTACACCAAACATGCAAAACATGTCATGAAGACATTTGGCAACATTAACACTTTCTTTTGAAGGTATGGGTACCGCTTGGGCATAATTAGTAAAATAGTCAATTACAGTCAACACATAACAGTAACCTGCTTCAGACAATGGCTCATTTTTGTCTTTCATGAAAGGGCCAATAAGGTCAATACCTATTCTTTTCCATGCCCCAGATGGTATTGGAATTGGATTCATTTCACTCGGTGTTGTTTTGCACTTCTTGTTGGTTTTCTGACACTCTTCACATGTCCTGACATAGTCTCTGACATCCTTATAGGACCCTTTCCAGTAGTACCTCTCAGCCACTTTAGAATACGTCTTGTCCATCCCCAAATGGGAAGCTGAAATTGTAAAGATAAAAAGTACAGTGGGTATTACATAATTATAATTATCATTAATATTAAGCACCCCCCAAATCCAAATAAACAGCATGACAATATTTGATAATATGCATTCACTTCGTGGCATTTCACCTTTCTTTAAAATATGTACATCTATTTCAAAATATTATTTCAAGAATGTATGTATAATATCCACATGTCATTGATTGAGCTTATGATGAAATAATCTGTAAACATGTCAAAAGTACAGCATGTATCAGGTGATAATGGTCCTGATCGAAATCCGGACATTACTGAAGAATAGTTCGAATATCTTTCGATTATAATTTGATGTATACTAGTAGTTTGGGTAAACTTACAGTGATCAATATGGCACATCCTCATGGTTGCCGATTTCTGATCATCAGTTATGACAAGCTACAGTGGAGCTGAGACATCTTTGAAGTCGTCCGATACATAGTACAATGAAGCTTCGCGAAACAGGAAGTGCTTAGCCCTCTTCCTTATTCTCCTTTTTTCGTTTTCTGTGGCCTTTTCCTTGTATTTGTTTTCACAAATATACTCTATTAGAGCTGTGTATTCCCCTGTCTCCATGTTGCACCTTCCTGCTGTGTGGCACATGCCCGCTTGTTAACTTGGTTTTCATCTTGATGTCACACGTTCCATGTGTATTTCGTGCTAGAGAGATCCCGGATGTTGACATGTTGGGCGAGTCCATTTTGCATTTAATAATGGCTGGAGTTGGTTAGGCCTACGGTATTTGTTCCTTTTGGATGGAACATTTGCCGTGTGAGCGGAATTATTATTCGTGTCATCCGTTCACTATTTCACGGCATTTATTCCGAAACGGAACTTTTACTACTCGGAACTAAATCATGTTTACAGCATACCAGTCCTCTTGTAAAAGTTAAAAGGACTTACAATGTGTTGTGCTAAAAAAGACTCATTCAGTTTCATTATCTTGGCGCAAGATTACACATCGCACTGCGGGAACCCTAAAGTTAAAACCATAAGTGCCGCCGGATCTACTGTTGGGCTGTCTCAGAAATACATACAGGAGACATACAAACTATATCATTAATGTAAATGGAAACGATTTATTCCATATTGTTAAGTTATTATGTCATATTCGCACTGTCAAGGCCCCATAATTCATGTCATGTCAAAACCTGTCTGTCTAGTATGATATCAGATAAATTATTTATGCGCAATACTGGAAATTGAAATTCTAAAATATATTTCAATGTGATCATGAGAAATGATGACTCTTAATGTGATTACCTGACAGTAGAATTACAATGGTCATCAATATTTTGTTTTGTCTTTGAATTGTTTCTGTACTTAGAAGATTACATATTGTTAGAAGACGTTTGGGAAAAGCCGCATTAATTGGCCACCATTGATAGTATTATTACTGATGATGCAAAAGAAGCCAAATCGATGGTTCCACTGCGTGTCTGAAACGTAAATACATGTAGTCTCAGATCCGGTTTTACATCCGTTAGAAGGAATATTACTTCCACATACATGATCCCCACCCCTGTCAGCGCCACGATCATATCGCTATTATGGCAAGGAAACCAAACAGACTCTACAACCAGTTGGGTTTCCTTATACGGACCCGTGTCAGAATGTAAATTGATGACAATCGGTACGTCAGCACCAAAGGTACTGATTTTTTGCACGAAATATTTAAAATGCAGCGCTTGTGAAAAACTGGCGTTACGCAGAACTCATCTCTTAGTATATTTGAGGTCCATTTAAGTTCGTTATAACCGAAGTTAGCTGTATATATTAGCCTGGTATAGCATGATGACATCCGTATTTCCTTTCACCGTAGATTCTTCCTGCTGAAACTATCACTAAGGCAGATTAATGGTAACCGTGTCATCTCGTCATGACAGAAAACACTGTGAGCTTTACTACAATGCCACCGTTTATGAGTAACCTAACTTGACGGAGTGTTTCTACACACAAAATATCAGTCAATTACCACGAGGGATCATAGAATACAAAACGTCTAAAACCAGAGAATAACCAGTCTCTATATTCCACCGAAACAGATTCCATTGGATGTAAAAGTCAAAACAGGTGGTAATCATGTGAAAGGAACACTGAGAGTCGGATAATCGCGAGTAGCATAATTGTATAGAACCATGGTAGTCTTGCAAGAGTAATTGAACGGTAATGATGGCTCCTGGAGGTTTTAGGTAAGCGGGCAACGGATTCAACCATATGTTCTGTTACTCTCATCACAACAAACTGTTTATCATTATAATGCTTGTATACCATGCTGGTTTCAGACACACCATTATTCACATATGGATAAGATGATGTGGTCAGTAACTCGTACTGAACCAAGACGTTGTAGAGTGAGTGAGCTATTGCTGAACGTCTTATTATCGTGACGAGAATATATATATCATATTAATAATGAGTACAATTAGAAAACAAAGCCTTCAGAATAATGGACAGTAGAACCACCTGAAAATCGCATGTTTTGACTTAAAGCTAGCATGTTGGCATAAAAGGATATTATTATGCACAATGCGACAATCTCAAAACGAGCAAAAAATCGTCAGCAGCAAAAGGCAGATCCCAATTCCAAGGACCATGTGAGATATATTATCTCTTTTGGTGTTAGCGATTCTTGAGAAATGTAGCCAAACGTGAAAAGAATGGATATTCTGCTCTCACAAGAATGGCTGATAGATGTCAATCAGATGGTCGAACATAACCTTTCGGGGGATGCTAATTTTACAGGCATTGAAGAGAATAACTGGATTTATTCTGTGGGGTGAATGGTTCATATTTCATGTTTCATTATTTGAATGAAGTTACGGTGGATATATCCTCTCATTCACTCTACTTATTTTCAACAAACCAGAACGTGGGTGCCAGTGTTTTTCAGGAACGTGTTCATTAAATGTATGGCAGTAGTGTGGATCTAGAGATGCTATTTGTACATGGTTGACGATGTTTTGACACAGTTTTTACAAACGCTGCTAAAGGTAAGCAGTGGAATTGCTGGGTCTATTATGCGCTTTTCTCAGTCAATGGGAATCAGCAAAAGTGTTTGGTGTGAGTCTTGTACATAAGGCAGTCGTTATTACACATGCCTATAGCTTCTTTCTCAAACAAATGTCCGTAAAGTTAATAACTAAGACGTTGATTTTGACAATTGCCAACGACACTGACTGCTTGAATGCCTTCCCCGGTAGACACAAAATCCCTGCATAACAGGTCAGTTGTGTAATGAGGTGAGTGATTTGTATTCACTAGTCCTACTGCTCATGGTCAATGACAGATCTAGGTTTGCAAAAATAGAATACATAACCATGAAACGTCATCTCAAAGAATAATCAAGGGTTTTTTTATACGGTGTTCATCCATCTCTGACATCCTTCGTCTTACTCCTACGCCTTTTGTGTGGAACGGCGTTGTTTATCGAATGTGTTGCTTAAGCTGCTTGAAGGCCAGGTGCCAATTTCCTGTGTCCAGTTTCCTGTTGTTCCTGTAACATTGATAGGCTGTCTCTTAAGTGCAATAAAGAGTCTCGATACTCATGGTGCAGTTAGAAGTGTTTCAGGACGGATACATGGGAGCTGGTCTAAGCACCTTACTATTCCGTATGTATGGAAACGATTAAATCTAAATGTTCACCTTGACTAGTCAATGATACTAAAGGGTAGCTGTTACTATCAGTGACATGGAAGGGTAGCTGTTACAGTCAGTGACACAATATGGTAGCTGTTAAAGTCAGTGACACAGCAGGGTAGCTGTTACAGTCAAAGACACTGTATATTAGCTGTTACACTCATTGACACTGTGGAGCTGCTGTTACAGTCAGTACCACAGTAGAGTAGCTGTTACAGTCAGTGACACGGTAGAGTAGCTGTTACAGTCAGTACCAAAGTAGAGCAGCTGTTACACTCAGTGACACTGTAGAGTTGCCGTTACAGTCAGTGACACAGTAGAGTAGCTGTTACACTGTGGAGTAGCTGTTACAGTCAGTGACACTGTAGAGTAGCTGTTACAGTCAGTGACACTGTGGAGTAGCTGTTACAGTCAGTGACACTGTAGAGTAGCTGTTACAGTCAGTGACACTGTAGAGTAGCTGTTACAGTCAGTACCACAGTAGAGTAGCTGTTACAGTCAGTTGCACTGTAGAGTAGCTGTTACACTCAGTGACACTGTAGAGTAGCTGTTACAGTCAGTGACACAGTAGAGTAGCTGTTACAGTCAGTACCACTGTAGAGTAGCTGTTACAGTCAGTACCACTGTAGAGTAGCTGTTACAGTCAGTTGCACTGTGGAGTTGCTGTTACAGTCAGTACCACAGTAGAGTAGCTGTAACAGTCAGTGACACTGTGGAGTAGCTGTTACAGTCAGTACCACAGTAGAGTAGCTGTAACAGTCAGTGACACTGTAGAGTAGCTGTTACAGTCAGTACCACAGTAGAGTAACTGTTACACTCAGTGACACTGTGGAGTAGCTGTTACAGTCAGTGACACAGTAGAGTAGCTGGTACAGTCAGTGACACTGTGGAGTAGCTGTTACAGTCAGTACCACTGTAGAGTAGCTGTTACAGTCAGTACTACAGTAGAGTAGCTGTTACACTCAGTGACACTGTAGAGTAGCTGTTACAGTCAGTGACACAGTAGAGTAGCTGGTACAGTCAGTGACACTGTGGAGTAGCTGTTACAGTCAGTACCACTGTAGAGTAGCTGTTACAGTCAGTACCACTGTAGAGTAGCTGTTACAGTCAGTACCACTGTAGAGTAGCTGTAACAGTCAGTTGCACTGTGGAGTAGCTGTTACAGTCAGTACCACAGTAGAGTAGCTGTAACAGTCAGTGACACTGTAGAGTAGCTGTTACAGTCAGTACCACAGTAGAGTAGCTGGTACAGTCAGTGACACTGTGGAGTAGCTGTTACAGTCAGTACCACAGTAGAGTAACTGTTACACTCAGTGACACTGTGGAGTTGCTGTTACAGTCAGTACCACAGTAGAGTAGCTGTTACACTCAGTGACACTGTGGAGTAGCTGTTACAGTCAGTACCACAGTAGAGTAGCTGTAACAGTCAGTGACACTGTGGAGTAGCTGTAACAGTCAGTGACACTGTGGAGTAGCTGTTACAGTCAGTACCACAGTAGAGTAGCTGTTACATTCAGTGACACAGTAGAGTAGCTGGTACAGTCAGTGACACTGTGGAGTAGCTGTTACAGTCAGTACCACAGTAGAGTAGCTGTAACAGTCAGTGACACTGTGGAGTAGCTGTAACAGTCAGTGACACTGTGGAGTAGCTGTTACAGTCAGTACCACAGTAGAGTAGCTGTTACAGTCAGTTGCACTGTGGAGTTGCTGTAACAGTCAGTGACACTGTGGAGTAGCTGTTACAGTCAGTACCACAGTAGAGTAGCTGTTACACTCATTGACACTGTAGAGTAGCTGTGGTACACTGTAGAGTAGCTTTTACAGTCAGTGACACTGTGGAGTAGCCGTTACACTCAGTGGCACTGTGGAGTAGCTGTTACAGTCAGTGACACAGTAGAGTTGCCGTTACAGTCAGTACCACAGTAGACTAGCTGTTATAGTCAGTGACACTGTAGCGTAGCTGTTACAGTCAGTTGCACTGTGGAGTTGCTGTTACAGGCAGTGACACTGTAGAGTAGCTGTAACAGTCAGTGACACTGTGGAGTTGCCGTTACAGTCAGTACCACAGTAGAGTAGCTGTTACACTCATTGACACTGTAGAGTAGCTGTGGTACACTGTAGAGTAGCTTTTACAGTCAGTGACACTGTGGAGTAGCCGTTACACTCAGTGGCACTGTGGAGTAGCTGTTACAGTCAGTGACACAGTAGAGTTGCCGTTACAGTCAGTACCACAGTAGACTAGCTGTTATAGTCAGTGACACTGTAGCGTAGCTGTTACAGTCAGTTGCACTGTGGAGTTGCTGTTACAGGCAGTGACACTGTAGAGTAGCTGTAACAGTCAGTGACACTGTGGAGTTGCCGTTACAGTCAGTACCACAGTAGACTAGCTGTTATAGTCAGTGACACTGTAGCGTAGCTGTTACAGTCAGTTGCACTGTGGAGTTGCTGTTACAGTCAGTGACACTGTAGAGTAGCTGTTACACTCAGTGACACTGTGGAGTAGCTGTTACAGTCAGTACTACAGTAGAGTAGCTGTTAGACTCAGTGACACTGTGGAGTAGCTGTTACAGTCAGTGACACTGTGGAGTAGCTGTAACAGTCAGTGACACTGTGGAGTTGCTGTTACAGTCAGTGACACTGTAGAGTAGCTGTTACAGTCAGTGACACTGTAGAGTAGCTGTTACACTCAGTGACACTGTGGAGTAGCTGTTACAGTCAGTGACTCTGTAAAGTAGCTGTTACAGTCAGTTCCACAGTAGAGTAACTGTTACACTCAGTGACACTGTGGAGTAGCTGTTACAGTCAGTGACACAGTAGAGTAGCTGTTACAGCCAGTGACACAGTAGAGTAGCTGTTACAGTCAGTGACACTGGGGAGTAGCTGTTACAGTCAGTACCACAGTAGAGTAGCTGTTACAGTCAGTGACACTGTAGAGTAGCTGTTACAGTCAGTACCACAGTAGAGTAGCTGTTACACTCAGTGACACTGTGGAGTAGCTGTTACAGTCAGTGACACTGTGGAGTTGTTGTTACAGTCAGTGACACTGTATAGTAGCTGTTACAGTCAGTGACACTGTGGAGTAGCTGTTACAGTCAGTGACACTGTGGAGTTGCTGTTACAGTCAGTGACACTGTAGAGTAGCTGTTACATTCAGTGACACAGTAGAGTAGCTGGTACAGTCAGTGACACTGTGGAGTAGCTGTTACAGTCAGTACCACAGTAGAGTAGCTGTTACACTCATTGACACTGTGGAGTAGCTGTTACAGTCAGTGACACAGTAGAGTAGCTGTTACAGTCAGTGACACTGGGGAGTAGCTGTTACAGTCAGTGACACTGTGGATTAGCTGTTACAGTCAGTACCACTGTAGAGTAACTGTTACAATCAGTGACACTGTGGAGTAGCTGTTACAGTCAGTGACCGGGTACGGTTCCTTCGTACGTACCTTGTATGAACACAATTTCGTATATCCCTCGCAGTGACAATGTCCGAAAGGTGGTATAAGTGGCTCAAAAGCGCATTCCTTCACGCTCTGTAAAGGAACTTAGATTGTTTACGCTTCTCTGCATTATAATGTTTACACAAACCGTACACACTAATGTTGATTCGTTTTATCCCCTACATGCTAAACAACCAGCGCCGTCTGGAAATAAGGCTACTGCACGACAGGTTTATGGCCATGATCATTAATTTGAATGTATCTCTACAGAAACACGAATCGCATTAACACTGTCAATTCAAGCTAATTTGTCTCATGTATATTAGTGATCTGATAACGCAAATATGATTACGCCTTGAATGAATAGGCTAGATTTCTGACTTTACGTATTGGTGATTTGGTGCCTCGTTCTATGAGTTTGTGTTCAATCACGTATGAGACTCAATTCCAACAGCACTCGAATCTGTTCTGTTTTGAGTGAGTGTAACCCGAAACAAACCATATGTTACGTTAGATCTGATGATGCCCGTCAAATAGTCAGGTGCCTTAAAGTAACTCACTCACACAAAAATGCAGTTGAATTTGGACAGTAATAGGACCTCGAATTTCATCTCTTTGCTCTTTAACATTGCTGTCATGTTACATACCTTAGCAGGTGGGAAGAAGGTCAGGATATGCCAAGTCTAGCATTTCATGGTCTTTTGTACTTGTGACTCAGCCGCCGCGCTGTGTACGACGTCAGTAAGTCGGAAGTAGTATATAACACTGGGTTGGTTTATGTACATTTCAGTGAATTGTGAAGTAGCACATCAGCTCTTTATCTTACAAGAGACTTGTACATGACTGAACTTCTGTCTTCATGGAGGGGCGCTGTCAATAGGACAGAGTGTATATTCGTAGAAGACTCCACTGGTCCTCTGTGGCAAGCTCATAGAAAGAACAACGTTGAAGTGTGATTATCAGTTAGTTTCAACATATTTGTCATGGTTAAAGCATATTTATTCATTTGATAATGACGGGATTGGCAAACATGCACTATTATAGTTATTTTTTTATTATAGTATATTTATATAGCGCACATATCCACGCAACTGGTGCATGCTCAAGGCGCTGGTATTTTTCCCTCGATCATTGGATGTCAATCTCAACGGCACATCGTATTATCAATCTCAACTCCCTTGGGAGCATACAACTCTTGCAGACACTAGGCGCACTTACATGCATAAAACATGCTTATATCAATGCCGTTCCCTAACAATGATACAATAGTATAAAATAATAATGATGATAGACAGTGACGTACACATGAACTGGATACAAACATAATAGAGATCTACAGGACAATACTGACGATATGCTGTGTGACAATTTACAAAAGAATCGTTGGAGGCAAATAAACTCACTTTAAAATTCAGTAGCTGAGTCAAGATATCACCAAGGCACTGCATGTACAATAAAACCAGATTAGGTCAATTGCGAGAATCTCTGGGAAGATATGATAAAGTTATGTACAGATTTTAATAGCTCCAGATTTTACCTGTTCTGCTTAGCCAGAATGACCATATGAGATTGACGACAAATTATATCCTCTACTAAAGAAGTATGCGTTCGATCTTATATCGTTATAGGTGGGACAGATGAGGAAAAAATGAAGCGCAGTGACATTTAGGACTATCAGATATATGTCTGGTAAACGTATCTCCATTTAGATCGCTAAACCCAAGCCGAATTCGGGAGTGGATAACCTGGCAAAATCTTGAACCACGGGAAAGATTAAAGTACATTTCACTGGTGTTGTGTTCTTTTAATTGATTTTTTTAATTCCCCAAGAGTATTGGCGTTTATACTGTCTGAAGAGAGAGAGTTCCAGATGTTTACCGTGTCAGGGATAAATGATTTTGAGTACAAACTAGTATTGCATTTAATATTTTGTAGGTTATAATTATTTCTCAAATTATATCCACCTACTGATGATACATTCTCTGGAACTAAACTAGACAAATAATCTGGAACTAATTTTCTTAACCATTTTGTAAAATATGTATAATGTTTTGACGGCGTCTTCTATTTCAAGTCAAGAAATATTTGTCTCAGAATATAGTTTATTATGACTTGTGCTGCGAACATCTCTGCAGATAGTTCTGATTGCGCCTAAGTTTCATTTTTCTAAAAGAAGCGTTTATTCTTTATTTCAATTATCCCATACATGACACGCGTAGTCGAACATTGGTAAAATAAATGATTTGTACATTCTCTGCAGCTTTTTCCTGTTGAAGCAATATTTAAAACTTCATAGGCAGTTTATCATTGGACCTACTTTTTTATGACATGTTCGATTTGGCTATGCCACATGCAATCTTGTTGAAGAACTATTCCCATGTTAGTGTTATCCATAGATAAGACTGGTTTGATATTCTCAGTATGTTTACGGGTAAATTGAATAGAGATCGTTTTATTTGTATTAAAATCAACTTGCCGTTCTTTAGCCCAGTCTGGTATTACAGAGAAATCATTATTCAGGCATTGTGCTGCTACATTCGTATCGTTTATTACTACATAGAGCGAAGTGTCATCAGCAAATAGCCATATATTACTGTCAATGTCATCTACGATATCGTTGATGTAAACTAAGAATAACAGCGGTCCTAGGACGAAAACTTGTGGGACGCCAGCTGTAACTGGTTTTAATTCGGAACTGAAGCCGTTGATCACGACACGCTGTCTTCTGTCTTCGAGGTAACTTTTAAACCATAAAAGTAGTTTACCACAAATACAGCAAGCTTTCAATTTCTGAATGATTTCTCTGTGCCATACTTTATCGAATGTTTTGCTTATGTCGCAAAAAACTGGTCATATTTCCGTCCCTTTATCTAATTCTTTACCAGTAAAATCATAAAGGTAAGTCAATTGCTAAGATGTGAAGATTTGTTAATAGTGATTGTCTCTAAGATAATCTAATACATATTTTAAAACACATTTTTCAAATACTTTGGCTAAACAGCTAGTTAGTGCTACATAATTTACATCAGCAGAGTAGTTTGTTAAATGTTAGGTTCTTGCTTTTAACAAATTGCGAAAGTACAGGAACTGATTTTTGAACATTTACAGAACATTTGTATCGGTTGACGCGAAATATACACACACAAAAACACATAAAAAAAAAACGTGCTAAACGCCTATTTCAGCCTTGGCGTGTTGAAGGTTAAGTTACTAACTGATATATTTCAATACCAAGAGACAATCATTGAGATTCTTAAAAAAAAGTTTTTAGAAACACATATGTGATAACTGGCACCCGACGTAATTTAGATTTCAGTTTGCACAAATAATCGTGGAACCTCATCGACATTAGATGTATAGCATCTGATTCATACTCATGTAGTGCACTCTCTGTATTACTTCCTAGAATGTTCACTGTACCTACAAACATTTGATCTGCTTTAGCATGCGATCATGTTCATTTATAATACATCAAATGAATCATTACTACAACATATATTTTCTTAATTATTTTTGTGATCAAAATATATTCCTATTGTTTACACATGCAAATGGCACTTTGGTGCATCGAGACACATGTAAAAGTCGTAAAATGGCGCCAGCGACGCACCCAAAAAAACCCTATGTCGTGCAAATTAAATTAGGTCGACAGTATAACAGTCATTTGTTCAGGTTTCGTTTTGTTTTTTGCAACCTGTTGCAACGTGGAATAAGATCAAAGGTTTTCCCTGCAAACCCTCAAGCTTACAACAAACTGACTGTCATGGTGATCAGCAAACCGCTGCGTTACATTTACTACTGCCTCCGCCACGCTTGTGTTTTTTACCCGTATTTTGACCCAAAACATGAGTATATATTGTAACATTGGCAATATTTCAGTCATACTGAGACTGAAACAGGTCATACATTGATAATAAATGTAAATTAACAGACATGTCGACAAAGTACAATAAAACAAGTAGAGTATTACAGGCTCCAGGGGCAAATAGGTTTCCTTTCCCTAAATCGAGCCCTGGTATATTTCCTTGCCATGTTTGGAGCTAATTCATTGAGATTTTAATTTGGATTTTTTATTGCCATGTATATGTGGCAACGACAATAACATACACTAATAGACCTAAACATATGAGTGTTCAGGGTTCAGCATTTTTTAATTCAAAGAAGACGGTTCTTGACATTTCTTGTTTTATCATGGCAGAGGCAATTTTACATACTGTAGGTAATAGGAGCATCGCAAACACTTCAGCAAACAGCAACAATCTTTGAAATTTTAGCAGACTAAGTTTATAGTATGTCATTGCTCCGAAACCCAGGCAAACATACTATGGTACGATAACTTCCATTTACTTTAAAATTGGCATATGAGTCCTTTTGACTTTCATCAACTGATGACAGTTTCTGATAAATATATTGTTGCCTCAACAGAAAAGCTGAATCTAGTTATTTGTGACTTAAACTAATTCACAAAACAAAGAGCTACTGCTGAGAAGAAAAAATGTTCCATCACATCTGTAATTGAGGAATATTTAGCAAGATATTGTATGGAAACAAAATACATAAAGTAATATGAAGCATCTATCCATGTATCCATGGTATAGTTGTATCAAATAATTATGTAAAATAGTTTGTTTTTCCACATCCCTGAACGACAGTAATTGGAGGTTGGTTATTTACACATTGCTAATACTTTGACAGATTCTATGACCATATGGGAGAGAAAAAGACTAATGAGTTGGGTTTTACGTCAGATCGGCATTTTTCGAGCCATATAGTGACGATATCAAGTCTGAATTCATACACATTTAAAATACAAAGACGAAAAAGAGTTGTTGTTGTTTAACAAACAAAAAACAAAACAAAACCATGTTTAATCATTACATTTTTATTTACAAACAGAACATGTCAAAGCACCAAATTCAAAAACAAGCAATCCGTCATTCACATTACATAGTTACAGTTGATGGTACAGGTCGACTTCCCTCAGGTCTAACAATGAGATGTCAGCTGACGCTTTCCGATTTCTCGCTTCATAATGTGAGTCCCTTGCAGTTGAAAAGTCCACACAGTCAAGCAGTATATGCTTTGTGGGGAACATTTCATCGCAAGAGACACACATAGGAGGTCCATCTCCATCAGTTTTGAGGAGATAGTCATGGGTAAACCGACTGTCGCCAATACGACATCGCCGTTAAACTACCTCATCACGTCTTCACTGACAACCCAAGTAGGTATAACCAATTGTTGGTTTCAATTCAGGAAGTTTATTTCTTCCTACTTGGATGTCCCAGCTTTTTTGCATAAGGTCCCGTGTGTAACTTTTGATAGTGGGTTTGAAATCAATATACGGGATCAGTAGTGGAAATAAAGGCTTGTCAAGAGCTGCTTTAGGCTGCGTCTGTTCTGGTTAGTGAGTCAGTTACTACATGTCAGTCATATCGTGAGGAAAACAAGTATTACTTAGATAATGTTGTAGAGAGAGACTTTTAATGGCAGTAAAATGGTTATAAGATCACAGATATAGATTTTGACTAGTATGTGAGCATTAATATCAGAGATGTACCGTTGGCGTCAAAGTGTAACAAGTGTGGTGTCAGTGTTTCAGTATTGGCTAGTGTTCGCACATCATGCAAATACAATGGGTTACGTGTACGGTGGGGTAGCCTAGTGGTTAAAGCGTTCGCTCGTCACGTCGAAGACCCGGGTTCGATTCCCCACATGGGTACATTGTGTGAGGCCCATTTCTGGTGTCCCCCGCCGTGATATTGCTGGAATATTGCTAAAAGCGGAGCAAATCTAAACTCACTTACTCAATGTGTTACGTAGATGTCTGGCGTCCATTACAGAGACATGGCTGGAATAGTGGTCACTGTACCCTCGTGGCGTAAACATCATGATCACAGTTTCATCATATTCTCATTATCATCACTCTTTCAATTTTCATAAACATCCGTCATCAATTTCCGTTTTCATCTATTAAAAGGACATATCACATTAATATTAAAATGCCAAAAAGTGGTCAGTAAAATTATTATTAATCTCCACGCACATCCTCCCCCTCCCAACCACTATTAGATGATTATATATGACCAGTTCCCAAGACTAGTCCCCTTTCCCCTCAAAACAAACGGCGTCTGTATTATGTGTATACTGTACCACCAACAATACAGTTCAGTGAAACAGAAACGCAAAAGGCTATGTCAATCTCCGGTTCATAAAACAGGTGAATGTTGACATTAAAGTTGAACATTAAAAGCACATCACAAACAACAAAATGTCAACAAGTCTGGAATGTCGTATAGAATAGCTTCCAGACCGTCTGTGATATTTCTTGTTATTTGACAATAGGGCAAAGCATTTTCATCGATGATTACACGACGAGTGTTGATGTGTGCTCATATATAATATTTACATGGACGCAAAGCACTCTGATTTTGGCAGTGTATTTCAGCAACATTGCACATGTATCATGTTTAACATACACAGTGCGATGGCAGGTTGGCACATGCACCATTATGAAAACATTACGTGACACGCATAAAGGTCACGGTGACGAAATCCTCAATATTGTGTGTGGTAACCATTAGCGCTAAGTACAACGTACAGTACCACAAGTTTACCAAACCCATCAACTAAAGCATGTACAAGGTGTTGTGTTTTCCTATATATAATGATAATTACGTACAGCCGTAAGCTTTCATCACAACACCGTTGACCCTTTAGTCTGTCTTGCACATCCCTAGCTGGACAATGCTCGGAAGTAGAGGATGTTGTTAGACATAAGAACTATAACAGACCGCAAGGCGTTTTGAGGCGTGCCTTACGAAGGACATTAAGTTCAGTCTGGTCATATATCCTTGGCATGTTGTTGATGAGGATGCTAAGGTCATATATGGCTGCAGATATCCTCGACGTATCAAACGACCATCTTGACCCAGGTGACGTGATGTACCATATTTTAGTAACCAATTTCAAAGTCTACGGATGTTGACCGCCAACTGCAGTTCTCTTGCATCCAATCGTCCGAGGATGGTGTTGCGCTGGCATGGCACCGAGAACAGCGACGCATATAAGACCAAACATGTTTTCAGGTACAGCCACAAGCACCGATCCCATAGTTCTAAGGCGTCATTACTTACCAGTATTGTTTTGGCCAAAATGGATAACTAACTCATTCACTGACTGTCCTGCGTAGTTAGTGTAAGATTGTTACCAGATGAACAAACATCGGGACTCGGGGCCAAGTGGCCACTGTGTTTCGTGTAGATCGGTTTGATCTTCATCTCATACCCATTTTGTTCCATATTTGACATAGATAACAGAAAGCCGTCAAATACCATATTCACTGTGAACGTTCGTATTCTGATATTTTGGTATGTTTTGAAATTACGGCGACGTGTGGTAAATCTAGACACATTCGACAAGGCAAGTTCTCGAAGACTTTCTGATAGAAAAGTAATTGTTATTAGCTCGCCATTTCGTACCAGGCATCTCAGTAGTATTGATAACATCGCCGATTTCTGGACATTCTTCAGCGTTAAACAGGTACTTATGTTGTGGCTCTATATATAATGCTCGGCGTTGATCCCATCATTATTCAAAACCCATAAACAATGTCAAAGGTTTTAGTTTCCATGGCAACTTCCATTTTGAATAATTATGTGTTGAAGTATATAAGTACAGGATGGACATTTTTCAATTTGCATTAAGTACATCATGTATTCATAAAAGGTTACTACAGTCTGATGAATTATTGGTTTTCAGGTGAGTGCAAATGAGTAGTTTGTTAATTAAGTGTAACAATTACTGAGAAAGTATTATCGGCAATACAACATGTTTTACAACTGAAATGTTGCAAATATGCATTGTATATTCAGCATTTGGAGCTGTGCTAATCTAGACTTACTTACAAGAGTACCTGTTGTCGGACTTCAATGATTTGTGACAGCAGCGGTAGCAGAGTGGCTTAGATTGCGGCCGTTGTGTGCTGGCTATGAGCGGCGGAAGCATTATCCCTAATGTAACTTTGATTACGAGGGCATCTGTTGTAACCGTCAAGGAATCCTAAATAGTGTCGCGATATGAATTATTCATCTTAGTCGACTTTATAACCAAATGTCCACGGCAAACTCATCCATGCCGAATTCCCCAATACAGAATGGTTCACGGGAAGGTCTCTCGAGCGAGGTACTGCAAATCACTTTGTAGAGTTGCGTCTCTTTAAGACACCAGATACCTGTGATTAGAGGTTCAAATTTTGGGTGCGCAGTGAATATATTTCTAGGTCTGGCAGCAGCATTTGTTAGGGGCAGCAAGTTGTTGTTCTAGGGGCGGATGAACTTGAGTTCATGACCGGATACAAATGTGGGTGGGTGGGAAGTTATCATCTGACCGTTAACGTTTCTTCTCTCTGAATTTTGGTTAATGTATACGGTATTGTCAGTCATTAAGACCGCACATCGCTGTACATGGTCACTTGGTTGTCCTGATCTGATCATACTTCAAACCATGTTTATGCACTATTTTAGAACACCACCAGTGTTTACCCGTGTGTGTTTTTATGATATAATGTTGTTGGCAAATATGGCGAATTGGTTAATGGTTCTATGGTGTCAACAAAAGTCTACATCAGTATTTCTTGCACATCACTTTGATTAAGCGGTACTTAATGAATTAATTGATAAGTAAAAATCAGATTCAATTATTCGTGAGTTACATGTGAGATCGAGTGATTTATTGAAATAATTCTGAAATTATACCATAAAGTAAGGTAACCAACATTTTTGAATATGTTTGGTTGAGAAAACTTCAAACGAACGTGTTATGCTACTGTAAAATTTCACACCCACGAAAGCTTGCTTCATAGACTGCATTCATGTGAGGTATTCTGCATGGAAGAAATGCGTACTGGTTCTCGAATGCATGATTCAGGGCTTAAGGAATCAGAAGATAGAATTGCACGGGAAATATTGCCAAATCTAATTCGAATAAATAACACACCACAGTCGTAACGCATCTTTGCTGCAAAGCAGTCAATTGTGTGATGAGCTTTTGTTTAGGAATCGAGTAATATCTGTTTAGGAATCACTATCTATTAGTGACGATACAGGATTTGGGAGAAAATGACAGATGGCCACGCAAGAAACACGTGTAAATGGCGTGTTTCATCTGACAGTGGAAGGGAGTTAGTGAGTGAATTTATTGAACTATACAATATTACTATACTATTGAACAATATTCCAGCTCTATACTCTTAGTTCCGAATTCCAAAGAAACGCGACATTCATGTTTGTTTTTGAAATTTCCATAATTGTCTTATCTACTTTACAATCATAACGAATGTGCATGTTAAATGTTCTTTGAAACCAATTTTCGAAATTAAACTTCTGAAACAAGACTTTTAACGTCAGATTAGCCGTAACAACTGAATCTAATTATTGAACATTTTTATGGGAAAAAACAACAGAAACGCATCACATAAACGCATGCCCTGACGCGTTGTGCACGTGAATTTAATGATACGACACTTTCTTCAAGAAAAACGAGAGAAAGAACCCTTTAAAAGATGCGACGGCAGTTTCTGTTGTGTTCTTTTTCTGAATGGTTCAGAAAACAATATGCCACGTCTGAGCAATGAAGCACGTCTACGTGCTCTTGGGATGATTGATGCTGGTTCCAGTGTTGTCAACGTTGCACAACATATGGGAGTACATCGGACGACAATTTACCGACTGATTGAACGCCAAAATCAAACGAATTCGGTGAGAGATCGACCTAGAGATGGCAGACCACGAGTGACGTCACACAAGCAAGACCGTTACATCGTAACGTCACATCTTCGCAACCGTTTTCTTCCAGCTACTGTTACAGTCCGTCTGACAATTGGGATTCATAACAGAGCAATTTCAGGAAACACTGTGCGTCGACGTTTGAGAGCACACCGGCTACACTGTAGGAGACCCTATGTTGGACCGATTTTGACCCAAAGGCACCGTCGTCTGCGCTTAGCATGGGCTCGCCAACATCAGCATTGGCGATATGCACAGTGGCAGAACGTTGTTTTCTCAGACGAGAGTTGTTTTTGTGTCCACGTTGCAGATGGGAGAGTGAGAGTATGGCGTCGACGAAATGAAGGTTTCAGAGACCCATGTGTTCTGGAAAGTGACCGCTGGGTTGGGCCATCCCTTATGATGAGGGGTTGAACAAGCTGGGGAAGGCATTTACCACCTGTAATCTTCCAAACCAACGGTTAAGGTCGTGGAAGGGGTGTAACTCCACGACGCTACATTGACGAAGTCTTAAGGCCTGCTGTAGTCCCGTTCTTTAGACCCAGACCAGAGTTGCAGTTCCAACACGATAATGACCGCGCCCACACCGCCATTATCACAGGACAAGTCCTGGCCAATCACCACATCCAGACAATTGTTTGGCCACCTCTTAGTCCTGATTTGAATCCAGTGGAAAATCTCTGGGACGAGTTGGACCGACGCCTTGGTCAAAGACCAGTTCCTCCACAAAATCGGCGGCAGTTGGAGAATGCAGTGTTGAATGAGTACAATAACATACCCTGTGCTTTCATCCGACGTTTGTTCATGTCCATAGGAAGAAGGTGTACTCATGTGATAAACAATAATGGTGGACATACCAGGTACTGATAACATCGAATATCAGCTTAAGCTTCTAAACGTGTCTAATGCAGACTCTTCAGGTTGTACACAATAAAAAATTCATCATATCTTAAATCCACTGTCGTTGCTGTTGTCTTTTATCTTTCTTTGGTGCGTTCTGTGTAAAGCATATTTAAGTCGGCAATGAAATACCTATCCCTTGTGATGGAAAAATCAATGCAGTCAAGCAGGACCTGCTTGACCGTGATTCTTTCATCACAAGGGATACAGAATGGAGGATTTTCACCTTTCAATAAATATCCATGTGTATATCTTGTATGGCCAATGCGACATCGTCACATGATGACCTCCTCAAACCTGGACTGACAACCCAAGTAGGTGAAACCGATAGTTGGTTTAATTTCGTGTAATTTATTGACTACTTGGGTGCCCCACTTCTTTTTGCATTAGAGCTCGGATATATGATCTAATCACGGCTTTATAATCAGAATATGGGATAAGAAGTGGTGTCACAGATTTGTTGAGTGCTACTTTGGTAGCAAGATCAGCCAAAGTGTTCCCAGAAATGCCAACGTGGCTGGGTAACCAACAAAAGACGATGTCGTATTGGGCAGTTGCAAAATCATTATATAATTCTATAATTTCCATTAAAAGTGGAAGGCAAGAAAGAGAGTCGGAAAATATGATATACTGTTTCTATTTAGGATGTCTATTTATATATTTAAGAGCCGTAAGTATTGCGTTTGCTTCTCCTGTGAAAATTGAACTGTCATTGGGTAATCTGGGAGAAATTGTTTTGGACCCAATGACAGTGGCACAAGTCACAGCGCCACCATCCTTGGACCCATCTGTAAATAAGGATTTATATGTATTATATATACTTTGTAATTGATTATATTCTTGTTTATATTGTAAGTCATTAGTTTCTGATTTTTTAAACGATGTTAATGTTAGGTCGACTTGTGGTCTAACCAATTGCCAAGGAGGAGAGGAAAGAAGTCGGGAAGGAGCTATATTAAACAGCTTAATGCAGGCAGCAGTAATGAATGGCCTAATTCTTAGCCCTACAGGCGGAACAAGAGAAGGTTTCTTGTTATACAAATCCTCATAAAGAGGATTAAAGACACAATTATAATCAGGGTTAGACATGTAGTTTTGTAATATAGTGTAAAGCTAATTTGATACGGCGTTGATTAAGTGGTGGTTCATCAGCCTCGACGTAGAGACTGTCAATAGGAGAAGTTCTGAAAGACCCAATACAGAGTCTCAGGCCTTGGTGATGGACAGAGTCAAGTAATATTAGGTTGCTTTTGCAAGCTCCACCATAGACAATGGAGACGTAATCAAGTTTAGAACGGACCAGTGATCGATATAGATGGAGGAGGGTAGCTTGATCCCCTCCCCATTTAGAATTTGAAACCACAGTCAACAAGTCAAGTGCCTTCAGGCATTTAGTTTTAAGGGATTTAATATGTGGCAGAAAAGTTAAATGGCTGTCAAAAATTAGACCCAAGAACTTGGCCACCTTGACAACTTTGATGGGCGTACCATCTAGAGAGAGTTCAGGGTCTTTATGTGGTTTGTATTTACGGCAGATATGTATGCAATTAGTTTTCGATTTAGAAAGTTTAAAGCCATTTTCAAGACACCATTTATTTATTTTGTTTAAACACAACTGCAGTTGCCGTTCAATGGTATGCATATTTTTACCACGACAAGAAATATTAAAATCATCCACAAATAACGATCCATCTATTGAATCGTTTAAAACTTTTGATAAACTATTTATCTTTATATTAAATAGTGTGACATACAAAATACTGCCTTAAGGAACAGACAGGGTAGAACCCACGCGGACTTGAAACTATCTGTCCTTTACAAAGTTGGCTATAAATTGAGGCAAACGGCCTCGCAATCCGAAGCCATGTAAGTCTTTTAAAATGCCATATTTCTACGTAGTGTCATATGCCTTTTCAAGATGAAAAAAGATAGACACAGCGTGTTGTTTATTAATTAGAGCGTTTTTAACAAATGATTCCAAACGCACTAAGTGATCGACAGTACTTGTATTTTTACGGAAACCACACTGTATATCTGTTATAAGGTTATTTGTTTCAAAGTATCAAACAAGTCGATTATTTATCATTCGTTCCATGGTTTAGGTATTGGTATCTGCATGCTCACGTCCAGGTTTAGGTATTGGTACTACTATAGCGTCACGCCATGAGGGAGGAAAGTTACCTGATGTCCACATGTCATCAAAAATATTTAAAAGAGTTTCTAGACAGGATTCTGGTAAGTGCTTCAAGAGTTGATAATGTATGTTATCAGCCCCTGTAGCAGTATCGTGAGCTTGTTCAAGAGCAGTATGGAGCTCATGAATAGAAAATAGTTCATTGTAGTCTTCCCCATTATCTGAATTGAAATTAATAATTTTCTTTTCTTGTTGTTTTTGATATTGTTGGAATTTAGGCACATAATTAGAAGAGGAAGAGTGTTTAGCAAGAGTTTCACCCAGTTTATTCGCAATATCTGATTTATCAGTAAGTAATTGATCTCCATGTTAAAGATGATGGACGCTAGATTTAGTTCCTTTACCTTTAATTTTCTGTACCATGTTCCATAGTTTGGACATGGGCGTTCGAGAATCTATTTTGGATACATAATTTTGCCAAGATTGGCGTTTTTTTGGGTTTGGCGGTACGCCGCGCTTTAGCATTGAAAACTTTTAATTTCTGTAAATTGTGCACCTTAGGATGGCAACGGAAACAACGTTTTGCTTTTTTCCTTGCCTTCCTAGCTTGTTTGCACTCATCGTAAAAACCAAGGTTTTCGAATATGTGGAATTGCAGAGAACTTTGGTATGCACTCATCAGCTATGATGTTCAGTTCATCGGAAAAAAACATTTGATAGCATCAGGAACGTCAACAAAAAGTTCAGGTTTAAGTTTAGTAGCACACAGTGTTTCATATCAAGCCCAGTTAGCCTTTTTTAAAAAAAGCCTTGATGATGTAGGTACATCAGAAGGAGTAACAGGTTTTAGTATAGTAGGAACATGGTCACTTCCACAGAGGTCGTCGTGGACTGACCATTCAAATTCATTTAATAGGTCTGAATTTGTGACTGACAAGTCGAGAGCAGAATAGGTTCCTGTACCAGGGTGTAAATAAGTGTTGGAACCATCATTATAAAGAAATAAATCATTATCTCAACAAACGCCTCTAGTAATTTACCTTTAGCGTTTGTAGATGTACTACCCCAGAGTGGGTTGTGCCCATTTAAATCTCCCATAATAATACAGGGCTTTGGGAGTTGGTCATATAGAGCTTGAAGATCGGGTTTGTGAAACGTTGAAGACGGAGATATATAGAGAGAGCATAATGTAAACGCAACGTGCAAAGTTAGTCGCACTGCAACAGCCTGAAGATTAGTAGTAAGTGCAACAGGGCTATGGATAACGTTTTGTTTGACTAGGATGGAAGATCCTCCAGTGGCCCTGTTACCCGGAGGTGAAAAACAATGATATGCATTGAAAGAACGTAGGACAAAAACATCTGTCTGTTTTAAATATACTAGCCACATAAAGAAACTGTGCACACAGAAAATTCCTTCAGAATTGGAATACAACACAGAAAAGACGACATGATGTAGACACTTTATAAGCTGAAGTATCGGGCCTCAACAACATGTCAAAAGAACATTAACAATATCCGTAAGGATGACGTTAGAAGTTCAAAATTGAGTCGGGGGTCACACGTCGAAGTCACAAAGTCAATAACGGGTAAGACCATCATGCGCGTGAAGCACAGCAGTGCATCGACGACGCACAGAGGATACCAAATTTTCCAAATGAAGGCCTGGGGAATGGTTTGGGACGTGGTCACTGCCGTCTGGAACCTGTGTCTGATATGAGTCACCCGAATCCATCTGTCCTGTCTTGGCGTAGTTACTCGGGGACGCCCAGAACGTGGGTAGTCGGCGACGTCATTACTTTTTCCATAACGCCTGACCAGTGCAGATATCGTGTTACGATGGCATCGGAAATGTTCTGCCACCTGTTGTTGGCTCATGCCTGCTCGAACCATTCCAATGGCTTCATGACGTTGAGCACATGTTAATCTTGGCATGATGTGCATGTGACTTTTCGTGTGAATTTGTGAACCTTTGAATGACCAAAGATCAAGCTTTCGACAGTGACATCAATTTCTGAGTTTCACATGTTGTGTGCAGCTGCACAGGCTGCACGTACAGTAACACATTGCAAGTCCATAGGCCACCATCAATGACGTTACGTCGCCTGGCACCTGCATGAGCGTTTGATTGTCTCCAATACTTGCTATGTTCACACCTTTATTTATGCATAAAGACGCTGTCTGCCTATCTTTATATTTTCTGTGTGCACAGTTTCTTTATGTGGCCAGTATAGGTCTCCTGCAGACAGAATGCTGATGTTGTTAAATGCTGGACTAAAAGTTGTAATAATATTCACTGAAATTAGTCCTCAGTCCTCGACAATTCCACTGTATGATATGATTGTGATAAACTATATTTTGGGAGGATATATTGGGGATCTTCCCCGAACTTTTTTGGATGGGCGACAAGCTGTGCGCCCTAGAACGGACAGTTTCGGACACGTCCATGTCCTAAAGGGATCCATATTTGTTGTATAAGTTGATTTCATTTTCTTAGCCTTTTGGGGCTCTGCCACTGAGTTTTTTCAAAGAATCTTGCTTCTTACCTTTGCCTTTAAGGGGCTGTGTAGACTTTGATGTCGACCGAGATGATGCGTCAAGATCAGAGGATGTTTCACATTGGCTTTGAGTACTAGCACTAGGAACTGATTCTGTTGTTTGGGTAGATATTGCAGGTGAGAATGTCAGAGGAGATTCAGATTTAACCCAGGTCAAGTTTGTCTGACAGCATGCAGATGATTTTGTTATTCTAGTTGTTGCTTCTGACGGTGTTCTGGTGATAGAAGCATAGCTCTCTTTATGCTCTGAGCTTTGAACTAGTGTTTTGGCATCTGCAACACTAATGTTTTGGGTGAATTTAATTTTATTTATCTCCATTTGATGTTTCCAAACAGGACAGCTTTTAGAGTAAGAGGAATGATCCCCTGCACAGTTTGTACATTTTGTGACATTACTGTCACAATCTTCTGTTGTATGTGTCTTCTCACCACAGTGTACACATACAACAGACAATGTGCAAGTATTGACGCCATGACCGAACTTTTGGCATTTGAAACACCTTAGAGGGTTCGGAATTTCCGTTTCTACATTGATGTTACAATAACCTGCTTTAAGAGATTTTGGAGCATTTGGTGAAGAAAATAATGAAAACAAGTAGGTATTGGTTTTTTTAACAGCATCATTTTTCCGGGTTGTGAAACGTTTTACATTGAGTACGCCTTGATCTTTCATCTCAGAGCCTATGTCAAGTTCTGACATATCTGCAAACAATCGATCACGGTCTCTGATGATTCCCTTGCTTGTGTTTAATGTTTTATGAGCTTTGACTGTGACTGAAACGCCTACAAACGATTCTGTACTCATAAGGTTGGTGGCTTGTTGCCGTTTTCCACACTCAACCAGCAGAGCACCGGAACGTAAACGTTTAATATTTTTAACTTCACAGGCAATGCCTTGAATACCCTTAGATATGGCAAAAGGGTTCAACTTTAATGGTGTCTTGTCAACAGTTTCAATTACAAGAAATCGTGGCCAGTATTCAATGGACGTGGACAGTCTTTGATCATTATCAACTGCATCAGTGTCTAGTGGACGTTTGGTTTTTTTTTCAGGGGGGTTTCGTAAGCCATGGTTACTTTTTCAAGGTTCGTCATCCGAGCTCCCCAACCACCACGGAGTATCACAAGGACAATGCTAAAAACAAGCGGGTCTCCGACTTGCAGCACCATGGATACCCGGATGATATACTCCAGCAGAAAAATTAAAAGATTCCACCAGATTGGCCCATGAGCCAGCGCCTTCTGGGCATACGAAAACATACATGAAACTGTGTACTTGAAATTCTCAGTTCAAAAATTTGCCAAGACTTAAAAATATCATCTAATAATTTTCAAATTTTGTGCAATATATAGTTGTAGCACAGGGCTTGGCGTGACCAGCCGATTGATAGAACCGGGCCAGTTCTACCACCCGTCTAGGTGAAGTAAGGGGCGAAGTGGTGTGTTGGGCAAAGGGACGCTGTTCCTGGAACCAGTGCCCTCAACCACCAGACTCCCGTCCTCCACCGACACAGGGGGCGCAACCAACGGCAAACGGGTTGGTGGACCAAATATACCCCGGGTCCACAACGGGGGGTTGAAGAGCGCTTAGCGTTACCCAGCACCCACCACGAGGAGGTGGCCCTTCAAGGGTGCCTATAGTGTCTGGAAGCATGTATGTAGGATAACAGTTCTTATTTCAAATGGCATTGTCGCGTTTCTTTTGGAACTAAGTATATTTTTCCACTCAAGGACCATAATGAATATATACATACATGTAATTGCTTTTCGCAATATTAGTGACATGAACGACGCTAACTGAACCTCATCAATATTTGTATCGACCGCCCGGTAAAGAGGGCTGCAAGTCCTTTCCATAGTAATAAGCTGTCTCTGTTGAAAGCCATTTTCCCATTCCGTCTACATCATGACTTTATAGAAATTAGTAGAAGAGGGGACCTTAAGATAGTGAAACTGTAGTACATGTGTAGGGACGTTTGAGGGCTGAACTAAGTGACTTTCGTCATATAAGAAAGAAAGAACATTACAGTTTTTTTTCACGTTTAAATAAACAATGACAACTTCCCCATGTTTGAAACAAACGCTGTAAACAAGCTAACGCTATGTGGCTATGCAACGCTTTGAAATTTGAACTCGCGATTAATAAAGCAATACTAATCTTGATCAATGAATAATCAGGAATAATCTTGCTAATATGCTAATCTTGAATCCCTCTCAACATCGTTGTTTCACAATATCAAATTGTGTAGGTTGTAGCACAAATCGGACTGATCACCGTAAAGATTCAGAACGTAAGAGGATCGCTAATGGAATGCGTCCATGTGAACAATTAACCTGCAAAATTCATATTCAGATCTTCTTTAATTCAACGTAGTCTTCTCTTGTGATTTACATAGTGATATTTACCCGTGAAGGTCCGGGTTAAAATATTGATCTTCAGTAACCCATACTTGTCGTAAAAGGCGACTAACGGGATCGGGTGGTCAGGCTCGATGGCTTGGTTGACACATGTCATCGGTTCCCAATT
This sequence comes from Haliotis rubra, assembly GCF_003918875.1. Classification (NCBI taxonomy): domain Eukaryota; kingdom Metazoa; phylum Mollusca; class Gastropoda; order Lepetellida; family Haliotidae; genus Haliotis; species Haliotis rubra. Next base: position 324,951 of record NW_025767516.1, read on the forward strand.
ACGCAGATCGATGCTCATGCTGTTGATCACTCGATAGTTGGGTCCAGACTCGATTATTTACAGACCGCCGCCATAAAGCTCGACTGTTGCTGAGTGCGGCGTAAAAACTAATCACACTCACTCACTACATAGGGATAGTAGTTGCGAGTTGAGATTGTATGATGCGGAAACTTTCGACCACCAAGTTTGTGTTTGAATAACAGCGCTGGATATACTGGTTTTGTATTATCAGTCATTGTCATCAGGTTTAGGCGAATGGGATGGTGATACCACTGTCACGACCTTAGAGCATGTTCTATCTGATCGACTATTTCAAAGTATTATCAACGAAGGCTTGATAGTCAAGGAAAGGAATATGCCCCAGTAGCTAACTGTTTGCCGTTAGGGTTCACGATGTTGGGTGGAGGGGTCAGGCTGGATGACGTTGTTGAGTTCGTGTCATTGTCGCTGCTCATGTTTACTCCAAACAGTGATGAGGTATACAATCTTAACGTTTGAACACATATACCTGGATATTGTCCAATACGATAAACACATAACAAACAATGGAGTACACTGTAAATATTTGTAATAAGGTATATATTTCAGAATTATAAGTGTACTTTGTCCCAGCGGTGGTTTCTCAACAATATATCAAACTAATTAACTTGCATTCACCACCAAATTGGGATTTTGTCATCTGTTACTATTCATTTTAGGTTTGGCGTGAAACTTTTCACTTCAACCTAATGTCTCTTCAGTATTGAATAACTGTTTTTCCATCTAGTAAGCACTTAGACGCCAAGTTTACTTCATACACAGTGATCTTACATAGCCCGTGCTTGTCCAAATTACTTTACGGATGTGTTGCAGTTATTACCGAATAATGTACTTAATTAACTTAGTTACCTTCACTGTTTTTGTATAAGAGGTAGCTCTCGCAAAATATTACATCTAACCACGTTTAAAGTCCATGAGCATCGCACATACAATGAATCTAATACAAGCAACGTACCAATGGATTTACTTTCGTGCTGACAAACGTGGAATCAATGTTGTACAAGGTATATTTTTATGAAGTCAACTTTGTGGAATTTGGCTTTCATCGTGAATTACAACTGTGATATATTAGTCCAATATTTAATGTTTGAAATACAGTTCTTATTAAGCCGAAATAACTACTGTCTAGGTATCGTTAACATTAATTTTGTCTGGCCGCGTCACTGAAATACACAAATGATACATCGTCTGATGTATTTGTATGTTCCGTAGATATATCTGTGGATGTGACAATAAAAACAAAACAATAACTCACATCTCCAGACGCAGGCTGGAAAAGAAGTTAGATGTTAATTAATTTTGGACGTTGTTACAAAACCGCATCGTCGGCAACATGTTAATTAATTTAGGAATTTATGACAAAACGGAATCGTCAGCAATTAATCGAAGGCTGCTGTCGACGACCGTAACGCACCTGATTAGAACGTTTGTCTGTTAGACTTCATCGGACCATATTTATCAGGTCAATACTTGTGCCTCTTCATCAAGATAACTTGTCGGGGAAACCGGGGGTGCGATTTTAATTAAACAGAATCTTATTAATTAACTTTCGTGCAGCTAGTGAACTGTGACTCTTCCGGGTACAGTAATGACGTTAAAGGTGTAGGAAGTTCAATATCCTTAATTCACCTCATCATGGAAAACCGCCACATAGCTGGAATATTGCTGACTGCGGCGTCAAACAACCAACCAACCAATCATCATGGAAAATATATGCTAAAATATTGCATTGCCCTTGCCTTATGCGAACATATTATGGTTATGAAGGGATTCCCTGTGATAGACTAATTGGACAAGACAATTCCAAAACTTACAGAGCCGATGCCGCTGCGCAAAGCTGACCAAAAACAAAAAATCAGAGAATGTCCTACAGGGAAGCTACAGTCTAAAATTTCAGGAGTAAAACATGAACAGAACATTACATTTTACGAAGCAAAGAAGATTGTGCTTGCATAAGAACAGCCGGGTCCGACATATTCCACCACTGTTTCCGCTTCTCTTCAGGGATACAAATCAAAACCTGTTTCATGTAACTCGGTCGGTTGCCAAACCGACTACACTTGGACAAGGACATCTGCACCTACTTTATTACCTGTCGAAGCCCAGCTGAGGCCTCAAGAAGAGACCCCAAGTTCACAAACAATGCCTTCTACACATACGCAATTTCAGGCCACGCCGTCTTGTAATAAAGACCTAAATACGTCACAGAAACAATCATCAAAGTCAGATCAACGAACCAAACCAGACAAAACTGTAAAACAAACTGTGAACAACAAACACAATCCGTCCACTGAAACTACCAAAAAAGTGTCAAAGTGGCAGAGCTCCAAAGGGAGCAGATAATCCGGTCCAACTCTTTAACAAGTGTGGATCCCTTGAGGACATGGATGTGTCCGACCTTAGCTATGGTAGGACACATAGCTTGTCTCCTTCAAGGAAGGTGAGGGGTAGATCTCCCGTCCACCCTCCGAAGAAATTATATCTTCGCCTATAATACAATGGAACTGTAGAAGACTTAAGATTAATTTAACCGATTTACAGTTGCTAGTCCAAGATTTTAAAACCCGTCAGCGCTGTGCATACAAGAACCCCATCTGAAACAGACAGATAATTTTGATCTCCGTCAATTTAATGCATATCACTGTTTTTCTCCTCCTGGGGATAGAGCGTCTGGTGGATCATCTATCCTGGTGAAAAACAATGTTATCCATAGCACTGTGGGGTGGCACTGATACAAACAGCAAAGGTATATTACTTGAGGACTTTATTTCAAACAACGATTTATGCATTTATAATGACAGTTCAAATACGTATCTTCATCCTGGCACAGGAACATATACAGCTCTTGATTTGTCAATTACTGACTCCAACCTGTTGAGTGAATTTGAATGGTCAGTCCACGACGACCTCTGTGGGAGTGACAATTTCCCAACATTACTAAAACCTGTGAATCCATCTGATGTTCCTCCATCATCAAGATGGAATTTTAAAAAGGCTAACTGGCATTTATATAGAACTCTCTGTCGCGTCAAACTACAACTTGAACTTTTTAATGATATTCCTGATGCCATCACATATTTTCAGATGAGCTAAATATCATAGCTGACGAGTGTATTCAAAAGTCCTCTTCAGTTCCACACGTTCGAATACCATGGTTTAACGATGAATGCAAACAGGCTAGGAAGGCACGGAAGAGGGACGAGTATTATTTCCGTCGCCATCCTATGGTGCATAATTTAGACAAATTTAAAAATTTAAACGCTAAAGCATGGTGTACTTTCAAGCAACAAAGTAAAGGTCACACTTGCCGAAACTATGTATCAAAAATTTATTCGCGCACGCCGATATCGAGAGTGTGGAATATGATCCAGAAAATCAAGGGTAAGGGCTCTAAATCTAGCATTCACAATCTGAAAGATGGAAACCAATTATTGACTAATAAATCAGAAATTGCAAATAAACTTGGTGAGACATTGGCCAAACATTCTTCCTCATCTACTTATATACCTGAATTCCAAAAATATGAAAAACAACAAGAAAAGAAAGCTATCAATTTCAATTCAGATAATGGGGAAGATTACAACAAAACATTTTCGATTCATGAGCTTCATTCTGCTCTTGCCAGGCTCACGATACTGCTTCAGGAGCTGATAACATACATTATCAACTCCTGAAGCAATTTCCTTCGTCGTGGCGTGATGCTATCATTGTTCCCATCACAAAACCTGGACGTGATCATACTGATCCTTCCAATTATAGGCCCATTTCACTAACTAGCTGCGTTTGCAAAAGCATGGAATGCATGATAAATAATCGACTTATTTGATACTTGTAAACAAATAACCTAATAACATGGGATTTTAAAAGATGACTTTGCATTACCAGGCCGGTTGCCTCAATTTATATCCAACTTTTTAAATGACAGGCAATTTCAAGTCCTAGTGGGTTCAACCCTGTCTGACCATTACAATCAGGATCAGGGTGTCCCACAAGGCAGTATTTTGTCTGTCACATTGTTTAGTATCAAGATCAACAGTTTATCCAAGGTTGTAAATGATTCAATCGATGGATCACTTTTTGTGGATGATTTTAATATTTCTTGTCGTGGCAAAAATATGCATACTATTGAACGGCAACTGAAGTTGTGTTTAAACAAAATAGATAAATGGCGTCTTGAGAACAACTTTACATTTTCTAAATCCAAAACTTATTGAATACATTTCTGCCGTAAATACAAACCACATAAAGACCCTGAACTATCCCTAAATGGCACACCCATCAAAGTTGTGAAGGAGGCCAAGTTTTGGGGTATTTTTTGTTACTCTACCTCATATTAAATCCCTTAAAATCAAATGTCTGAAGGCACTTGACTTGTTGAAAGTCGATCGTTTCCAATTCGAAGTGGGGAGGGATCAAGCTACCCTCCTACATCTATATCGATCACTGGTACGTTCCAAACTTGATTATGGTTCCATCGTTTATGGTGGAGCCTGCAAAAGCAACCTGAAACTATTAGATTCTGTCCACCACCAAGGTCAAAGACTTTGTCTTGGATCTTTTAGAACCTCTCCTGTTGACAGTCTCTACGTCGAGGTCGATGAGCCATCTCTTACACAATGCCGTATTAAATTATCCTTGCAGTATGTAACAAAACTATATTCTTGTTCCGCCTCTGGGACTAAGAGTGAAACCTTTCCTTTCTGCTGCTGGCATTGAGCTAGCACATATAGCTCCTTCCCGTTTTCTTTCTTCTCCTCCTTGGCAATTGGTGAGGCCACAAGTTGACCTTACACTGACAACATTTAAACAATCAGAAAGAAATGAATTACAATATAAGCAAGAATATAATCCATTAAAAGCTAAATATAATACTTACAAATCCTTATTTACAGATGGGTCCAAGGATGGTGGCGCAGTTGTTTGTGCCACTGTCATTGGATCCAGAACAATATCTTCTCGATTACCAAGTAACAGCTTTATTTTCACGGCAGAAGCTAACGCCATATTAACAGCTCTTGAATATATTAATAAACAAATACCGTAAATATAAATAATACATAATCTTTTCCGATTCTCTTTCGTGCCTTCAGGCTATTAACAATCTTTCTTGTAAACGTCCACTTTTAATTGAAATTATTGAATTGTATAATGATCTTGCAACTGGCAAATGCGACATTGTCTTTTGTTGGTTGCCCAGCCATGTTGGCATTTCTGGGAACACAATGACCGATCTTGCTGCTAAGGCAGCACTCAACAAATCTGTGACACCACTTCTTATCCCATACTCCGATTACAAAGCAACCATTCGATTATGCATTCGTGATCTAATGCAGAAGAAGTGGGAAACCCAAGTTGGCATAAATAAGTTAATAGAAATTAAACCAACTGTCGGTTATACTTACTTGGGTTGTCAGTCCAGATTTGAAGAGGTCATCATGCGACGATGTCGCATTGGCCACTCAAGATACACCCACGAATATTTGCCAAAAGGTGAGGATCCTCCGTTTTGCATCCCTTGTGATGAGAGAATCACGGTCAAGCATGTCCTGCTTGACTGCATTGATTTTCCATCACAAGGGATAAATGTTTCAATGTTAAAACTGTGAAGGATCTGTTTAGTAAAATTAACTATCATTTAATCATTGAGTTTTTAAAAGAAATAGAATTGATTGATAAATTTTGAATGATATGCTTTGTGAACAGATAAATGACATTTTAAAATCGGTAGAATATATTAGCATCTAAGATAGTTAGTGGCTGTATCCTCGAAGGGTGTTAAAGTACTGTAAAATTATTGTCCTCCTGAGAGGGTCCGTAAGTCCCAAAACTTCCCAAGTTAGTTCTACACACCTTTTTAATCGTAGAATATTTGTTGTTTTATTATGGCTAAATATATGTACAATCGCCAGTGGCTGAAGGGATGGTATAAATCTAGCTAGGCTCCATGCAGGTAGCCATTGTAATGTAAGTCCCCATGGTCCCCAGAGTGGTGATCTGCCTTCAGTTGTTGGCGATCATCGGCCTTTTTTATATTGTATTGTCCTAATTTGAAATCATATTTTAGAGATATGTGCTAGTTTTATTTCCTATTACTGTGATATACTAGTTGGTTTTACTGTCCTTCGTCGACAGGTTTCTAAAATTTGCGCATTTATCATGAATTTATAACTGTCTTAAGTCACGATATGGCTGAAATACTGCCGCTGTGACTATAAACTTTAACTCACTCACTCACCCATAAATATTTTGCTAGCAATGCTGTTATTGGGTACAATATCTGTGGTGTTTTGGAAACACTTGCACAATGTTTGTGACAAGGCAGAATCAAAACACTTTTTAAATATTAATGCTGTTTAAAGAAAATAAAAAACGATCTTCACGGGCGGGTACAAGCATCGGTTGTGGAAGATCAGTTCTACACCAGGGTCTTCACTTGTCAGAACCAGCATGATTTGCTGAAGATCTGTTCTAACCATGATCCTCACGGATTGAGACAAGCATGAATTGCTGAAGATCAGTATTAACCAGGATCTTCACGGGATGGAACAAGCATGGGTTGCTGAAGATAAGTTCTAACGAGGATCTTGTCCCTTGCAAATGGGTTGTCGGCTAAGCAAGCGGGGCACGTTGCTGACGTCACCCGAGGCCGTTCAGGCATTGAAGTGCCTTTTGCCAGTTTACTAAAAGTTGATGTTTCTGTGCCAATCTGCCATAATCGAATGGCGCCAGGGGGGTATTGTACATACACCAGTAGCTCTATTGGATACTCCGACAATAAACACTCCTATAATTCACCACATTTCATCAGATAACCTTAACGAGTCAAGCTGAACAAGAGTAAAGACTACTGTTCCGAATAGCTTTATATTATGCATGCATTTCGCGTCCATTGAACGACCGATTTTAACTAGTGGCAATGGATTTTTTCCACATGCTTTACGCGTCAAAACACTCAACAAACATTCAGTTCATTCCTTTGCAAATCTGATCTCCCCGAAACGATTTGACCAATCACACATGTGATCTTGATAGCCATGAACCTTTTCAGGGTGTACTATTTGATTTCAAGTAATTGCAGGTTTGGAAATATCTGTCGACAATCTATTTCCAGTCATAAATGTTCACCAGTGGCCTGTTTGGTGTTTTTTTTACTTTTTTATATTTTTTTTTATATTTTTTTTTGAGGGATTTGTTCTTTAGCTAATGTTTGGGTATGACTGATTATAAACAGGTGTACTCACTCTCTGATCGAAACCAGACACAAACATGACAATAAAGAAATATGACATACATGATTAAAACGAACATATACTGGTCGCCAAAATTCGATAGGAATCTTACTTCAAACGAACATGAAACAATAGTCCTCTTTATAAAATCTAACTTGTACAGAACATATCCACATTTCAACATCAATGATAAGTCCAAAGTATGTGGCACTACAAACAACCAAGTATCTTCCACCGTGTTGTAAACACATAAAGGAACTGACGACTGCCTAGAGTAGTTGAAACCGGATTCCACGGCTACATCTTCCAACAGATTGACGGAATTCTATTTGCGGAATTGTTTCATTTAGTTATTACTCAGAGCGAGTGAGTGTCAAGGATGACGCTGGAATAGTTAGTGGTGAAGTGATCGTTTTGTGAAACTGGGGAGAGTTAAGAGCAACACACACCCACACGCACAAGCAAACGCAAACAAGCGCATATGAAATATAAACTAATACGGTCGCCCATAACCCACAACCACCGTGGAACTGCCGACAGCCGAGGGTAATTGGAACCTTATTCCCCAGCTACATTCTCGAACCGATGGGCCTGCATGCCGAGGACCAAGGATGTGAAATTTCACAAGGTCTTCAGAATAATTGAAATAACCATTGTCGCACATTTCTCGTGTCATCCTTGTGCTGTCCTTTGTGCATAGGAATCAAAACCATATTGAAAAGGGAGGGAATATCCCTGAATACGAGCGAATAGCCTGATTAGTTCGTCTTATCTGAGACTGGATTGGATTATCTTGATGGCACATTAATATGTTTTGTTTTGTTCTTCATTTCAGTGTGTGAGTGAGTTTAGTTTTACGCCTCACTCAGCAATATCCCAACTATATGGCGGCGGTCTGAAATAACCGAGTCTGGACCAGTGACCGAGAGAATGAGCATCTATCTACGCAATTGGGATCCGAGAAGAGTACCACGAAAGCCTGTGTAATGACAGATAAGAGTGGCATGTGGTATGCTTGAGATACATACATTTACTTTCAAACACAATAACTGTGAACGTGTCCCTCTATTCCTTGAGGATTTAGAGTTTCATGAAGTTTTACAAGAGCACACACAGCACATCTGATGTTGTGTTGGGTTGTTGTTGTTGTTGTTGTTGTTTTTTTGTTGTTTGGGGGGTTTTTTTGTTCTTTTTGTTTTGGGGTTTGTATTTGTAAATTAGAAATTCTAGAATTGTTTTTCTTTTCTTTTTATGCAGGTTTTGTGTTCTCACACAAGGTAGTATTACACATCTTGTTACTATCGTTCCCACGGAACAAGCTGCAATGCATGTAACATGTTTCCCTTCGATAATCTGGTACTTTGAATGAGAACAGATGCTCTTTTGTTGACTTGGGAAATTTGGGAAGTTCGCATGTATGAGTGAGTTATTGAGTGAGCGAGTTTAGTTTTACACTGCACAATATTCCACCTATATCGCGGCGGTCTGTAAGTAATCGAGTCATGACCGGACAATCCAGTGATTAACAGCAGGAGCATCGATCTGCGCAATTGGGAACCGATGACATGTGTCAACCAAGTCAGCGAGCCTGACCAGCCGATCCTGTTAGTCGCCTCTCACGACAAGCATGAGTTACGGAAAATCAATATTCTAACCCGGACCATCATGTGTCCGCATGTATACATGTGTACCCGATTGTGTGTTGTTTAATGCCGTAGTCCGCAAGGGTCCAGCTCTAACGCGACTGCCTGCTAATAATCGAATTGTTGACCAGACACTCAACAGGCTGATATCACAAATCAGACAAGCCAGGAAGCCTGGCAACCTGTCTTAATCATGAGTTGCTGAAGATCATATTCTTATCCTTATTACTACAGGTACTTTATGTATGTAATGTACATGTAAAGACTTTGTGTTAACGCCACGTTGAAGAGTATTTCGTTACTATCCTCCAGGCTCACGTTGATATGGCAGGGTGTAAATTTGCTGCTAAGTCAATACCAAAAACACCTATAAAGACTTACATGTCATGGAGCATAGTCAGGAACATACTGCAGATCCTTACATGACGTTAACTGACGTCTGACTTCCAAACGCAGCCCTATCATGCTGTTATTGCAACATTCGCTGTTGTGTCACCGATTTACAGACTGTGGGGATAACGGTACTCCTTCTTCGGGTCAGTAAAATATAATTGAAAGGTAACAATTCACACCAGTTGTCAAATTGTCTAGCCCTGGGGGCAAAAGTGTAAAGTATTCTGCCAACATCGGTGGTTCTCTTAACACGTAGTGCCCATGTGACTTGCCAAGCTGCTATCTTTAGCATAACGGAACACGCTGGACTTGTCATGGAACAGCGGACATGGTGATATGTCCTGTGCTGACGCTCCTCAACCAGCTCTGGGTTGGTCTGGCTCCCTCGTGTTAGAGACGGGGTACCAATAGGGATATAATTATTGATACTGAGCGTGTGTACAGAAGGTGATACACTTGAAAGCGTGAACTTTTACTATGAAATTTAAAGGCCCAATGGGTGGTACACTGCATTACGACTTTGTCTGGAAACAACATAATATGAACAACATCTCTTTTACTGTTTAAATATGTTCGAAAAGCCGAATAGTTTTACTGCTCTTGTCATCGTTAATAGACAGATTTGTTAATTACTTTGAGTATAATGAGTACATGAGTATATGTACAGAGATCACTTTGTTCGAGCTTTTTTCGTTCTTCATTGTACACTGACATTTATACTTGAGTTGACGACTCTACTAAAACGGTTCATAGCAAAGGAGATGCATATATGCAGGTTCGACCAAAACTACACATTTCAGTCATTAGTGTGTGAAGTTGCAAGTTAATGGATCAGAATGGACCTGAAGATACGAATACTCACGAAACACGTTTAGTAGGCCTGATGTTTCGGAAAATCAACTTCTTTCTGAAATGGAAACCTACAACCAGGCGTCCCCTCAAATATGTGGAGATATCAGAAAAAGTGATGTTCAGTGTCGTGAGTGAGTTTAGTTTTACGCCGCACTCAGCAATATTCCATCTATATGGCAGCGGTCTGTAAATAATCGAGTCTGGACCAGACAATCCAGTGATCAACAACAGGAGCATTGATCTGCGCAATTGGGAACCGATAATATGTGTCAACCAAGTCAGCGATCCTGATAACCCGATCCCGTTAGTCGCCTCTCACGACAAGCATGAGTTACTGAAACCAAGATTCTAACCCGGACCTTCACGGGTTGTTCATTGTCGATATTTATCGCCCAAACCTGCAAACTCCTGAGTGTGAATGCCTTATTGATTCAACCCAATTACACACTGTATAAACTTGGAAACTAGCAGGTTTCGTTATAGTAAAAGGTGGACGTTGTTACTCAGATCAACTGTGCGTTGTCTGACTTTAAATCGAATATTTGCGAACGTCATGATGTATCTTTGTTTTCGCAGATGGTGATGTCTTAAATGTGATGTGTTTGTAGATATTGATGAAAAGGTAACATGTTATTGGTTTCTTACAGATCATCAAGGCTCCTCACCCATACGGGATCAGAGAGATACTGCCAGCATTATTGCGAACATTTAATAGTCGACACTTAAATTGAAATGAAAGTGTATAATGGTTACTAGCTATATTATTATATATAGAGGCTCGGAGGCCAAGTAGTCACTGTGTTTGTTTGTTACCGCGTCGTTAAAGGTCATCATCACCACGGTTTGTGGTTTTGTTGTACCCTTGAGGTGTAGGTTCGACTCCAATGAAAATCGAGGGAACCTTTTTCATGTTCACTGGTTTGATCTTTATCCCATGCATTTTTTATATTTGACATAGTTAACAGACGACTTCAACTAACTGCCATATTCATCGTACGCGTTCGTATTCTGATATTTTGGGGTATTTGAAAAATTACGCCGACGACTGGGGACTCTAAACATTTACGACAACGCCAGTACTCGAAGACCTTCTGATAGCCAGGTCTTTGTTACTAGTTCGTCATTCCTTACCAGACACCTCAGGAGTATTGACAACATCGCCAATCTGTGGACATTATTCAGCGTTAAACGAGTACTGATGATGAGGCCCACTGTACAATGCTCGGCATAGAAGCCATCATTATTCAAAACCGAATAACAATGGCAAAGCTTGTAGTTTCCATGGCTACTTCCACTTTCTACTTTAATCATGTGTAAAATGACTAGTTCGTGAATTAACTCCAAGAAGACTTACTAAGAAAGCATTGTCCAAAATACATTTGTTGCAACTGAACAGGCATTGTGTATTCGTCTATGGGCGGTGCGCTAATTTAAACTATTTTCAAGAGCACACAATGATTTGTGGAAGCAGCGGTGGCAGAGTGGCTTTGATTGCTGTGCCTACCAGGCCCATGGGCTACTGCAATTGTGTGCTGGCAACGAGTGGCGGAAGCGTTATCCTAAATGTTGCATTGATTACGAGAGCATCTGTTGTAACTGTCAAGGAATCCTAAATAGTGCCGCGAAATGTATTATTTATCTGTATCGACTTTATAACCATATGTCCATGTAAAATTAATCCATGCGGAATTTCCTAATACAGAACGGATCAAGGGAAGGCCAGTCGTATGAGACACTCAAGACAAATATCTTTGTAGCGAGGCGTCTCTTTGGAACACCATATACCTGATTGTCGCTTCTATTTTTTGTGCGTCCTGAATATACATAGATTCATAGGTTTGTCAGCAAGATATTCGTGGTAACTCTGACAGATCGGTATCAATTCTGGCTTTCCCTTCCCATTACGAGCCGTGATATAAATGAAATACTGTAAGACCCTGTTGACTCCATCTCACTCACTCAAACAATAAACGCGGTGAAACAAGCATACGCTTCACTCTCAACACTTACTGATATGTTAAGATGTAATATTTTGTCAACTTACAGAGATCATTGAATACGAAGTAGTGTGCAATAAACCAATGTTGTATCTTCCAAGTGACTGGCCAGTGACGTATGTTCGAAATGCAAGAAAATAACCAGGAACCGAGTCCATTGGGTCCCACTTAATGGTGATGACAAAGATGTGAGTGGATCATTAGGATCAATAGGTGGTCATGAACTGTGTTTGTACTCAAAATATCATGTACGTTCTGTTACAAACTTAAACATCAGGAAGTTAGGCAATACCTTTTAAAGGCACAACGTTATTCAAACGAAGCAGATGACTCGCTGTAGAAATAGTTGACACTTGGGTCTTTTCAAAACCCATTATTTTTTTTTGTCCTCCATTCCATTTTGCAGCTACTGTATTACAGATGCACGCATAGACATTCCTCTGTAAAGGCTGTTCATGTCAGGCAGAATACGTTATTGACAATGAGACAATGTTGAATGATATTACAATATCTCGTAGGGAATAGAATACACTAAGTTTAACCGGTTTATTTAAGGTATCTGTGATTGGCACCAACGAATAACAGACACGGATATTTTCTATTTCATAATATTGTTTGGTCTTTACACAGACTGTTGCCAAGAGTGACAGTTACTTTTGAAGGAAAATATTTTGGACGTTCCGTTACAGGATTTAACATCATTAAGTGAGCCCAAAGACTTTGCAAGCACAATGTTGTCAACACCAGGGAGATAACTGAGGACTGAATGGAATAGCTATAGAAATAGTCATTGTCACTTTATATGTTTGTCATCTGCCATGTTGTAGCTACTGCACTGAAGATGCATGGATTGGGAGTTTGGGACTCCTCTTTAAAAGTGATTCGTATCAGGAAGGATACGTTATTGATAATAACATGATATTGAATAACAGTACATTATCACTTCAGGAATAGAAGGCTCAGAGTTAAAAGGATTCGTTCAAGGACTCTGTTATTGGCAACATCAAACTACCTTAATCTGTCCGTCCGACTGAGTCACCTGATATATCATTGAAACCCTTGTTTACCCCCTCTTGCTAGATAGATCGATAGATAAAAAAAGTAAATATTTGTAACAATGTATTTACCAAATGTACTTAATTAACTTAGTTACCCAAATTGTATTTGTATAAGAAAGTGGCAGTTCTCTAAAAACGTTACATATAACAGCATTTCAGGTCCATGTGAGCGGTCTTTTTACACTTGCCAAATTTTTAGAACGTAGCTTTTTTTTTTTAATTTTAAATTATGGCTACATCTGACTACGATCGCCAACCGCGATGATGTAAATCCAGCTAGGGTCCATGCAGGTAGCAAAGATATTGTAAGTCCCCATGGTCCCTAGTATGGTGATCTAACTTCAGTTGTTGGCGATGTATAGCCTATTTGTATATTGTACCGTCTTGTATAATTAAAATGTTTTAAATTTAATTAGTGATTTTATAATTATATCTGTGATAAACTAGTTATTTTACTGCCCTGCTAGGAGAGATTTTTATAATTTACCTATAATTATAAATATGTAACTTCATATAGTCACGATATGGCTGAAATACTGCCGATGTGACTTAAAAGTTTAACTCACTCACTCAATAATATTTTTGGAATTTGGCTTACATCGTGAATTCAACTGTGATAAATTAGTCCGATCTTTAGTGTTTTACATACAGTTTTCATAAAGCCGAAATAACGACTGCCTTGGTATCATTTACACATGTCTTCCTGCGTCACTGAACTGCACATAATGATACATCAGTTCATGTATTTGCATGTTTCTTAGAAATATCTGTGGATGTGACAATACAAACAATAACTCACATCTCGAGACACAGGCTGGCAAAGAAGCTAGATGATAATTAATTTAGGAAGTTATTACAAAACAGCATCGTCAGCAACTGATCGAAGGCTGCTGTCGACGACCGTACCGACCTGATAAGAACGTTTTTCTGTTAGACTTCATTGGAAAATATGTGTCAGGTTCATGCGTGTGCTTCATTATCAAGTATAATTCATTTGAATCTTATTAATCAAGTGTCTATTTTTGTCCAGCGATTGAAGTGACAAACATGCGGTGTCTGTTCCACATACAGTAATTGCATTAAAGGTTCAGGAAGTTCTAAAGCTTTAATTCACCTCATCATGGAAAATATGTGCTTAAATATGCTTAAATATTGCGTTTCCCTTGCATTGTGAGAGCATACTGTGGTAACATAGGGCATTCCTAGTAATAGACTGTTTGGACAAGACAATACCAGTACAGAAACGAGGCCGCTGTGCAGAGCGAAATCAGAGTTCAGAAAATGGCGCTCATCAACGATAACCTTATCTATGCTGTGATGACGAAATATTTCAAACATCCAGTGAATAGAAAATATCTGTCTCAAAATGTTAGAAATTACTAGTGTAGGAACAAGCTGTTATTTGATGGCGAGACATTCTTTGCATGACAAATAATGGAAATCGTTGGCGACAACTGATCGAAAATTCAAATGTCAAACTAGGCGCCTCTAATCATTTTGACTGAAATTATGTAATTCAACCGGACACAAGAGAAACCTCTTATGTTATAGGTAAGTGAGAGTCGCTCAACGACTTCGCCAGACAAATTTGTTAGCACATTTTAGACGGAAAACCGTTTGCTTTAAATTTTACCTGATTCGAATTCTTAAATTTGAGATTTGACCTTACTACTATTCATTGCCCTCATATTGACGGGACTGAAACCTACGATTGTGGCTCCTGTGTGTTTGATTCTTTGTTAATGCACTCAGCAATATACCAGCTGAATGGCGGCGGTCTATTAATAATCCAGACAAATCTGATCTGTGGTTAACATTATCGGCAATGATCTTTGTAATTGGGAGGTGCCAACAAAGTCAACAGGCGTACCAGCCTATCAAGTTTGTCGACACGCATTGATTGCGGAAGATGAGTTCTAACCAGGATTATCACGTCTGGAACAAGCATGGGTTACCGAAGATCAGTTCTTAGTAGTCCCTGTGTGTCTCCAGAGCAGTGTGGCTTCCCACTTATACCAAGTGGGCCACATATGTCTTGATATTAATTTGCTCAAAGCGGCAAAAACCCAAATGCACAACTCAAGACTGTCAGCATATACCTGCAGCAAGACTTCTTTCCTCCTATACTTCAACTTACCCCCTGCTCTTATCTAATATTTTCAACTATGTCCGCAAGTTCCATCTGTGCACCATGAGAAATATATCCTCCCAAAATCGATTTCTAAAAGTGTAATATGTCCAGTTCCCGCTTCAGAGAGGCGCAGGGTCCCCGTGTGCTGACGTCAGGAGAAACTGTTCAGACACAGAGTTGTATTTTTTCCGTTTCACTTTGCAGACGTTTCTGTGTCAGTTGGCCATGATCGAATGGTGGCAAAAGGATCGATTGCGACAATAAACAGTCTTATAAATCACCACAACAATCATCAGATAACAATAAAGGGCCAAACTTAACAAGAATAAAGAATGCAATTTAGAATATCTTTACTCCATGCTTGCATTCAGCGGCCATAGCAGAGATTTAAGATGTTGCGATTGAGTTTGTACACATGCTTTATGCGTCAACACACCAAACAAATATTCAGTTCATTTCTTTACATAATAGATATCACCAACACGATTTTACTAATCACACATTTATTGGTCAATAATCTTTCCAGAGGATGCTTAACGTTTCACCAAAAGTACATTAACATTTGATTTCAGGTAATTTCAGGTTTGGTAATGGACACATGTATATCGACAGTCTTTTTTTCCAGCGAGAAACTTCACTAAAAACAATGTTGTTGATTTTATTGTTTATTTTTTTCTATCAATAAAGAAGGAGAAAGTTGCTTCTATCATTTATCTTTTGGGTTTGTGGTATGTTTGTTTTTTATCGCACGTTAGAGTAGGATATCAACAGGCATAGTTACTCGCTGATCGAAACTGGACACCAACATTACCACTAAAAATATGACATACATCATTAAAACGAACATATACTAGTCGCCTAAATTCCTATGGATCTTATTTCAAACTAACATGAAACAACAGTCCTATATATGAAATCTAATTTGTACAGAATACATCCACTGTTCAACATCAAAGATAAGTCGAAAATATGCGGCACCACAAATGACCAAGACTCTTCCACCGTGTTGTAAACAAGTAAAGGAACTGACGACTGCCGAGGGTAATTGAAACCTGATTCCCCAGATACATCTTCTAACAGATTGGCATGGATGCCAAGGATCAAGAAGGTGACATTTCACAAGGTCTTCAGAATAATTGAAATATCCATCGTCGCATTATTCTCGTGTCATCCCAGTGCGGGGCATTTTCATGTGTACATTTGACAGCACCTGTATTAGTGACAAGCGTATTGAACATGGGAGGGAATTATCCCAGATTACGCTCGAATGGTAAATTTGATTAGTTCGTTTTATTTCAGAGCACGACTTCATTTGGAATATGCCGATCAAACACTCACAACGAATCAGTGTTTTGTAATATATTTCAATATAAAGAATCACCTTGATTAGGCTCATAAATCACTTCTGAATCCAAAAAGACACTTTCAAAATGTACCAGCAACACATCTGATGCTTTTGTTGTTATGCAGGTTTTCTGTTCTTACACAAGCTATTATTGAATATCTTTTTACTATCGTTTAACATTGAGAATTTGCTCTCAAATGGCATAAACCTACCCTGGTACAATATCTGCATACTAAATTGTGAACCAGTGGTTCATGGGCCTCTAGTTATATGTCTGGTCGCAAATACGAGCTGTCGTCAAACACATGATTTGGTTGTGTCGCAATGACTTAAACACCTTGGACATAGTATCAATGGATTCTCGGCGATCACAGAACAGTCTGAGAAGTTAACTTCTTTGAGAAGCATTTCGACTGACTGACTGACTGAGTTGGGTTTTACGCCGCTTTTAGCAATATTCCAGCAACATCACGGCGGGGGGACACCAGCAATTGGCATCGCACATTGTGCCCATGTGGGGATTCGAACCCGGGTCTTCTACGTGACGATCCAACGCTTAAACCATTAGGCTACCCCACCGCCCCGAGAGGCATTTAAAAGTTGGGGCAGTAAGGAAGGATAACAATATATGGATGAACAACTTGTTTAGTTGGCAACTTGATCACGTTAATTGTCTTTCATCATAAGCATGAGTTGCTGACCATGACGATCACATTCTTATCAGGATTATTACGGATACTGTATGCATATACTGTAGATGCAGACTTTGTGTCAACGCCACGTTGAGCAGTATTTCGGTTCTGTCACCGATATGACAAAAATACCAAAAGCACATATAAAAGCTTACATGCCCACGGATCATACGGAAGATGCTAACATTTTAAAGGGGGTTGGAAGCCTAATGGTTAAAGCGTTCGCTCGTCACGCCGAATACCCGGGTTCGATTCCCTTTATGGGTACACTGCGTGAAGCCCATTTCTGGTGTCCCCCGCCGTGATATTGCTGGAATATTGCTAAAAGCGGCGTAAAACCAAAATCAGTCAGTCAGTCAGTCGATGATGTTGTGAACACGTAGTGTCCATCTGGTTCGCCACCCTGTGTTTAGCATAACTGGACACGCCAGACGTGTCGTCGAATAATGATATGTCCTATATTAACGGTCGTAAACCAGCTCAGGAGATGGTCTGGCTCTCTCGTGTTATTGATGGGGTCCCAGTATGGATATAATTGGTGGGTGAATGGTCAGATGGTGATACAGTTAAATAGCGCGAAGTTTTCTTATTACCTTACAGGCCCCCCCCAGGTGGAACACTGCATACTGATAAGACGGATGGAAACACCATCAGACGGACAACATCAGCTTTAAATGTTTAAATGTGTTCAAAGAAGCCGAAAGGTTTAACAGCCATGTTGTCTTTGTTCATTAATAGAAAGACTTATTGATGACTGAGTATAATGTTCAGTATTCCTTCATTGGTCGATGGTTAGTGATGGCAAAATGACATAGAACTCTTCACTTCAGAGCACCGGGACGACATCAGTTTTGAGTTGTCATGTAGTTGGTGATAAATGTCGTGACGCACAGTGACTCTAGGTTATTACACCCATTCCAATGTTCGTAACTTTTGTCAATCAATATGAACAGAAAGCTTGACGTTGTCAGCATAACTAAATACAATCCTGAAATATGTCTGAGTAGTTAATGATCTGTCCGTATTGATGAGTACACTTACGGACATCGCTTTGTTGGAGGTTTATCCTTCCTCCTCTCCATACTCTGAAGGGTATGCTCGAGTTGACGACTGTACTGGTATTGTTCATAACAAATGAGATGATGTATGCAGGAACGGTCGAAACACGGTACGAAGCTACACTTTTCAATCAGTAGTGTTCGAAGTTACAAATGTATGGTTCGTAGTCGGCCTTAAGATACGAATAATGAAGAAACACGAGTGACAGTAAGTTTAATACTTAGTAATTTGCGTTTAATGAAGAGACAGGGAAATATTGATTTGGGCGTTAATTTGGATGCAACATTTTCTCAGGTGTCTGTACTTGAATTTGTAAGACAACTGGGCCATCAGTTGCGCCTCCAACTACACCTGTTGATGAGATGATTTATGATTTGAGTTTCAGGAATGTATCCCGAGATAGCTCTTCAATAATCGTGCCAGTGTAAAACTAATGAAATCGTCTGCTAAATGTGTCAAAGGCAGGAAATGTTAATCGTAATCACTGTACAAAAGCAATTTCAGTCTGATAATGACTTTACTGAAACATATCAGAAATTGCCAAAGTTCATTAAATCCGCCAGGTGCTTCGAAAATACCTTTCATAAAAGGACTCACGAATCTGACAAGGCCGAAATATGAGAGCCGTCGCTGCTACAAGCATTGGCAGTCTATCTCATTAGGTCCCTGGAACCAGCATCAACGTCTGATCCCGAATATATGGCTGGGGAATTTGCACATGACATAAAAGAAAACCAAAACGAATTCTGTATCGTATTGCGAAGTTGTTTCCTAGATTAAACTGCTGACGTGACGACAGACAATTGATGTCATTATTGGGATTGTTGAGATTGAGCTCGAAAGAAATATGGAGACAAAGCTGGCATAGTCGTTATTTCCTTTGGACGTACGTCTAGTGATTACAATTCACGTTGCATAAATTCACACAGCCATGTATTCTATAACCTATCCAATAATGCATTGAATATATCAGCCATGATGAGTTCACATGATATCGTGACAGATTTTAGAATGTAGTTACACATTGTAATCTATAGGTTGTTAATCAATAGTGTATCTTAATTCCAAGTCTTATCTGTTCTGCACAACAATGACTGTACATTAAGACACACATGTATAGGTGTCAGTTCCATAAGTATTACGTAGCAAGCGACGATATAACACACGCCTTCCCTGTCATTGTTCCATCGTTTTCTGAGGAAATAACATAATGGCCCATTGTCCTGACTGTGACTCCAGACCAAGTAGTGTATTTGTATCCAAGATGTGAACGTTTTAAGATATTCAATTACTGGTGGTCATCAATACGTCGGGCAAGACGGTGGCTGTAACATTTGAGGTGGATCTGTAATGAACCATCCGTCCTTTTGCATAGCCCCCCAGTCTGTCGTTCACCTTCCTATCAGAGACTAACAGCAGTCTCAGAACAGAATACAAAGATAACTTGCATAGGAGTAATTGAGACATCAGCTGAAGTTTTATAAGTAAGTTTCCTGAGAGCAGCAACCAGATAAGTTAAACAAATGTTTTAGTAATATTAATGCTACACTGACGTAAATGTGATCTCTGAAGTTTAGATATTTTAAAGGGGAAAAACTCGAAACTCTCAGTTAACGTTATTATATATTTGGTTTTTTTTTAGTTAAACAATACTTGAAATATCCAATGTGCTTGTACATGTTTTTAAGTTTTCAAATGTTATTTGGTTTAGCTGTAGTTTTCTTAAAATACCACACAAAATCAACACGCAATTGCTGAGGTTTGCGATGCAAATTACATCGCCCATACATGCAACATCATTTCTTGCAGCTGGGTTCATCAAACCTATATATTCTATGTAAAAAACTACAGGTGGTTAAACGGACTTGATTAAATTTAACAACAGTACATGGGGTCATTTTCAAGATTAGTGGGGCCACTCTCCTGATCATCATATAAAAAATATATAAGGATGTGCAGTATTTCAATTCACACAGCCACAGGTCTGACATTTAAAGAAATATGACCTATATCATTAACGCGAAGATATACCTGTCGCCGAAATTCAAAACGGATCTTATTTCATACAAACACGAAACAAATGAATTCTAATTTGCACACTATTTCAACATCAAAGATAAGGCAACAGTGTGTAGCACTACAAGTGACCAAGAATAGTCCACCGTATTGTTAAAATGTAAAGAAACTGAAGACTGCCGATAGTAATTGAAACCTGATTACCCGAGGTCTTCAAAATAACAAATATTTATTGGCACATCTTTCCTGTGTCATCTTTGTGCTGGCCTTTAAATTTGTATGTGTACATTTGACACCAACTGTATCCGAGTGACTAGCGCGTTGAATATGTCACTGAACTTTCCTAAAATATCGGCGAATGGCAAATTGGATTAGTTCATCTCATTTGAGAGCATGGCTTCCTTTGGAATATGCTCATCAAACACGCAGAGCACAGCGCACAGTATACTTTGTTTTTGCTTTTTGTAATATCAGTTAGGAGACTACGAAAATCATTTGCGAATACAGATAAGAGCGGCATTTGGGGTGCTTGAGATGCATGCATTTGTTTTCAAGCACAATAATAAATGCAAATGTGTCCTTCGTTTATGATAGTTTTAGTTAAAGAGAGCACCAACAGCACAACTAATGATATGGTTTTTTTCGTAATTCGGAACCACGGGAGATTTCTTTCTGTTCTTGTTCTGCATGTTAGGTTCTTACATAAGTTATTATTAACCCTCCTGTGCCCCACGTATCGTATATGATACATTTTACTTTCCTGGTGTGCCCATGGAGTGATTGGAGTTATCTGTCATTAGGGCCTTGATCCATGCAATGTTGCAAGTCATTCAGTAGTTTCGCATATATGTTAGCTCTGCATGCTTAGTGCAGAAAGTCATCCAAGATGGCGACCTCCATGAAAAACACATTTCGCTATTTTTTTACAATGGGGACCACTTGATGGTAGTACAGCCAGGTAGTCAACAAGCGTGTGTAGTGAAATTTAAATTTCACACGTGCAACTCGCACACCTGGCTGCTCTACCAGCAAGTGGTCCCCCTCGTAAAGTAGCAAAATTTGACAACAAAATAATGATTGTTTGTTAAACAACTTTTTTATTCGGGTGTCCAAAATTATGAGACGAATCATTGGAGTTGGTTTGTCGATTTAATGTGAATGTGCAAAATTCGGTCATTTCGCATTTATTAGATTTTGTGTTCGTGAGCAATTCATCAGTCGCAAATGTAATCAAACGGACCGTAGATAAAAATACGATTTTCACAAACACGACACACTTTGTTACATACACTCACCTTTAAACGCCTCTATCACACTGCAAGTACCAAAGAGACAATTTCTAGGTATTGTACTTTTGGCTCACAAGTATTGCACATTTACTGAAGCGCTCCGTTAATGTGCTACGCTATTACATATATTAACATATATGTTCATTTAGAACGAGTGGTAATGTAGGCATGTGACAAAACATTTGTTTTGCCGAAGAACCACGTGTCAGCTTCATATAAGACGAAAGAACGTTTATTAATTTCGACGTTGGCGAACTGATTATCCCATCTGAGAGGGAAGGTAAGTACCACACCATCCAAAGAATGTCATATTCTCCGAATTTTCATATACAACATCGCGAACACCCGAATGTATGCTGTAAATCCTGCTGAAGTTCATGCAAAAGTACTGTAAGTCCCAATGGTCCTCAGTAAGTTGATCTTCCTTCGCTATTTAGTATGGTATTCTTCCCTTTTATGATATATAACGGATCTTCACCACAGATTCAACCTGTGAGATGCGGGTTAGATCCGATCTTCAGTAAGGCATGCTTTTCTGCACACGTGATAACAAAGTTTTACTGTTCTAAATTTATTGCTCTTTACATTTATACATATAATGGTTCTCGTCATGGCATGGCTGTGATATTGCTAAATATGAACCCACTCAATCACTTCTGTTAATTTCCCGAGCTCAGTTATGTTGCTGATATTACCTTAGATTTATGATTGGGCCACTCGGAATTCAGACGTGGGATCCTGGATTTCTTGACACCAAGGGGCAACAGATTGTGGCGCCTAAGACAACTGGGCCATTAGTGCCGCCTCAAACTTCACGTATTGATGAGATGCTTTAAGTTTCAGGAATGTATCCCAAGACTGGCCTGCTCTTATTTCTATAATGTAACGCCGACACAAAAACACCTATTAATTGTGTCACATGCAGGAAAGGTAAATACTCATTGTAAACCAGAACTCACTGTGTTCTTTAATCAGATTGGTTGAAAAACATGATCGAATGGTATTCAATTTCCGCTCACACCGTTGTATTGTTACGTCGTCAGCTGTGATGACGTCATTCAAATCACATTGTGACGTAAAGTCTGAATGACGTCACAAATGAGCAGTTCCAGATGCTACCATGGGAGACAGCCGAAACAGCCGGCTTATGACATTTCACTGCTGTACCCGTACTCGATGTCAATGAGTGCAGACACCAAAACGTGTGTGGACTTTTTGGTTTACTTTTGTGTTTACAATGTCGATAACATCATGTTTATCTCCTAATTATTAAACATTCGTTACTGTACTTAAACAATTTCCTTCTGATAATGACTTTACTGAAACACGGCAGCCCTGTGCAATATTGAACAAATCCAACAAGTGCTTCGGCAATACCTTTCATAATACGACTCACGGAGCTGACAGGGCAGAAATACTAGAACCAACTCTGCTGCTTGGAATACAACAATACCCATGCGTTATCTATATTAATAGGGCCCTTGACCCAGCATTAACGTCTGCCGACATCCTGCGCAATGACAACCACGTCAGATACAACACAAATGTCGCCGTTTATTGATCAGCGTCTGTCTCAGTTTACTGGCTGGGGAATCATTCGACATAAAAAACGGATTCCATATTACGTTGCAAAGTTGTTTCCTTGATTAAACTGCCAGTATGACGACAGACAGTTGATGGCTTTATAGAGATTTGTTAATGTAGTGCTTACAATTGCATACTTTCCGACAGCCATGCATTATGCAAGCCATGCCTTAATATACTGCACATCACTGAAAACGCACCAGTCTAAAATTGTCCATATTTTCATCAAGATGGATTTCTGCATGACAATGATCAATGAATATAACTAACATGAAGTAGAACGGCATGTCCAGTTGAAAAAATGCTTTAGAAACATATTCCTTTCCACAGTATGACTCTTAATTCCAAAATGCATCAACATGCAGCCACGCCATGAAAAAATGCGCGAATTTCATTCTGAAATCATACTGACTGTGACATTAAACGCAGGTGTATGAGAACGAGGACAGAGACGTCTGATTACGTGTTTGGCGTAGACGTGGTGAACGTTATGCGGATGAGTGGTGGCGGGAGGGTCAAGGTCTTTCGCGGCGACAACAGATGCGAAACATCCGGGAACTTGGGGCTGCACTACTGCAGAAGTGGAATGCCATCCTCAAGAACTCTATTCGGACGCTTGACTCAATGAGGAGACGTTGAACTGTATTTGTCAATGCAAATGGCGGTCACACGCGACATTGACTTTTCGATTTGACCCCACGTGTGTTTGATCCTTTCTGACTGTGGAACATTTCAATGAATGAGCGTCTTTTCTGTGTTGTTGTTTTTGTCAGTCGTCCATCTGTTATTATCCACTCACAAATATCAATTCCTTACACGTGCTTTTAATAATCTGAACTTGTATAAGTGGTGCGTTTTCAATGATGTTCAGTATATATTGGATACATAAGGGCAATGATGATTTCACATGATACCGTGGCAGGTACAGTTGAATACGACAAAATTAAAGGCATACAAAAAATGTTAAAGTTTGATTTTAGATTGTATTTACATACTGTCATTAACAGGTTGTGATGTATTAGTGTCTTGTAATTCAAAGGTTAACGTATTCCCGCAAAACAACATAACATATTATGACTTACCTGTCAGTTCCATAAGTATTACGAAGCAAGTGACAATATATTACACACGTCGTGCCTGTCATTGCTCCATCATTTACTTTGGAAATAACATAATGGTCCATTGTCCTGACTGTCACTCCAGACCAGTGGTGTATTTGTATCCACGATGTGGACGTCTTGAGGTATTCAATTACTGGTAGTCATCAACAGTTCGGGAAAGAAGGTGGCTGTACCATTTGAGGAGGACACGAAAAGAACTATCCTTCTTTGTGTACAGTCGCCGGTCTGTGCAGCCTCTGAACAAAGTACAAACTTAACGTGGATGGCAGTAAGTAAGTTTTCCTGAGAGCAACTACATGTACAACATGTTGGAGTGAGTGAGTGAGTGAGTGAGTTAAGATTTAACGTCACAACAACATGTTGGACCAAAGTTTTGGTATTGTTAATGCTACACTGGTGTAAAAGTCGAAAGACACTATACCTCTCATTTTATTTATGATGTATGTAATATTCCATAAAAAAAAAATATCTCAAATGTTTTTTTATAATTTCAAATGCAGTTTGTGTTAACTGATGTTTCTTTTTAAAACCTGCTCAAAACACATTTGCTGATATATATCTTTAAACATCTTCTTTGTAAAAGAATGTGCTGCGAATTACATATCAAGCGTGGTACGGGTCGATGCAACTTCAGTTCTGGATTCACTGAACAATATATTCTAGGATATTTTGATTAGCTCAACAAAAGTTGAGATAGTACCATAAATTGCTCTTTCGGCTTCCGACGGGCGAGTTGCAACATTAGGTTTGAATTGTTTTTGAAAAACTCTTATTATCGTCCCCGGGGTTAGTTCCAGCTGACTATTAACCATAACACGGTGGATGTTTTCTCATGTATACTAGGCACATAAAGAAACTGTGCATACAAAAATTTAAAATCTAAATTTATCAAACCTGTGTAGACACATAAGGATTTAAACTCAGAGATTAGTGACATGTATTCAACATGAATGCATGTGCCACGTTCCGTGATGTCAGTGGGTTCGTCCTTTAGACGTGGAATACGTTGTTGCACGTGCATTCCGGGAAAGAAAAACAGAGCAAATGAATGCCACACAATACTGTCACTTAGAAAAGGTCAACCCCTGCCCTTGCGATCGTTCAAAAATTAAACGGCTATTGAAACGTATAGCATGCCAAGGCTAACGTCTGCACAACGTCATGAGGCCATTGGGATGGTCCGTGTGGGAATGTCTCAACGACAAGTGGCTGCACATTTCCACTGCCACCGGAACACCATTTCTGCACTGGTGAGACGCTACCAGAACACAAATGACGTCATCGATCTGCCACGTTCTGGACGTCCACGTGTAACAACGCCAAGACAGGACAATATTGATTAGGGTGACCTATCTTAGCCACAGGTTTCAGACTGCAGTGATGACTGCCCGAACCATCCCAGGACTTCGCCGTATCCACCCCAACACAGTTCGACAACGTTTACGTCATCACGGAATCAGACCACGACGTCCCACCATACGGCCTATCCTGACATAACGTCATCGACAAGCTCGCCGAATGTGGTGCCGAAATCATGTCTGCAGACCCTTGTTTTGGTGGAGAAATGTTGTTTTTACAGATGAGTCCAGGTTTAACATTTCCCATAGTGATGGACGTCAACGTGCCTATAGACGCGTGGGAGAACGTTATGCACAGGCCTGTGTCTTGGAGAGGAATCGCTTTGGTGGTGGTTCCGTGATGATTTGGGGTGGAATAACAGCACGCCAAAGAGCTCCTTTGGTGATTGTTCAGGGCAACTTAACTGGTGTGGGCTACAGGGATCAGATTCTTCGACCTGTGGCAATTCCTTTTCTGCAACGTCATGGCCCTGGTTTAACATTCCAACAGGACAATGCCCGCCCTCATACGACAAGGGCTGCTATGGATTTCTTGCAACACCACAACGTTGACTTACTGCCTTGGCCTGCAAATTCACCGGATCTCTCCCCGATAGAGCATGTTTGGGACGAGATGGATCGACGTCTACGCCGTCTTCCTCATCCGCCAGATAACGTCCTTGACCTTGCAACAGAACTTGAGAGAATCTGGCGTGACATCCCACAAGCCTTCCTTGCACGTTTGATAGGCTCTATGCGTCGTCGATGCACTGCTGTTCTCAATGCCGATGGTGGACATACCCGTTATTGAGCTTGTGACATGGTCGTTTGAGCCCTGTCCCGCTTTTGGACTCGTGACGTCATTGTGATTGACTTTCCAATTGAAATTCTCTCGACTTGTTATGGTCTCATGATCCCTCCATTAAAGTTTATATGTACCTTTGACAGTTTGTTATCGTACTTATCAACGGGGATAATATTTTGACAATGCACAGTTTCTTTATGTGGCTAGTATATTTTGCGAGTAATGAATGATACTGTGAAAGAAGCCATCAGTTGCAGACTAATTAATTAATAGCGACAAAACCCTTCCCACACTGATAAGAAATCACTGTCAAAAGAAAAGTCGCAATGTCGACTCATTAAGTGTCAAAACTGACAGTACCGTGGAATCGCAAAAATTGGCGCGTATCTTACATATACCAAGAGGACATTTTAAAACTAGATATTGCTGAATAATACTCTTGTTAAACGTCTTCTTCCTCTTTTCTTTCATTTTTTTCTCTCATTCTCTTGCACATGCGTTACTCTATCCGCTCAGCCAAAGCATTTTCCTCACTTGCAATTCCTAGCAGGCGAGACATCAACTTATTGATTAAAAAGGTATTAAACTGTACTATGCCTGTTCTGATCTGATTTTGAGGGACGTTCAACAATCGTCCTCAACAAGCATGTCCCGTCAAGCAAACCACTGAGTACGCTCTCACACACCGTGTGTGTATGTGTGCGCGCGCGTGTGTGTGTGTGTGTGTTTGCGTCTGCGTGTGTCTACGTGTGCCAAGAGTCAACACAAAGTATTGTGTACCAGCTTTCTCAGGAGACGTAGCATTTTAATATTCCAAAACAGGTGCTGAAACAGGTGAAGTTCTAATCGACCAAGTATAACGTAATGGTACAAGTGGATGTTCCCTGACATTTAGGAGAATTGCCTATTACTTTACAAATGTCAACCAAAAGTGTTAGGGGATACATATTTCAACGCTTGATGGAGTTATTATCTCTGGAGATCGTTTCAACAGTAATGCTGCCAGATGGGAGATAAAAGTAATAGTTGCATATAGTTGCAAATAAATATGATTCCTTGTAATAAGCTTATCCTATTGCCTTTTACCAATGAGTACTAAATGTGAATTGGACATATGCAGGCTAAAAACTTAAGCATAATTTCGATGGTACAATCTGTCCAATGGCTTGGAAACTCCAGTCCTCAAGTGACACAAGTACTCAAGTTTTTGATAGATTGGCATTCAACTGCCGTCGCTTTTAGAGACGTCACACCTTGGGATTACACTGTAATTGTATTACCTGGAAGGTTGGAGCTACATTTTTAGCGTTATATTTCTGCATGATGTTACAGCGTAGAAATTACCGTGGCAAAAGAATTGTGAATCCCCTTTAAACCAGCAACATAGAACACAGACAAGTCTATTATATTCAATAATATGTTGATTAAACAATATACAAATGAGTGAATTAATATTTATCGTCACCATCGGCAAAATTTCAGCCATATCGTGACGAGAACAACTAATTATTGTATTACAGACCAATAAAATTAGAAAGTAACAGCCTGTTGACGAAGAACAGTACAACTATCAGTGTATCAACAGATATTAAAGTAAAACTAGCACGTCATACAAGAGAAGTTTTCAAGAGAACAATACAATATAAAAACAGGATACAGATTTCCGACAACTGAAGGTAGATCACCATACTAGGGACCATGGGGACTTACAGTACCTTTGCTACCTGCATGGGCCATAGCTGGATTTACACCATCCCTTCAGCTGCTGGCGATTGTAGGCAAATTTAGCCACACATTAAAATGACAACAGTACTACGAGTGAAAATGTGGAAGAAAACATTTTTTACTTCGAATGTGTTGGGACTTACGTATCCTCTCATGAGGACAATAATTTTATGGTACTTCAACCTCCCATGAGGATACAGCCACTAACAATTTAAGTTCCTAATTTAACCACCAATAATAAAATATATATCACCAATCATAAAATATATCTCTATATACACAATATATCAATCAAGACCTATCACTTCAATTTCTTTTAAAAAATCAATAATTAAATTATAATTAATATCGCTAAAAATTTCCTTACCTGTTTTTGCACTGAAATATTTATCCCATGTGATGGAAAAATCTCAATACAGTCAAGCAGGACATGTTTGATGGTTATTCTCTCATCACAAGGGATGCAATATGAAAGATCCTTACCTTTTAATAAATATTCATGTATATACCTGCTGTGGCTAATGGGACATGGTCGCATGATGACCTCTTCAAATCTTGACTGACAACCCAAGTAGGTGTAACCAATATAGGGTTTTATTTCATGTAACTTATTTAAACTTACTTGAGTGTCCCACTTCATCTGCATCAGAGCACGGATGTACGATGTAATGGTAGCTTTGTAGTCAGAGTAAGGAATGATCAGTGGTGTCACAGATTTGTTGATTGCTGCTGTAGCAGCAAGATCGGCCATTGTGTTCCCAGAAATGCCAACATGACTGGGTGACCAACAGAGGACGATGTCGTATTGGCCAGTAGCAACTTCATTATATAATTGAATTATACCGATTAAAAGTGGATGTTTGCAAGAGAGATGTTTTATATGTCTGAAAATATGATATATTGTTTATATTTAGGATGTATTTAATGTATTTGAGGCTGTTAATATGGCAGTTGCTTCTGCTGTGAAAATAGAACTATCGCCTGGTAATCTAGAAGAGATTATTCTGGATCCAATCCTTGGATCCATCCTTGGATCCATCTGTAAATATGGATTTGTATATATTATATTTATTTTTTATTTGGTTATACCCTTGGTTATATTGTTATTCATTAGTTTCTGGGTTTTTTTGTATGTTGTCAGTGTTAGGTCAACGTCTGACCTAACCAATTGCAAAGGAGGAGAAGAAAGAAGACTGGAAGGAGATATATTTTCCAGCTGAATGCCGGCAGCAGAAATGCATAGTTTCATTCTGAGCCCAAAAGGTGGAACAAGAGAATATTTCTTGTTGTATAAAACCTAATAGACGGGACTGAAGACACAGTTATGTGCAGGGTTAGATTCGTTAGAGTATAGTTTTGTAATATAATTATATACGGCGTTGTGTAAGGGATAACTCATCTGCCTCGACGTAAAGACTGTCAACAGGAGAATTTCTAAAAGATCCAAGACAAAGTCTTAGACCTTGGTGGTGGACTGAATCTAATAGTTTTAGGTTGCTTTTGCAGGCTCCACCATATACGATGGAGCCAGAATCAAGTTTGGAGCGGACCAATGATCGATATAGGTGAAGAAGGGTTGTTTGATCCCCTCCCCATTTTGAATTAGAAACGACTTTCAATAAATCGAGTGCCTTCAGACATATACATGTACTTTTAAGGTATTTGATATGCGGAAAAAAATGAGAGTCTAAAATTTAGACCCAAGAACTTGGCCTCTTTGAAAACTTTGATGAGAGTGGCATTTAAAGATAGTGCTGGGTCCTTATGCGGCTTATATTTTCTACAGAAGTGTATACAATTAGTTTTTGACTTACACAATTTAAAGCCGTTTTCAAGACACCATTTATTTAATTTGTTTAAACACAATTGCAGTAGCCGTTCAATAGTATGCATATTTTTACCGCGACAAGAAATATTAAAATCATCCACAAATAATGATCCTTCGATTGAATGACTTAAAACCTTTGATAAACTATTGATCTTTATACTAAATAGTGTGACAGACAAAATGCTGCCTTGTGAGACACCCTGATCCTGATTGTAATGACCAGACAGGGTAGAACCCACTCGGACTTGAAATTGCCTGTCTGTTAAAAACTGTGATATAAATTGAGGCAAGCGGCCACTCAATCCTAAATCGTGCAAATTCTCTTAAAAAACCATGTTTCCATGTAGTGTCATATGATTTTTTCTAAATCGAAAAACATCGATCATGCTGTTTTTGAATAATGGCATTTTAATAAAGGATTCTAAACACACTAAATGATCGATGGAACTTCTGTTTTCACGGAAACCACACTGAATATCTGTTATAAGGTTATTGGTTTCCAAGTACCAAACAAGTCCATTATTTATCATGCGTTCCATGGTCTTGCAAACACAGCTAGTTAGTGAGATCGGTCGATAATTTGAAGAATCAATATGGTCACGTCCAGGTATAGGGATAGGAACAATAATAGCATCATGCGCATTTAAAGCACCTAAGAGGGTTTGGAATGTATGTCTCCACATTGAGGTTACAATAGCCTGCTTTAAGTGATCTTGGAGCATTGGGTAAAGAAAGGAAAACAGATAGGCGTTGGTATTAATGGTTGTATCATTTTTGACGGATTGAGAAACGTTTAACATTGAGTACACCCTGATCCTTCATATCGGAGACGATATCTAGTTCCGACATGTCAGGTCCCCAGTATGGTGATCTACCTTCAGTTGCTGGCGATCTATAGCCCATTATCACATTGTATTGTCCAAAAATAGTTTTCTACTTTTAAAGATATATGCTAGCTAGTTTTAACTCATTTCGTGATAATCTAGTAATTTTACTGTATAAACTAGCAGGTAGTCCGGCTCTAGATTTCGTCATAGTACTGCTTAGTGTGACTTTAAGGGCGGTGGGGTAGCCTAGTGGTTAAAGCGTTGGCTCGTCATGCCGAAGACCCGGGTTCGAATCCCAACATGGGTACATTGTGTGAATCCCATTTCTGGTGTCCCCCGCCGTGATGTTGCTGGAATATTGATAAAAGCGGCGTAAAACCAAATTCAGTCAGTCAAGTAGTGTGACTTTAAATCGAATATTTGCTACCGTCATGGTGCATTTTTGTTATCACAGATGGTGATGTCTTATCCAACTGAGTGTTTGTAAATCGTGATGAAAGGGGAACATTTTATTTGTTTCTAACAGATCAACATGGCTCCTCATCCATGCAATATGGCTGAAATATTGCCGATGTCACGTTAAATATTAACTCACTCACTCCTCATCCATACGAGGTCAGTGAGATGCTGTGCCATATGTCTTTTGCCCTGTCTTCTTTGTACAGGAGGGAACATAAACGTGATTCAGAATTCTTTCTGAAGCCATTTTCCCAGCATCCACTGGGGGTATTATGTAAGGGCTATTCATTTGGATATCGCTCGGGATATAGAACTCGACTCGGCGTTTGACTCAAACAACTTCTAGTATCATTAAGATATCGTTTTGTATGGTTGACACCGGCACCTACTCACTCAATCACTCACTTTGCATGACAAATAATGGAAAACGTTGGCGACAACTGAAACTTAAGCATTTTGCCTGGCATCTATATGATTAAGGAAATGGTCGATGCTCAAATATATCAAAGTATGTGCCTTCAATCGTTTTGAATGATATTCTGCAATGCAACCGGACACGATGTGAAGGACTAGAGAAAACTGTTATGTCATAACAGAAAGTCATCCGATGTTTAACGTGAGTGAGTGAGTGAGTTTGATTTAAGTCACCTCGGCAGTATGTCAGACATATTATGACTTGATAAAGTTACACGATAAATTTAAAAACTGTCATCGATGGACAGAAAACGCAATGTATTACATATATGTTTTTAAAACTAGTTATAGAACATTAAAGCCGAGTATTTGACATTTATACATACAATTGGGGCGAGAGGACGCCAGCAACACTGTGAAGGACACCGTACTGGGGACCATAGGGACTTTTTACGGTACCTCTGCTACCCCCATGGTTCTCAAGACGCATTTACACCTTTCACTAGTTACTGGCGGTTAAAACTGAACAATTATAACCAGCATTGCTAAAAAGATCCTATTTTCACTATTCTGTCAACATGGGTAATGTTGTGAACACGTTGTGCCCATGTGCCTCGCAGCGCTGCTTCTTTAGCATAACGGAACACGCTGGACTATACTGACGCTCGTAAACCAGCTCTGTGGCTGGCCTTCGTGTTATTGACGGGGTCCCAATATGGATATAATTGGTGGCGGATATTGATACTGAGCGAGTGGTCAGATGGAGACACAGTTAAATAGCGCGAAGTTTTATTATTAAGTTGTAGGTCCCACAGGTTGAACACAGCGTGCTGGAAACACCATCAGACAGACAACATCTGCTTTAATGTTTAAATGCGTAAATAATTATTTTAGTCATTGTGAAGGTGGGATCACTTCATAGGAGCGGTGAACAGTGATGGACAAACTGGCTTTGAACTCTGCACTTCAGAGTTTTTATGCAATTTCTGGTCAATGTCGTGATGCACAGCGACTCTAGGTTATTACACCCAATGTCATGTTCGTAACGTCGGTCAATTAATATGGAGAGAAAGCTTGAAGTTGTCAGCATAACTGAAAGGGCAATCATGAAATATGCCTTGGTAGCTAAGGATCTACCTGTCTTAATGAGTACATATACCGACATCACTAGGGGCTTTCTCTTTCCTCTTCACCATGCATAGAAATGAGTACTGCTCTGGATAGGTAAGTATCATTCAAAGAGTCGTTCTGATTTTCAGAATATTAATAGATAACATCGCCAACACCTGAGTGAGTGGGTTTAGTTTTATTACGCTATTAGCAACATTCCAGCAATCTCACGGCGAGCGCCAACACCTGAATATACGCTCTAACTCCAGCTAGGTTCATGCATGTTACAAAAGAACTGTCCCTAGTGTGTTGCTCTTCCTTCAGTTGCTGGGTATTTTATGGCATTGTTCTCTTTAATGATATCTTTTATTAAGATAACATACATGTTTTGACTTAATATCTGTTATTTTCTCGAAGTTTAACTGTCCATTGACGACAGGTTTGTTGCTATTTACATTTACATACATACATACAGATATGTATAATGGCTAGTTTCTGGCACCTGCCACTCAAAAGCGCTGGAAATGAGTCTGGAAAGACATTGGTCAAGTTCGGTAGGCAGCACTGAACAAATGAGTTTTCAGTTGTGACTTAAATGCTGGTAGATTCTCTTGCGATCTGAGGTGCATAGGTAGACTGTTCCACATTACAGGGCCAGCTTTTGCGAATGAACGGTCGCGAAATGTCTTTGTTCGGGTGGTTGGTACCTCAAAGAAATACTGGGAACCAGACCGTAAGGATCTTGGAGGGTAGTGTCTTTTAAGAAGATTTGAAAGGTAGCTGGGGGCAAGTCCATTCACACACTTGAACACTAACAACAAACGTCGACGTTTATTGACCAGCGTTTGTCCCAGGTTACTGGCTGGGGAGTCACTGGACATGACATGAAGAAAACCAAACGGATCTATATCGCGTTGCAAAGGTCTTACCTTGACTAAACTGCTAACGTGACGACAGTCAGTTGATTGCAGTATTGGCAATTGTGGAGATGAAATGTAGAGAAATATGGAGACAGAGATCGGTATATACGTTGTTTCCTCTGGGTGATTGTCAAGTGATTGCAATTCACGTTTCATACTTTCCGACAAGCAATATTACAGAAGACATGATATCATGACAGTTGAATACGACACAATTAAAAGCATACGAAACATTTTAAGGTTTAATTTCAGATTGCTGTTACATACTGTAATTAACAGGTTGTCATGTTTTAGTGTATTTGAATTCCAAGGTTACCACGCAAAACAACGTATTAAGACTCACATGTATAGGTGTCAGTTCCACAAGTATTACGAAGCTACTGACGACATAACACACGCCTTGCCTGCCATGGCTCCATAATTTACTAAGGAAATAGCATAATGGTCCATTGTCCAGACTGTGACTCCAGACCAGGTAGTGTATTTGTATCCGAGATGTGGACGTTTTCAGATATTCAATTACTGGTGGTCATCAATACGTCGGGCAAGAAGGTGGCTGTAACATTTGAGGAGGACCTGAAATGAGCCATCCCTCTTTTTGTACAGCCGCCAGTCTGTCGTTCACCTTCCTATCAGAGACTAACTGCAGTCTCAGAACAGATTACAATCATAACATCGATAGGAGTAGTTGAAACATCAGTCGAGGCTTCTTCAGTCGCTAGTTTTCCTGAGAGCAACTACAACATAAGTTAGACAAAAGCTTTGGTAATGATAGTGCTACATTGACGTAAATGTGATCTCTGAGTGTACCGTTCCTGAAACTCAGGAGTGAAAGACACTATGCCTCTCCTTTTTCTTTATCATATATTACATACTACATAAAAAACTGTCGTACATGTTTCTATTATTTCAAATGCAGTTTGTTGTAACTGCTGGGTTTTTTCCAAAACCCACACAAAACACATTTGCTGAAAGATATCTTTACAAATTACATATCAAACGTGTTAAGAGACACATGCATGCAATAAAATTTCGGGATTCATTGAAACAATATATACTAGGCTATATTTGAGTTTTAGTCAAACAAAAATAGAGATATGACATAAAATGTTCGACTTGGAAATTTTTACAAGAGCTTTTTGTTTAGCTGTTGTTTTCTTAAAAAATACTGCACAACACGTACATGCTCAAGACTGGGGTACAAATTATCATATATTTGATGTTTAGTTCAGCAAAAGTAAAAATGTTGTGTACGTGTTTCAATTTTTTTGAAGAAAAACACACAAAATGCAATTGCAGACAGATATCTTACAAATCATTTCTGTGAAAAATACATTGCCAATTACCCTTTTAAACGTGGTAGATCTCGCACGCATACCCCGCATGTTTTAATGCTGGATTCACATCTACAGTACAACCAGAAATTATTGAGAATTTAAAGATTGTAATTTTTTTCACTCATTACTCACGTATTAAATGTGAATATTAGCAGAACATAACTCCAGATTCAAAGACAGGTGAACAGTTAGTATTTTGTCAAGTCACCATTGGCAGCAATGCAGGCTTCAATGCGGCGGGGCATATTCTGATCAAAGAAGTTAGAAAGTCGTGGTCTATGCTGTCCCAGTATCGTACCACCTCTTCTTTCATTTCAGCAATATTTGTCAGATTTTTCTTATTGACACTTTCCTTCTCATAAGTCCCCAAACATTTTTTATTGGATTTAGGTCAGGGCTATAGCTTGGCCAATCTAATAATGTCATATTTTGGGTCCGAAACCAGGCCTATGAATGCTTTGAACGATGTTTTGGGTCGTTGTCCTGCTGGAAAATCCATAGAACACGTGAGCAGATGGAAGCAAATGTCCCTCGAGAATATCTGTGTACCGCTCACTGTTCATATTCCCTTCAAATACACAGAGGGGTGTTGCCCCAAACACAGATATGCCACCCCACACGTTAAATTTCGGACTGTACTTTGGGCGTTGATACAAAGGTTTTTCAGTTTGTTTGGTCCAGAATTTCAGTGTATTAGGAAACAGCCACGCAGAACATTCATCTGAGAAAATCATATTGTCCCAGTTAAAATTTCTATGCTGTAAGCACCAGTTCAACCTTCGCTCCTTTTGTTCAGGTTTCATGATCGGTGATGGAATTCCTCGACTTTTCTGCCAACCCATTGCATGCAGCTCAGTTCTAATTGTCTCCTTACAGACAGCCACAGTTCCTCTATCAATCATATCCAGCCTTAAGTTTCCTAAACTCCTTCGTTTGTTTTTAGAAACAAAAATACCAAGCCGCCTCCTGTCACCGGCAGTCAATTTTCTGGGCCTACCTGCGCCTCCCTGGTGCTCAATGTCATATCCATTTGCAATATTTTTCAAAACATGATAAACAGTGGACAAAGGGATGCCTGTTCTACTTGAAATCACTTTAGCTGATCTGATGTCCTTTTTATAATACTCTAAAATCAACTTCCTCTTCTATAAATCATCCATACTGAGGATCACTGAAAATGTCGTCTGCTGCCAAGTAAACAAAGGGGGATAACTCTTCACAAACTAATGAAAAAGGATTAACGGAGTTGTCTCTCTTGAATGGAACCAAGCACTTGTTAGCGGGTCAAGGTTGTTTATACTAGAAATCCAATTAAACATATTCCTAAAATTCTCAATAATTTCTGGTCATACTATACTACATATTTTACAGAAATCTTACTCAACCACTGACACATTTCTACAAAGTAAATTATATCGGGAATAAGTGGTGGTTAAGTAGACATGATCCAATATGACCTTCATTTTTAAAGTACACACCAACACCAGTAAGTGATGCTGATGTGAACTAGGTTGATATATCTGTAAAGGTACTTGTGGTGGGTGAAGCCAAAGTCGGTGAAAGAAATTCGTTAGTGAAGTGTGTGTCGTAAAGCAATTCGATTGTGACAGAAATGTTGTAAAGGAATGCATTGATGAAATTTATGATGCTGTTGAGGAATATAATCGTCGAGGAAGTCATGTCGCTGTCTAAAAAATTAAAGTAGGTGGTGTTCACCATGTTCCCATAATAAATTGTTTTTTCACGTAAACATGTGACTTTCTCGTGCATGTGTTTGTAACAGGTGCCTACTGTGGAGCGGGATACGTCACCTTTTGAGAACACATGGTATGATACTTCATTTGATAGAGTTTCAAAAACACGTGCTCATGGTAGAGTCGGAATCGCACGACAGTCTAATATTTCTCAAAAAAAATCTCGAAATTATAAAGCAAGTTCAAGAAATTATGGATCTTCCTGCTTTTAGACATGCGACATATGTACCTCTAAATATTCTCTATATGAAAGTCAGTATGTTTCCGTTTTCGACGGCCGAGTTGCAACATTAAGTTAAAAACCAAAAACAAACACAAATTATGGTCCCTCGGGTTAGTTCTTGCTGATTATTAACCATAGCACGGTCGATAATTCCTCGTGCATTTCCTTGTAAAAAATATTGTCGATATAATTTAATTTGTTATAGAATCCATCAGTGGCAGACTAGTTAATAAAACGCGACAAAACCCTTTCCACACTGATGAGAAATCACTGTCAAAAGAACAGTCGTAATTCCGACTTTAGTGAATACAATGATGGTACCGGGGGACTGCGAAAAGTGGCGCGTATAATACTTAAACAGATGGGACATTTTAAAATCGATATTGCTGAAAAAACTCTTGTTGAACATCTCCTTGGCCTTTCGAATTTCCTTCTTCTTCTTCTTCTTCTTCTTCTTGCACACACCTCCGCTCAGTCAAAGCATTTTCCGCACTTACAATTCCTAGCAGGTGAGAATCTACTTATTGATTAAAAATGTATTCAATGGTACTATACCTGTTTTGTTCTTCTGATTTTGAGGGACATTCAACACGATATTATATTCGTCCTCAACAAGCATGTCCCACCAGGCAAAAGACACTCACACTAAAAACACACTCACCAAACCCAGATTTCTATGGATGCGCGTGCAGACGTTTGCCAAGAGTCAACACAAAATATTGTTACAAATACTTATTGTTACAAATACAAATGTCAACCAAAGTGTCGGAGATACAGATTTCAAGTTATTGAGTTATTGTTGGAGATCGGTTCAACAGTACTGTTGCTTTATGGGAGATAAAAGCAATAGTTTCAAATAAATATGATTCCTTGTGATCTGCTTATTCTGTTGCCTTTTGCCAATGAGTACCAAATCTGTATCGGACTTGTGGTCCAAAGTGAGTTATCGACCTTCTTGAAAACTCGTCAGAATCAAGAATGACACCCGGTGCACGTATTTGGGGCGAAATGGCGGTGCGTTCATAAGATTTGAAAAGTCTTTGAAATGTTTGTTAACGTTTATACTTTCTATCAAAATTCAAAGTCCAGGTTCCAATACTTTTTTAGAGTGCATCTATATTATCGCAGATGGTGATGTCTTATCCAATTGAATGTTTGTAAATATTGATGAAAAGGTAGCATTTTATTTGTTTCTTTCAGATCATCAAGGCTGCTCATCCATAAGGGTCAGAGAGATACTGTGTCAAATGCAAGCGACACAATTCGATTGGAAGGATTGGACGTGTAAGCCATTATCTACCAAGGACCTGACCTAATATAATTAACCTCTTTTTGGAGTTTTTGACCTGTCTTCCTTGTACAGCGGGGAACATGAATGTGATTCAGGATATTTCTGACATTTATGAATAGCCGCAAATACATTCTATACTCGTGCCAAATATTCAACCAAAGTGACCTCTTGGTCGCGGCCGGAAGTTCACAATAAGGGTTTAAAAGACCAGCCAAGCCACAATCTCGGCAACTGATGCTTGATAATAAACTCGAATATATCTTCAGTTATGGATTGCTGACACCATATAGTCACACAGTTCTTAACTATTGTCAGCTGCATTGCATTTTCACCTGGAGTTGAGCCTTCGTTTCTTGTAGTTACTTAATCTATCCCATTTCTACAGGGATTGATTGCACTGTTGTGTATAAGAACATATAAACTATTAGACGTTTAATTGGACGATTATTATATTCTTGTGTATAATCATTTTCACATCATTTTGTTATCATATATTATAATAATTAAAATACGTTTGGTAATTTTGACTCTTAATTTTGAAAACGAGGCACATGTTTAACATACTTCGAAACATGTTTTACAGAATTTAGTAACTGACATGGCTTTAGCTATAGTAAATGATTCAGTTAAAATTTCAGCAACATGGAGACGAAAAGGAGGCATTATACATTGATAAGACTTTTTTAGATTATAGAAATTGCTAGAGGACTACAGCTATAGATTTAAAAATAGCATATGTAAGTATTCATATCTGATTATTCATAACAAAACATTATAACACTGGGCGATGGACCGCTAGAAACTGAAGGTTATAACTCATTATGTGTGTGTGTGTATGTGTGTGTTACAGAATGTGTATGTGAGAGAGAGCGTGTGTGTTTGTGTGTTGTTGTTGGTGGTGGTGTGTGTGCGTGTGTTCTTACGTTCGTGCGTGCGTGCATGTGTAAAATCGTCAGCGCTCAAGGATAGCCAATCTCGACTTTCCTTTAAGACAGATTCCGTTGGGTGAAAAGGCCAAAATAAAATAGCAGTGACATAACATGATGGGCTAAGCCTTATCACTGTTTCAAAGTTGAGAGCTTCGTCCATTTCTAATTTGTTTTGTATACCTTACTGAATATAAGTGTGGTTAGCTAAAGATACTAAATACTACTTGACAGAAGGCTCTGTGCATTTACCTACCAAGAAGATTATAGAAACAGATTTGTTTCCCCAGTTTACACAACTGCGTGTTCTTATTCTTTGTCGTTGTTGTGAAATTCAAGACGCAACAATGCAGCAAGATGGATGTTGTTTTACGCCGCAGTAAGTAATAGTGCAGCAATGTCACATCGGTTTGAATGCAACTGATTGGCGTGAAGTACGTCTTTAACTTCATCGTACTTGCATGTTTGGGATATACACTTTTAGAGCATGCTATACTGCATGTCAATTCACGTTTTTAATAGAAGCGTACATGTCATCAGTAGATATATAATCTGTGTCATCAATGTCTCCATGTTGTGTCATCATCGTCAGTGTCCTCACTGTGTCATTATTTTATCACTTTGTGTCAACGATGTACCGTTCGGGTCAATGTGACACCTGTGTGCTGTCATTGTTTCAGTGTTGCCTGTCATTGTTTCAGTGTTGCCTTGTGTAGTACCATGTGTTCCCCACTGATACATGGTTGGAATAGTGCAGAAAGTAGCGTGGAACAACTCCCATGTTTGTCCCTTTTAAACATTGACATCACTGTAGCATCACTGCGTTACACCTTGTATCATTACTATCATGTTCACTTATTACAGTTTCATCATATTTTCATTGTGATCACATTTTCACTTTTCATAAACACCAACAATATCCTTTCTCATTTGTCACATCTCATCATTGCGTAACTGTGACTGCTGTCTTTTGTGTTTTTCTGTAACCACTGTCAACATTGTTTTGTTTTGTCATTATATCACACCTCCTGTGCTGAGGCATGTTGCAATACAGGATGGATTATTATTAGAATAATTATATATAGTTATTAATTCCATTTGCGGAATTGTTTCATTTAGTTTATAACTCAGAGCGAGTGAGTGTCAAGGATGACGCTGGATGATATATAGTTAGTGTTGAAGCGATCATTTTCTGAAACTGGGGAGTTAAGAGCAACACCGGAGCACGCGCACGCACACAGGCACACGCACACAAGCGCCTATAAAAATATAAACTAACACGGTTGCCCATAACCCACAACCACCGTGGAACTGACAACTGCCGAGGGTAATTGGAACCTTATTCCTCAGCTAATTTCTCGAACAGATTGGCCTGGATGCCGAGGATCAAGGATGTGACAATTCACAAGGTTTTCAGAATATTTGAAATATCCACTGGCCATATTTCTCGTGTCATACTTGTGCTGGCCTTTGGTTGTGTACATTTGACTACAACTCTATCCGAGTGACAAGCGTATTGAAACTAGAACGGAATTGTATCACTTTACTCGCTTATGGCAAATTTGATTAATTCGTCTTATTTGAGACAGTACTTCATTTGGAATAAGACGATTAAACACGCACTGGGCAAAAGTATGTTTTGTTTTGTTTTTATTTCAAGATGAAGCATCACCTTGAGGTAACTACGAAAATGTTTTTTTTTAATACAGATAAGAACTGCACTTAGCATGCTTGAGATACATGCTTGTTTTCAGACACAATAACAACTTTGAACGTGTCCCTCTTTTCCTAAAGATTTAAAGCTCCATTGGGGATAGTTTTAGCTAAAGAGGGCACTAAAAGCACATCTATTGATTTTGTTACACAAGTTATCATTAAATATCTTGTTACAAATTGTTTTCCATTTGGGATGCAATGTTTCAATTGGAGGAGTCATGGATATTTAAGGTGGTACTTATGTTTTCTTCCGATTTCCTGTCAAATGTCATAAATCTTCCCTGGTAAAATAAGTGCATTTGGACGTGAGAACTGGTGGTTGACGACATGAGTATACGCGACATTTGGTTACAGTGACACTGTATGAAACACTAGTAGTTTATTGGAGGTTCACACATTTTGAAACCTATGCTGTCGTAAACACGGGTTTTCGTCAAACACATGATCTTGTCGCGTCAGAGGTTGCGCTATATTTGATGACGCTTTAGACATAGCATTAAAGGAAGTTTGAAGATCATGGACCAGGGTGAGCGGTACAATGCTTGATGAATGTTTCCTTCGGGGGTGTTTGTATACAGAATGCTGTACAATGAATTCATGTGTACTTGATTGTCTGTTGTTAAAAGTCGTACTCAGCAATAGACCAGCCATATGACGACTGTCTGCGAATAATCCGATGTGGACCTGACAATCCACAGGATGATGTCATGAGCGTACATTCTCAATGGGATACGAAGAAATGGATCAAACAAGTGAGGAAGTCTGGCAAACTTGTTCAAGTTAATTGCATCTTACAATAGGCATGGATTGCTGAAGACCACATTCTCATCCTGATTATTACGGGTACCTCATGTATGTAGTGTTGATGTAATGTGTTAACGCCACTTTGAACAGTATTTCGGTGCTATTCACCAGGCTTAGATTGGTATGGCACGACAATTAAACCTGTCCCAAACGTTGATGTCTGTTTACGTGTACATCAATAGCAAACAATTTACATGTCATGGATAATAATCAGGATCATACTGCAGATCGTTACATGTTAAAGGGCGTCATTCTTTACAGCACAGCCTCATCCTGTTGTTGTGGCCCGCCACGCTGCTTCTTTATCACAACCGATGCTGGACTTGTCAGGCTGGACTTATACTGACTCTCGTAAACCAGCTCTGTGGTTGGCCTGTCTCCCTCGTCTTAATGACTTGGTCCTTATAGGAATATAGGTACGGGCAGATATTGATACTGAGCGAGTGGCCAGATGGTTCAAGGAGCAAATAATGTTCAAGATTCTTGGTCAGGGTTCAGTAATTACAAAGATCGTTGAACGTACTAATTTAGAGAGTTAATATCCAAGGGGCATGAGTAAGTATTTATGTTTCCTTAATATAAAAAAGGTTAATGCAAACGATTGTGTAATGAACAGATATGTTGGGATCGTGAGAATATGTGGGGACATATATGTAATTGCGTGTTTACTAGAAATGACATCCTTGACAAAACACAGGACCCATTAAAGACCCAGACGTTCAATGTGAGGTAAACAAAAGGGACAAATACTTTATGAAATCAAAAGGAATCATCAGGAAACTGCCACTGTACGATTCCGACGATATCATCACCATGTGTTTATGAGTACCTATTATATAGTGATGAGGCCAGATGTTCGTGAAAGGTGACGTTCTCGTCACGATATGGCTGAAATATTGCCGATGTGACGTAAAATAATAACTCACTCACTCACTCGTAAAAGGTGACCTTATCCTTCCCAAACGGTGGCACCCGTCACAATAGATGACAAGTATTCACCTTGAAATAATATATGTGACTTGTCAAATAGGACTTCATTTATGAGTGAGTGAGTGAGTATGTGTTTCGCCGTTTTTATCAATATTCCAGAGATATCATGTTGGGGGACACCAGAAATGGGCTTCACACTTTGTACCCATGTAGGGAAAGGAACCCGGGTCTTCTGCGTCACGAGCGGACGCTTTAACCATTAGGCTACTCCACTTTCCACTTCATTTATGACGCGTGTGCCAAGAATGATGTAACACTGATGAAACAAGTAATCACCAAGGGCCCACGGCAGCTCAGTATTACATGGTAAGCTTGATCCATGGTAATTTTGAGCTTGTGAATGTGGTGTCACTTCATCGGGGCGGTGGGTAGTGATGGACAAAATCACATTGAACACTGCACTTCAGAGCACCAGGATGACATCAGTGAGTAGCTTTCATGTAGCTGGCAGACACTGTCGTGATGCACAGCGACTCTGGTTCATTACACCCATTCCAAGAGCCCTTACTTTTGTCAATTAATGTTGATAGAAAGCTTGAAGTTGTCAGCATAACTGAAAGGACAATCCTGAAATATGTCTGGGACGTTAATGATCTGTCCATCCTAATAAGTACATATACAGACAGCACTTTGTTGGAGCTTTCTCTGGCCGCGTCACCATAGATTTTACAGTGACATGTATACTTGAGTTGACGACTGTAGTTTAAAGCAAACGAGATGCATATATGCAAGTATGCCCGAAACATGGCACGAACATTTCAATCATTAGTGTTTGAAGGTGCATGGTTAATGGTTCAGAGTTGACCTGAAGACAGGAATAATGAGAAAACACGAGTGACAGCAAGTTTAATGCTAAATAATTTCTATCTCTTGAAGAGAAAATATTGATTCGCGCTTTATTCTGTATGAAACATTTTTTTCAGATACCTGGTAATGAATGTTGATAGTTTGTCATGGACGACATTATGTGCAACACTCCTTACATTACGTTTGGGACTGGGATGCGAACATTTTAGATCATAGCCACAATCGTTGGCTCGTTCGTTTTCATCTGCCTTTTGGAATAATGTAAAAAGATAATTTTGGTGAGGTTGTACGGATTAGGTTCCGCTGATATATGTTGATCCTTCTGTTATGTTCTTGAATTTACTTATCGTGGATGACTTATATGGAAACGTTCTTCGTGGCCATATATTTAAGCAAGTAGTAGGCCTGATTATTCAGAAATGGAACTTCCTTCTGAAATATTTACTGTTCTCTGCAGACAGACCTTTAATGTTATTGAACTTGTTTTCATCGCTATATGTAACATTTTAACTCACTCACTCACTCAGACCCCTTCTGAAATGATAATGCAAATATATAACTAAAAGTAGGCGTCCCCATGTGTTCCAGCTTTTCTCCTCTCCCTACTGGTCTGTTTCTTATACAGTTCAGAATTTCTTTTCGGGTAGGTAAAACACGGGAATTTGGCAAAATAAGTGTTGTAAGCTTTGGGTAATATAGCATTATATTAGTCTTTCTCAAACCATGTTTCAGCAAGGTTACAACATTCAATCAAGATTTTAATAGGTCTCCCAAAGGGTTTAAAGGCAAACCTGGTGACATTTCCTGGTGACGATACAGTAATACAAATGATCATATCCAATGC
Organism: Haliotis rubra; assembly: GCF_003918875.1. NCBI lineage: Eukaryota > Metazoa > Mollusca > Gastropoda > Lepetellida > Haliotidae > Haliotis > Haliotis rubra. Next base: position 369,516 of record NW_025767516.1, read on the forward strand.
GATTTTCTATTTTTTCGTGCACCATAAGCACTTGTCTTGACCTTCCACTTATCTATGACATTCACATTATAACATGTTATGTATGTGAGCCACCGCTACAACGAATTTTCACAGTTATAGACATGTGTCATTTCGCCTTCCATATTGTTACATCAGATATCAAAAGCACAAAAGATATCTGAAACTAGTTCTAAATTCATCAAAAATACATATAATCTATAAAACCCTTTCGACGAAGGACGGTAAAATTACTAGGTTATCACACATTAGATCGAGGAGAATTAAAATAATACACTAACAGTTAACGACACGAGATGGCAATTGCAAGACATCGTCAGCAACGGAAGTTAGGCCACCAGTCTAGAGACAGTGGGGACTTACAATACTTCTGCTTCCTCCACGGTTCTCTAGCTGGATTTATACAATCCCTTCAGCTGCTAGCGATTGTGGGTAATGTTAGCGGTTTATCTTAAAAGCACAAACATTTTATGATTAAAAACAGTGGTAGTTACACATATTCTGTGACTGAAAGTGGGCTTACATACCCTTGACATAATAGTTGATTTGCAATTAGTTACAATGTATTTTCCATTGTTGATATTGCATGTGGTGTCCTTGTTCACAGTCACTTCTAGGTGTTAGACTTGTCGATCATCTAGCCATGTGATCTGCGATATAACGTCGATCGATACATGTGTAATACACTGATGGATTTACACATCATCGATCCAGACACATATGACTTTACTGTACTCAAACACATGTGTTTACTGTACTCACACACCTCGCTATACAGATGCAGTAACTACTCACACATATCGATTTATTATCGTCATACGCACCTTAAAGTGCTACATACATACTGACGTACGACACTCAAACCAAATTGTACTAATGTCACACATATCATAATTCACCATAGTCATACATATGGACGTACTATACCCACATACGGATTGACGATACCCACATGCACCATAATGCATCCCATTCACACTGGTTTACGACAGACACACAAACACACACACACACACACACACACACACACACACATCACATTGTACCACAACAATATGGGTGTGCTATTCTCTTCTCACGCACGGCAACATGAACTGCAAGCAGATAGATTCAACAAACAAAAAGAAAGATGTACAAACTACAAAACATTATGCCAGATGCACCCACGTTAACACGTTTTTTTGATTTACCGAAATTAATTATCTGCCAAATGTTTCTCTTTTGTTTTACTGACAAAAGATGTTACATGTTCCTGTCAGCGAGAAGACATACTGTATGACTACGTGAGAGAATAAATTAACTACAGAAAGGAAAAACAGATACTTGTGACAAGGAAAAGGAAATTATTCTCTGTGTCTGGAGCACCGTTGTCATGGTAACTGTCGCAATATTTCTGATTCCATCAACAGTCAGCTACATGGTCAGTTGATATATACCTGCCGGCAGCAATGTAGACGTCTAGTAGCCTTTGGGCAATTGCTTTGTTGTTGGCATAATTAACATGATCGCCTTCACAGAGTCTTTTAACGTCGACTTGAAGGACGTGTTCCGGTGGGAGATGATAGCTGGCGGGGATACACCAGCACAGAAAGATAAACGAATCGAAATTGATTTGGGTTCCGGACACACCTAAGGGACGCAACCTACACCAAGTATTGCTGTGCGATAGACGTTTAGACCTCAAAACGAATTTGAGACTCGAAGAACCAATGATGGACCTGCTGTAACAAATCGCATTTTACATTAACATAGACCATATTTTTGTCATTTTCAGCAAATGCCAGTGAGACAGATTCCTCGCAAATTTGAGACTTGTACATGTCGCTCACACACATTCCTCATTCACTGACGAGCTGCTTCTGAATACCTATGTAAAAGTTTCAGTTTTCATCATCTTGACTTCCATCTCAAAGTGAATGTGTCATTGGTTACAATGGATCTTGTTTCCTCACGACATACGAATAGTTGTTAGACGATCTATGCTTGACAATCAGAGATGGGGTCTATATTTGACTTTGGTGACTACTTGGAGGACTTCCGTTGGTTTAGCGCTTAAAAGAGTCAACATTTCAGTAAGGCGGTGTTTCAAAATTCAAATCAATATTTGAAATGCAATATACGAACCTACTGAAGTGAGTGAGTGAACGTTGCCTTAAGCTTCACCAGTGATATTGCAGCTTTTTGAGATTTTTTTTTTAGATAAGGATAAAGAATAGAAGTGATGAAAGGTGGAAAATAATTCATGTAATTCTTTGAGAAAACGTGATAATGTAGGAACGGCAAAAAGCGTTCGTTCGTCTTGCCGAGCTGATTACAATGTGTTCTAGCTTTTGTATTACTTCTGTCGTGGTATTACATCACTGACGATGTGACAGCTTCGTGTGAGATGAAACCCGAGTGATGCAAGCCTCGTACGTTTACCACTCTAAAGTTTACAAGATTGCTTGTGTTGCTGATAAAACTAGAGTTATAATCGGGCCGAATAGGAATTCGAACGCTGGAGCGTGGATTTCTAAGGCACCACTGGAGGTAAGTCCACACAGCGAATTGTGGCGCTTGATGCGACTGAACCATCAGGACTGACTCATATTTCACGTATTGATGCTACGATTAATGGTTTGGGTTTTCGAACTGCTCTCAGTTTTATAATGTATCGTGCCCAGCAAAAAAAACAGATAATTATATCAGAGGCAGGACACGTTAATAGTCGTCCAATGTTTTTCCCAAAACACTGCCCTATTCATTTACTATGTACAAGCACGTTCGTCCTGATAATGACTTTACTGAAACGCGACAGCCCTGCGTCAAATTTCAACAAATCCGACAGGTGCTTCGGAAATACCTTTCATAAAACAACTCACGAATCTGACAGGGCAGAAATATGAGAATCAACGCTGCTACTTGCCTTACAATAATAGCATTTCGTTATTTATATAAATAGGTCCCTTGACCAAGACACAACGTCTGCCCATAAGTATTTCCGTACACACCGCGTAATGACAACCACGTCGAACACGACACAAACGTCGATGTTTATTGACCAGCGTCTGTCCCAGGGAGACAGAGAGACAGAGACAGACAGAGAGAGTAGTATCTTTGCTCTCGACGTTAGTCTAATTTTTTCAGACAGCCGTAAAGTCAATATTTCATTATTTTTATTCATTGGCTACATTAAGACATTGTATACAAAATATAGGTTTTGATATTGGAGTTACATACTGTAATAGATAGGTCGTCATGTATAAGTATATAATGGCTTAAAGTTGTATGTGTAGGCTGCATTTATATTCAATCGTCAGAATACATATTTTATTCTTCAGTTTACATGGTGTTCAATATATAGTAACTCAAGTTTGGATTTCCAATAAATATATCAGTAAATGTGACATGTAGTTACAGATCCATCACTCACTCACTCACAATCACTCATTAAAGATCCTGTTAACTTTAATTGACTTCTTTGCACTCCAGACTCAAAGAGTAATGACGCACAGCGCTGAAATCCAGTCGAACTCCAGTTTGTCAGGGAACTCTAACAAGACTATTGGAACTGAATAATCGCTCTCAAGGATATATTCCCATAACATTCAGACCTGACCTACAACGTCCACCCCTTTGTCTTTGGGGACGGTGGTGCGTTCCCAGATGTTAGACCTCTTAAAAGCAGATTACAATGAATGGAAGGCACATCAAATGTACATGGTCGAGGAGACTATACATGTCCTATCTTACCATGTGATGGTGTGACACAACTGAAAGACTACGGTTGTGTGAATACCCGAATGAAGCATCCCTCTTGTTTTTCCAAAGTGTCCTTCCGTCCTTCCTATCAGAGACAAACTGCAGTCTCTGAACACAATACAATGACAACGTGGATGGGAGTAATTTTGACATCAGTCGGAACTTTATTAGTACGTTTTCTCCTGAGAGCAACTACAAGAGAAGTTAGACACAAGTTTTGGTGATGTTAATGCTATGTACACTGAGGTAAATGTGTGAGTGAGTGAGTTAAAGTTTGGCAATGGCAATGTTTCAGCCACATCGTGACTAAATCAAGTTATAGATTAATACAAATTAAAGGTACATTATAAAAACCTGTCAACGAAGGACAGTAAAACAACTAGATTATCACAGACAAAATTTAAAACTAGTAATTAAATCTAAAACATTTTAAATATACATGACAATACAATATAAAAACAGGCTATAGATTGCCAACAACTGAAAGTAGATCACCACACTAGGAACCATGGGGACTTATGAGGTAAATGTATCTCTGTGATTTTGCTGAAATGTACCGAGGGGGCGAAAAAGATTATACCTCTTAGTTTACTTTATCATGTATTTGATATGACATAAAAACTTCTAGTATTTGTTTCTTTTATTGTATTATTTGAAATGCAGTTTATTGTAACTGCTGTTTCTTTAAAATAAAACGCACAAACAGGGTTTGCTTTAAAGAATACGGTGCAAATTCCAAACATGGTAGGGTCGAATGCATGCAACTTCATTTCGTGATTCACTAAGCCAATATTTTCCATAATAAAAAAAAACCCATTCACTCATTACTTTTGCACAGTTAACTGTTGCAGAATTGAGTGGTGGTTAAACAGACATGAGTGAGTGAGGGAGGGAGTACGGTTTTACACAGCTTTTAGCAATATTCCAGCAAGATCACGACGGAGGAAAACCAGAAATGGGCTTCCCACAGTACCCGTGTGGGGAATCGAACCCAGTTCTTCGGCGTGACGAGCGAAAGCTTTAGCCACTAGGCTACCCCAACGCCCCTGAACAGACATGATCAAATTTAACAGCAGTTCCTTCACTGTTCGAATACACAAAAACACACACAGTATCTTCCCACTGTATTTGTACTCGTTGGCGGACCCCTAGTATGGTGATCTACCTTTAGTTGTTGGCGATCTATAGCCTATTTTTATATTGTGTTGTCCTCTATAGTTAAATTTTTTTAGATTTAATTTCTAGTCTTACATTTATATCTGTGATATTCTGGTTGTTTTACTGTCCTTTGTTGACAGGATTTTATAATCGATCTTTAATGATTGTTAATCTATAACTTGTTTTAGTCACGATATGGCTGAAATATTGCGAAAGTGACTAAATTTTAACTAACTCACTCACTCACTCGTTGGCGGACCTGACTTGATTCTTTGATACCAGTCAATGATGCTGATGCTTAAACGGTATAAGTATCTAAACCTAAACGTCGCTATTATACAATATATAAGTTGATTATCCATAAATACTTGTCATTCCCATACTGATAAAAAAGAACGGTCGTCTAAACGACACATATAGTGTAAAAATGATGGTACAGGGGTAGGCGAAGCGTATCATATACAAATGGAGCAATTTTAAACTAGATATTGCTGAAATAACTCGTTTTGAAGCCTATTCTTCCTCCTCCTCTTCTTCTTTCAAAAACCTTCCTTTATAAGCTCAAACATTTTCCCACTCACAACTCCTAGCTGACGGGATAAATATTTGTTGATTCAAAAAAGAAATAGACGGTACTATACCTGTTCTGTGTTTCTGAGTTTGAAGAAGCATTCAACAAGACCATTCATCCTCAACAAGCATCTCCCGCAAGTAAAATACCGAGATCACACTCCCCAAACCCTGATGCTTCTGTGTGTGTGTGTGTGCGTACGCGCGCGAGCGAGCGCGTGCGTGTCTCTGTGTGTCTGAGCGTCTGTGTGTCAAATGGATGTTCATGTCATTTCGGGGAATAATAATTACAAATTACTCAACATTATTACTTTCTCTTATGTTTTTGTTTTGCTAATAAATCTCCTCCAGGTGGGAGGGTTTTATGAAATCATAAATCCGAAAATCAGAAGAGTGCAATAGAAACAAATAAATATGACTCCTTGTGATCTGCTTATTCTGTTGCCTTTCACAAAAGAGTACCAAATCGGACGTGTACTGGCTAAAACCCTTAATCGATTCAAATTTACAAGCATCATTTCGAGGGTGAACTCTGTCAAATGGCTTGGAAATTCCAGTCCCTAAGTGACATATTTACTCCTGTTTTTTGATAGATTGACATTCAACTGTCGTCGCTTCAGAACCGTCACACCATGGAATTACCCAGTTATTTTATAGTTAAGAAACGCCTGGAAGCTTGCAGTGATTTCCTAAACCGTGCACCTGTATATGACCTGTCGTTAAAAGAATTATATTTTCTTGGTTTATATGAACGTGACGTATTTGTCAAGATACTGATGATGATGATGATAAAGATGATGGGATTATTTATATAGCGCACATATCCACACAACTAGTACATGCTCAAGGCGCTTGAATGTTACCTTGATCAACGGATGTCTTTTTTCTGGCATTCTTTTAACCATCTCAACTCCGTGGGGGAGTATTCAGTTCATGCAGCCTGTTAGGTGCAGCGAGTTATCACACAGCCTCATCCCCACAAGGTAGCCATTTGCAGCTGGGTAAACTGGGACACATAGTCACAGTATTTTGTCCAATGATACTGCACGTTACCACACCCGCAACTAGGTGTCTGCACCTAGTCTGATAATAACTGTCGCACAGTATAAACTATATACAGGCATACCAGATGTCTCGGGAACAGGGTTCTCTCTACATAACTGAAAAGTCAACTATGATATACCTATAATATAGTCTCTAATATCTGCACACACAGATTCCATTCAAGGCAACAAAATGATTAAAAGATCCATGACAGGTCCACTGAAAAGGCCGACCGGCGAGTCGGACTGTGCTTTCACCATACCATGGCGATTCATGGAAGCGTATACATGATTAAAAGTGACAGATAATATGCAGAGTGTTTTGTCCTTGTATGTCCATGTCGAAAGAACGAACACTTTGTAAAATCAAAATGTTATAATCAGCATGTTCCTTTCCTCTCGCTGGTACGGATCGCTATTGTGAGCGAGAAATATACGATTGTAGATTCGAATCCCTGGTTCGAAAGATTGTGTTTCTTCTCTTCTCAGCACAATACCCGTGCTGGTTGGTAAACAAAGGTTTCAAAGTTTCACCAAATCATTCAGGCTGTCTTCCCTCGTTCAGCTCACCCACCCGTGACAGGACTTTAATTCAACGCTACACATGAACGGCGTTGTAACTTCAGTAAAATCTCCCCAGAAATCGGGTAAAGGTTACTAAATTTACCATTCATAGTTCTGTACCAAATGCAGTGTAATGTTAGTGATATTCACAGTCACGTACAGGACCAGTTACCCAACACCATTGTCATCTGAAATTACCACACGAATGCAGATTTAGAAAAGGCAAAGTAATCAATATCTTGCAATCAGAGCAGAAAACGGCTCAATACATGCAGGCTCATATTGCCGCACAACTGACTTCTATTGTGTAAGGAACACCAAGGCCATTGTAAATATCTAACGTAAAAAGAGCCCTAACCGATTTGAATATTTGCGAAACAGATTCTACGTAGAAGATAGAGTTAGATTGTGACCATGCTAGACACGAATATATAAGTCATGCAGAAAAAAAATATTGTTTCTAATTTGAATTTGATGCCAAGGATATGATATTATTACCACAAATTGGCTTTCTAACCTTTGGGAAATATGTCTCCTTTTCAACTAAGCGATTAAAGTTTTATTCCTTACGCTAACCCTCATTGGAAACAAATTCATAGATCGGGGAAACCATTCACTTGAGATAATATGAAACCCTTTATGACGAAAAATAACCAATTTTATGTTAGGCGGTGTTAACTTTATTACGTCCTTTAAAACGAATCCTTAAGAAGCAATGTTATTATATTTCTGAAGAAAATTGAATTGAAACGATTATGTCACTTTCCCAGCTCTCTTCTTTGATACTGGGCAAAGTGTTTCGAACATTTTATTACATTTAACAAAATATTTATAAATCATGTTTTTTCGATGCATTTGATATTCCGTTCTATTACTGGGATGAAACTGTGATTGAGGTTTAATCTAGCTGCTTTCAGCAAAGTCCCGTGTGTAATGGCTACTCCTTCTTTTACGAAATTAAGCCATCTTATTCAATTTTGAAAACGTCCTAGTTGTATTTATGTTCATTGCGCGAATAAATAAGAGATGTTTAACGTCCCTTTGAAAACAAATTCAATTTTATCTCGTGTCAACATGATAAACCCGCTGGCGCTGGGGATTTCTCAGATGGTTTCACCCACGACCACTCACGAAACACATTCATGCTTTGAAATCCCCGGCTTCTGATGCACTTAAGGGACGCAACTCCGTACACCGGATTAGTCGTAAAACACAAGACGACGTATAATTGCATGGGCATATATCTGGATTCACAATTGCATCGTATGTTGCACTATTGGAAAAGAAGTAACTGTGATTCACATTAAGTGGTGTAAGTAGAGTTGTAACGATGCATCGAACTAGCGATGGATTGCAATTGTTTTCCTCCTGTAGATATGTATAGCCATTGAAACATCTAAAAATCGGCTCCAACTTTACTTCCGTGTATCGACCATGACGTAACGTCCATGATGCCTAAGCTAACACCGACATGTGATGGAATGGTCCTAAAGCAACACTGTCTGTGGTATTGCACGCACGCACGCACGCACGCACGCACACACGCACGCACACATCCCGCAGACCGTCCTCCACTATTCTGCGTTAGGATTGAGGAGCGATTGTATTGTGATTGGTGGTCAAACCAGATATTGAGTGATAGAATGGCTATAGATCCCATTCAACTTCAGATCACGTTTACAAAGGAAATGTGTTGACAATGTCATGACGAATTCTATTTTCATGGGCATCCACATATTACTATATTGCATATTAGTAAATCATAGATTTGTATAAAGAGACATGATGGCGCAATGTCACACATCAAGCTGACACGATGTATATCGACAATAGTGATCAAAGCGGAGTGAAAACTGATTGTCATCCCCATGAAGAGACAAATTAAACCCAAAATCATTTAATTCAAATTGATTTAACGTAAACATGCATGTGCAACATACTTTATATACTTAATATATAAATTCTGCTAGTCATAACTACAAGGTGGTAATCAGTGTTGTTCTCTACATATTGTGTGATGGTAGTTTAAGTAGCCCGACAGCCTTACCACATGCGATTCACTCACTATACTCTTTAGTCCTTCCACAAACCCACTGTACTACAATGATGACAAGACTATAAAACATTGAGATCATCACTGATCATGACAGTGATCGGCCAACTGAAGCATTGCACATTCTACTCCTAACATATTGGTAACCGTTACAATTATCCTGAAGAGTGACCCTTGAGACAAAACATTTCTTAATTACATAATACAATTAAAGAGATTCAATGATGTACGTTTCGGAATCACTACAAAAACGTTTCTGAAAAGAAGAGAGTCACTTGTCAACAGTTCACCCTACACTTACTTTAATGGATAGCCCTGTGAAACAAGAACGTTATACAATCCAAGGTGCCCTTCAAGCTTTGCTATCATGGCTGCTGTTTTCCCACTCTTGTCTTTGGCGTTAATGTTGACCATATTCTGTGAGAGGATGTGCTTCACAATCTCCACATGTCCACACCAAGAGGCCAGATGTAGGATGTTGTCACCATTGCCATCAACCAAGGCAATTTCACCACCTTTCTTCACAAGCAGATCAAACACCTTTTTATGTCCATGATACGCTGCTCTCATCAATGGTGTCCTCCCGTATTTTCCTCTACTGTTAATGTCCACCAGGTTTTGTGATAGGATATGCTGAACCATCTTTGCATGTCCCCTAACTGAAGCATGGTGAAGTATGTTGTTGCCTTCATCATCCACGTGTGACACATTAGCTCCCATACTCAACAGAACATCAAAAACGTCTCTGTGTCCATGACGTGCAGCCTTCATCAGGGAAGTCGTTCCGTATTGTCCTCTACTGTTGACATCAATACTTAAATTTATGATTACATATTTCACCAACCCAATATATCCACCTTTGCAGGCCCAATGCAGGATGTTGTTGCCATAGTCATCCACTTCTGACACATTGGCGCCCTTACTCACAAGGTACGTAGCCACATCTCTGTGTCCATAATACACAGCTATCATCATAGGTGTTGTCCCTGCGTTTGTTCTACTGTTTACGCTGCGTTGTAAGAGTACATACTTCACCATATTTACGTGTCCTCCTTTGCAAGCGAAATGCAGGATAGTGTTGCCATAGTCATCAACTTGTGACACGTTAGCTTCTTTACTCACGAGGAAAGCAAACACGTCTTTGTGTCCCGTATACACAGTTACCATCAGGGGTGTTCTTCCACTATTTGTTTTACTGTTGATATCAACATTGTATTGTAAGAGAACATACTTCACCATTTCCACATGCCCCCCTCTGCAGGCAAAGTGCAGGATGTTGTCGCCGTCATCATCGACTTGTGCAACGTTAGCTCCAATACTCACCAGGAACTTACAAACATTGATGTATCCATAATATACAGTTATCATCAGGGGTGTTCTTCCACTGTTTGTTCTACTGTTGATATCAACATTGTATTGTAAGAGTAGATACTTCATCATACCCACATGTCCCCCTCTGCAGGCGGAGTGGAAGATGTTGTCGCCGCCATAATCGACTTGTGCCACGTTAGCTCCCATACTCACCAGGAACGTACAAACATTGATGTATCCATGATATACAGTTACCATCAGAGGTGTTTTTCCTGTGTTTGCTCTACTGTTGATATCAAGATTGTGTTGTAAGAGTACATACTTCACCATTCCCACATGCCCCCCTCTGCAGGCAAAGTGCAGGATGTTGTCGCCGTCATCATCGACTTGTGACACGTTAGCTCCCATACTCACCAGGAACTTACAAACATTGATGTATCCATAATGTACAGTTACCATCAGAGGTGTTTTTCCTGTGTTTGTTCTACTGTTGATATCAAGATTGTGTTGTAAGAGTACATACTTCACCATTTCCACATGCTCCCCTCTGCAGGCAAAGTGCAGGATGTTGTCGCCGTCATCATCGACTTGTGACACGTTAGCTCCCATACTCACCAGGAACTTACAAACATTGATGTATCCATAATGTACAGTTACCATCAGAGGTGTTTTTCCTGTGTTAGCTCTACTGTTGATATCAAGATTGTGTTGTAAGAGTAGATACTTCACCATACCCACATGCCCCCCTCTGCAGGCCCAGTGCAAGACGTTGTCGCCGTTATCATCAACTTGTGACACATTGGCTCCTTTTCTAATCAGAAAATCAAATATTCTTCTATGTCCCTCCTGTGCCGCCATCATGAGTGGTGTTCTTCCATACTTCTTGTCCTTTCTGTCGACTTCAGTCTTACTCCGGGACAGGATGCGCCTCACCCGGCCTAGGTTCCCATTCTTACAGGCGTCGTGCAGTTGACCCAATGCACGGATTTCCTGCTTGTCCGTATAGTCTTGTGGATGTCTCTCAGTGTAGTTCCTCAGCCAATCTGTTGACGTATAGTGATAGAATGTCAGCTATTCTGCAGCATGATTTATTGCTGTAAACTAGAGTAACAACTGTGTACAATTGCTTCCTTTACATCGACCGGTGACAATTGGTCTTCAGAAACTATGCTTGTCATAAGCAACGACTAACGGAATGGTTGTCACATACTTTACCTGCCATCTTTACATTTCTGTCAGATTTTGGTCATATACTGCACGATACCTTAAATGTCTGTCTCGGAACTTAACAAACACTATTAGTGAGTGAGTATGGTTTTACGCCGCTTTAAGAAATATTTAAGCACTCGATTATATACAGGCCGCCGCCATACAGCTGGAATATTGCTGACTGCGGCGTTAAATAACTGAGGGAGTGAGTTTAATTTTACGCCGCACTCAGCAATAATTCAGCTATATAAGTCTGTAAGTAATCGAGTCTGGACCAAGCAATCCAGTGATCAACAGCATGAGCATCGATCTGCGCAATTTGAAACCGATGACATGTGTCAACCAAGCCTGACCGCCAGTTAGTCGCCTCTTACGACAAGCATGGGTTACTGAAGATTAATTCTAACCCGTACCTTCGAGGATCCTTAAACAACAGACATATAAAGTAATCAACAACATTAATCACACAAGTATTTACACAATTCTTGGGTGACGTTCACTTTGTGTGCGTCAGAAAAGAAACAACCTCGGCATTAAGGTGAGGTGAACTTAGGTTTAACGTCGTCCTTGAACATATTTCGTTCATATGACTAAGTGCATGCCTGTGTATGTGCAGCTGCTTGTACTAGCCCAGACTGAAGCTGGTTTTATAGTGCTAGCCCACTGAGATACCATGCCGCAGTGAAGCATGAATACCCCACTCAGACACATTATACTGACTCCGTGCCCACCAGTCCTTGTTGTACCCATTAATGCCGAGCGCCAGGCAGGGACCAACAAGTACCATATGTTAACGTCTTTTGGAATGACGCGGTCGGGCATCGAACCCGCGACCTTCCGCTCTCCGGGCGGACGCTCTAACCACTACACCACGGAGGCGGTCTCGGTATTAAGAGGGTAAAGTGCGGGTTCATGGATGACTACACAGTGTTTTCATCATCCTTTGTCCTTCTGAAAGGTGAAACACCATGATCACACGCCCATCATACATGTGAACATAACCCCTCCTTTTTCGGTGGTGGTGATCTAAAAAGACTCCACTTAGTTGTTGCTAACAGTGAGTAAGAGAGTTTGGTTTTACGCCGCTTTCAGCGATATTTCAGCAACATCACGGCGGAGGACACCAGAAATGGACTTCACACATTGTACCAATGTGGGGAATCGAACCCGTGTCTTCGGCGTGACGAGCGAACGCTTTAACCACTAGGCTACCACACCGCTTCTGTTGCTAACACCTACACTTGAAGTGGGAAACACATGGTTTACTCATAGTCCTAAATCTTTAAGGGGCGGTGGGGTAGCCTTGTGGTAAAATCGTTCGCTCGTCACGTCGAAGACCCGGATTCGATTCCCCATATGTGTACAAGCCCATGTGTGAAACCCACTTCTGGTGTCCGTGATATTGTTGGAATATTTCTAAAAGCGGCGTAAAACTAAACTCACTCACTCACTCATAAATGTTTGCAAGAACCTATTTGTACACATGAGCATTAAACAGGCATTTTATACATGAAACCACTACACGTTATTGTATATGCTGTGAAAACCAAATTCCACGTATTATAATGATAATTTCAACACATTTGATTAAACCAAAACAAGTCCAAACTGAAATTTCATAACAATTTACTTGCAATCTGAGCATAATACACCAAAACGTGAATATTAACAAGGCCAGAACGCATGGTCACCATGACCACGCTACCAAACTTTTTTTCACACAGTTCTTCTATAATGATTGTTGAACCACCACTGGCAACCATATCAGTACCTTGTGCAGCCACCTCACTCACAGATAACATAAACTAGTCCACACCCCATACTTGCCATCAAGCATCAACTTCTCAGCTTCGGAACCTTTTGCCTTTCGTCGTGGAGTGCCCGTGTAACTTATCCGATTTTGAACAGGAGGATATCTCCAGCTCGACCCCAAGATTTATCAGAGTGCGTTAAACGATTATCAATCAGTGAACAGAAACAAATACAGTGAATGACCACGGTCGTCCAGAACGTGCCCTGGTGCCCCGTCAGTCATTCCCTGTAAAGGTTCAAAATCTGCTTGAACCTTCAGAGATGGAATTCATTCTTGCACTCCCTGTCCATGGAAGTAGATCTCACTCTAGTTCAAGAACTCCAATTGAGCCTCCACGAACCTCCATCAGCTCAAATACCGCAATTCATTGGAATTGTATGAAATATATTTTCAAGAAAACGATCAAATTTATACAAGAAAGTATAATTCATACAACAGCTTTCTCCTCCAGGTCAAAAAGCTCGTCCTGCTTGACCGGGTTGATGGTTTCTATCATAAGGGACAGTTATTCCAATGTTTCATCTGCAAAGGTTCTTTTTAATCATGACAATGATTCATCTTTTAATCACTGAATGTTAACAGAAATTTGAATTATTTGCTACATTTTGACATTGCAAAGATACTTCATGTCTAATATTGGGAGCGTATAATTTGCAACTTATATGGCAAGTGGCTGGATTTTTGAAGGGGCTTGAAGTAGTGTAATATCATTGTCACGACGAGAGGGATATGTCTAATGACATTATTTAATTTATTTTATTCCTACTGAGTAGTATATATGTGAATATCTCTAAGGCAGTGTGTAAATCTGACTGAGGAAACTGTGTAGGAAACACAGTATTGTAAATCCCCACGGTCCCTACAATGGTGGCCCAATTTTGGATGCTAGTGATCTCTAGCCCGGTTTCATAATGGGTTGTGGAAAATTAATGTAGCATTTTAATATGGTCTCAGACTTGCTTTTGGTTTACTCTGCGATATTATAGTTGCTATTCTGTTATTCGATATCAGGTTCTAAAAGTAGAAATGTACATTTTACTTATATATGACTTTCTGTCGTCACAATATGGTTGAGATACATGTATTGACGATGTGACGTAAAATTTTAACTCGCTCTCTTACTGTAACTCTGGCTAGATGATATTGTCAAGAAACAAATCCAGCCATTACCTTGTTCACAGACGGCTTTTCCAGATCGAGTTTCTACGCATCGTTGTCCGAAGCCGCAATCCTTGGATGCACAGGCGCCAGTCGAGATCTCAAAAGGAGAGGAATAAGTTGTACATATACTGAACCGCAAAAAGAAACGTCACCTTTCCAAACCAAATGCAAAATTTTGTTCTTACAAGGTGGTATTTATATTATGATTGTACCGTTTTGTTAACACGTTTTTCAATCTAAAATAACAGTTATAACTGTGTCAGTGTGTTTCGGAGGAAAAAAATATCGACCAAACTCACCTAAAAGGCGGACGTGGTAAAAGGTTTCGTATGGCATTCGTGAAAATGAAAATGCACGTGCACACCGACAAACCTACCAATAAAAGTGAGTCCCAAACTTACTTGAAATCATTCTTGCTTTCACACAATCGCCATGCCACGACTTACAAGAGATCAGATGAACCAATCCTGGGGACAATTGCAAGTTGGCCAGACTATGCGAGTGTAGCCAGTCATGTTTATGTTCATGTTAGGACAATATACCGACTGCAGGAGCGATATCAGGCCATTAACAGCATCCATGACCGTCCACGCACTGGACGACCAGTAACATTACAACGTCAAGACCGACAGTTTTATGAGCAACCATCTGCAGGATCGCTTCACCAGGGGGGCGGAAACAACACGCCAGACCACTGGGACTCACAACAGATCCATTAGTGTCGATACAGTGCGTCGATGTTTGCCTAGAGGAAACCTCTACTGTCACAGACCATATCATGGTCCTGTCCTCACCGCTCGTCACCGCCAAGACCGACCGCAATGGGCATCTCAGTATCGAAATTGGTGTTGTTGACAATTGAGAAGTGTGCTTTTTTCAGATGATAGTCCAGGAGGAGGCAGCTGAAAAATTTGAAATCGTAGCCTCCCCAGTACTGATTTAGTTTGACGCTGTTTTCAGTTAGTCTGATGTCATGGACTCATGAAAAGGCCTGTTATACTCTCAGATTGTGGTATCAGTTTATTTACAGGCCATTATATGTGGTGGGGATATGCGAGCATTTTCGTGACATTTGGTTTGCTGCCCGACAACACCTCAAAGTTAATCATGGATAGTTTTACTACCGTCAGTATGATCACTTTCATTTTGACTCCTGTGTATTGCTAAAGGATGTAGAAATTATTTGACATATTTTTGTTTTTAAACAAAATGAAAATGGTTGCCATTTTGTTTTGTATTGTTTTGTCATTTCAGCGCTTAAATTTACACAAAATTGAATGCCGCATGTGTCCATGGTCATATTCATAATATAGTGTTTTACAGCTTATTCTTTGAGACAAGGGTATTTTAGCGATTCGCCAACTATTCATGGAAATGCGTAGTGGTGATTTATTTTTTGAAAGGTAAAAATTATTTTTTAACTAAAAGAAGTTGTGTTTGTTTCCACTTTACTTCTAGGGTGACGGCATGTTATTAGAATTTGTTACATAGTACCCAAAATTCAAAATTGCCACCAACATGGCCGCCATTGTAGTTTTACTACATATACATATTGGAGGACCAAATTTGTACTGATGACTCAGTACGAATTTAGTTCTCCACTATGTATATATTATACCTAAAATGGCGGCCGATTTGGCTTCCATTTTGAATTTTGGGTAATATGTAACAATTCCCAATAACATGCCGTCACTCTAGAAGTAAAGAGGAAACAAAAACAACTTGCTTTAGTTTCAAAAATAATGTTACCTTTCGTTACATAAATCCCCACAACACACTTTCATGAAAAGTCGGAGAATCGCTAAAATACCCCTGTCTCAAAGAATAAGCTGTAAAACATTATATTATCACGATATCACCGTACAAAATTGCTTGTTTTGTGCCCAAGCCATCTAGGAGACATAAATGTGAAAAAACATCAAAGTATTAACTTACATTTAAATTGAAACATTCGGTGTTCATTTTTATGTAAATTTAAGCGCTGAAGAGGCAAATAACAACGAAACAAAATGGCGGCCATTTTCATATTTGTTGTTGTCATAAACAAAAATATGTCAAATAATTTCTACATTCTTTAGCAATACACAGAAGTAAAAATGAAGTGATCAGACTGATAGTAGTAGGTGATGTCGGGCTGCAAACCAAATGTGACGAAAATGCTCGCAGACCCTCACCACATATAATGGCCTGTAAACAAAATGATATCACAATCTGAGGGTATTACAGGCCTTTTCATGAGCCCAAGACAGGGCAAACTACGAAGTCCTGTTTCTAGGCCCCTTGTGAGATTCTCCTCCCAGCCCATGAAAGCTGATATTGTGTTTTGACAGCCGAGCGAGAGCATGGAGAAAGCGTGGGGAACGGTTTTCCAGTGAGTGTATTGTTGAACGAGACTCGTGGGGTGGCCCAAGCATCATGGTGTTGGGTGCAATCGGTCTGAACCAGAGAGTTGGTCCCGTGGTGTTCCAGAATCTCGGTCCAGGATGAGGAAATGGCGTGACAACTGCTCGCTATATTGACCAAGCCATAAGACTCAACGTTGTAACATATTTTGGGCGTCACATAAATCACAGAGCAATTTTGGACTTCCAAAGACAACATGGCATCCAAACCCTACAATGGCCTGCACTTAGTCCGGATTTAAGTAAAAAAGAACACCTTTATTACGGGGTTCAAGGACGACTGAATGACCTTCAACCAAGGCCGACAACTTCGGCTGGACTCGATCAGGCATTTCGCAGAGTGTGGACTCAAGTACCTATGGCCTTCATCAACCGGCTAATTCATTCCATGTACAGACGATGCAACGCCGTCATTGATGCCCATGGAGGCCACACATGATACTGATTTTGAGGTATCCTAATAGAACCTTTTGCGGTGATTTTGTTTGCGTGTACTCTAAATGTGATTCGCGAAAATGTGTTAACCATAAGTTTTAAGTTCGAACGCAATCCGGCGTTTTGATTATTATTTAGAGCGAAGTAAAGTATGTGCATTAAGAAACCTCTATCGGTGTGACATTACTTTTTCGGTTCAGCATATATTTATTCATATGTTGATTTTGAGCATCATTAAGTATCAATTTCTTTAATTTCATAGCCTGTAGCGTGGCTTTAAGTGTGGTATGGATGTGGGCAATTCAATGTGTGTGAAGCAGAATTTCTATACTAAGAGCAAAATTTCTCTTAAGGGTGAAGCGTATCAACATCTGATCCTCCACTTTTGCCAGATTGTTCATACTTACGTCTGAAGGGACGTCTGAAAGAGTCCTGTAGTCTTCTTGCTTCTCAGTCATCTTTGAGGCAGATGTTGATAAATGACAGGTTAAAGTTTCACTATTGTATTCAAAGGCCCAACATAAATAATTTTGAAAACAATTCAGCTGGCACAGCTTGATATCAAGATTTGTTATATTCTTTGGTTCACACTGTGTCATGCTTGATGGGGTAAATACAACGATGAGCATAATTGCTAATTCCATGAGTAATCCCACGCAGTCTCTTGAACATCTTGGTGCCATCGTTCACTGTTCACAAAGAGTATTCTAGGATATTCGGGGTTGATGGTTGCTGTTCAGGTTGAGAGTGACTAGACTATGAACATCAATGTCTGGGGACTATCACAAGTGGCTGCTGATCACCAAACTATCACCACATCCGTCTTAAGATTTCAGCATTGAAAAATGTGTCTTGATACGACAACAAGGTAGACCACAGAAGGTCTTCCCACTGAAACTGGCATATCCTGATTCATGTTCCTGATTTTCAACAGTGAAGGGAAATCACTTGAAACGTGATTGGTTTACTGCCTCACGAGATATGAATGCAAGGACATAAATCTTCCAGAAATGTTTAAGTTTAGAGAGGATGTGCACTGGTGTTATATACTGAGCAAAACTGAAAACTTGACACTCGGGATAGTTTTAACTTGGTTTTTAACATAAGGTTTAAGACAATAATTTTAGTTGTATGCTGTACACAGATCATCTTGACATCATTGGAAAACAAAAAACAAGTCTCACCGAAACTCGTTAACAACGATAACGTTCATGATGTCAAGGTGCCCACCCAACTGAAGTTCACAGCGTCGAGACAAATCGATTGAGGTCTTCAGTAAGGATTGTTGCCTCCTCTAGCGTCTCTTACAGCCACACAACTTCTCCTCATGGATCTTAGAACGTTAACTAGTAAACACACCCCGAGGAAGACGCCGCCATTGCTCAACAAGGTCACGATGAAGGTCTTGCAACGTATGTGAGGGACTGAATTGCTGTCGAACACGTCGACTCAGCTCGTCGCAGATGTGTTCGATAGGACTGAGGTCGGGGCTGCACGACGGCCAATCCAGAACTTGAATACTGGCATTTTGTAGAACACTGAGTGTAAGAATTGACGTATGCGTTCTTGTTGGAACGTCACTCCAGGGCCAGTTCATGGACGCACACATGACCTTCACCTCGTCGACGGTACACCCGGTTCCTGCCGTCGCTAAAGACAACCGACTTCCACTCTCTTGATCAAAACTTATGTGTTTTGTTGGCCACACCAGTCACTTGCGGCGATGAAGAGGCGTGGCAATTGGTCAGATATGAGGACTTCGATTGCAAAGTTCAGCGGCACACAAGAGACTTCTGACAGTTTGTGCAGTTATCCTTCCACCAGACACCTCTTTGTGGAGGTTGCAGCAACAAATCCGTTCCAAAAATGACGTAATCGTATTGCTTGAGTGACGTCAAACGTGCACGTGACGCACCCGGCCTCAGGCGGTCGGAAGCAATTAAAGGCTCTTGCAATAGCGACCAACATCAAGCGTCCCCATAGCACGTTGGCTCTCTTCATTTTAAAGGCGTGACATTTCCAAACAAAGATTAAAATGAACAGTTTAATTTAGTTTTTCCAGCTCACATTCAATGGGCGTGTTCAGTTGAAGCAAACATGCACCGAATGACCTAAGAAATTTGTTTTGCACACGTGCATTTCATCTTTGTAGGGGGGCGGTGGGGTAGCCTAATGGTTAAAGCGTTGGCTCGTCACGCCGAAGACCCGGGTTCGAATCCCTACATGGGAACAATGTGTGAAGCCCATTTCTGGTGTCCCCCGCCGTGATGTTGCTGGAATATTGCTAAAAGCGGCGTAAAACCAAACTCAGTCAGTCAGTCATCTTTGTAGGCTACAAAGTTAAGGTTTAACGTCAAGAATAACTATTGTTTCGAAAAAGTATTGATTTTCTTTAATTTCAATTTGGAACGGGGTATATCATTCCCCAAGGGGAATAACGCGACACAATACCTGTGTGTTTAATGCTCACGATGGACATAGAATCCACTTAAACCTGGACTCGAGTAATTACACATTTTGACGGAAAAGTTTATACGTCAGCATCAGGACAACCGTTTCCAGGCGACTGCATTCAATATTTATGGACATAAATGTCACATTGGCGGGCGTGAAAATAGTCGTTTGCTGTCGAATGACAAGTAATACCGTGATGGTTTGGAAAATTCATCGTTTATGAAGAGAGCTTGGGCGAGAGTAAATCTACTTTATCTTTAAGACTCTTTACGTTTAAAGGAACAATCATCAGATCAGTCTTTGCTAGGGCGAGGATTAGTATGAATATCGCCACAACATAATAATAAAATTACAATGTAAACCGGAGTTTTTCGTTTGTATATATAGAAGGAAAAATATAGTATATAGTATGATAATAAGACAAATGTTCATCGTGCCTTGCTGGAGATATGCAAGTGAAATAATCCAACCGCCCGCCTGTACTGAGCTATATCAACCGGCTACGATAACATGTGTCAACCAAGCCAGCGAACCTGACCACCCGATTCCGTTAGTCGCCCCTTACGACAAGCATGGGTTACTGAAGATCAATTCTAACCCGGATCTTCACGGGGAAGCATAAGTTAGAAGTAAATATACATAGTGGCGGTTGGGTTGGAAATATAGAAAATTGGAAAACATAGGTGAAGTTTTAGCCAACAGCTTGCTTCAATGTAAAATGACATACAACACAACATAAGCATAGACAAAAGTCATAAAAAGTAAACAAAATATTTATTGTTGGAAATGTAATGCATATAAACTTTATTGATAAACAATAAGTGAAAAAATAAAAAGCAGATAAATATCAAAATCCTCATAAGAGGAATGTGTTGGTGGAATAGAAATCAGAATAGGTGAGAGTAAAAGCAAGATGATCGTGCATGTGTGTCGGCTGACTTGGGCAAGTGTTGTGTAACTTGGCAATCATGTTGGATATATTATTAGATAGTTACTCTGATTGTTTTATTGTGCAAATGTGAGTACTTGTCTCAGATTGTATCAAGATTGTAGGCTAGTGATCCAGCGAGCTTCGAGATGCCGGGATCGAGCCCACCTGTGACCGGGTGTAAAAAACTTGTAGTCACCTTTGTGTGCAGACTCTTTCAGTGTTGCCACAACCCCTAGTGTACAGTACACAACCCTGTGCACTTAAAATACCACGAATCCGTTGGTATATGACTAGATTGTGGCAACAAGAATACATGCAAACAACTTGTGGAGGGTACAGCTGCGCGTGCAGTAAACATGGACAAAGTACTGTGACTATAAGCCCCAGTCCACCCAGCTGTTGAAGGGTACCTCGTAAAGAAGGGAAAGTCGTAAGATCTTTGCAAGAGTGGCTGCAAGAGTTGTATGATCCCCAGGGAGTTGAGATTAAAAAACGATGTGTCGTTGATATTTCATTGACATCCAATGATCGAGGGAACAAAGTACCAGCGCCTTGAGCATGCACTAGTTACGTGGATATGTGCTTTATATTAATATCTTATGATGATCATTTGTAAACATTTAGATGGCTATATTTGTCATATTGGGTGGGTTTGGGTTTTTTGGGTTTTTTTGTTTATTGTTTTGTTTTTTAAATTAGTTTCCAATATTACATTATCACAGATATACAAAGCCGTGATGCATACAGCTGACAGTAATGCAGATACATGATGTACATGTATGATATCACTATAATATTAGATTCATATGCATGCACAAATCATTAGACATGAGCATTTGACAGGTTGTTGTGATAAAGCATTAAAGGTAGAAGTACATTTTATGTGAAAATTATAAAAGTAAATATGTAGTCATGTAATCTGCATGTTATTGAAGATGAAACATATTACTGAGAGTCAAAAAGTCTGTATCCAAAACAGATATCTTCACCGAAAAAAACAGACAGAAAATAAATAAAAGGAAACTCACAAAATTGCTATAAAATTTAAATAGGTCATTTGGACAAATTTAAATATTCCCTTTACCATTTAAGCAATAGATTCAAATGATGTAAGTACTACCTTTAAAAGTACCTAGTGGTTATGAGTTAAGTAAAGAAAATCTCCCATGATATACCGCCAATTTTTGTGAACAATATTTTTGAAAGGATAAATTATAAATTATTTTTAAACAATAACATATTTCATATTACAGTTAACACATATTTGTGGTACATTTGACCGTTTACATTACTGATGCTTGCAATCATCATGAACGTGTAACAAACATATTACTAATGTAAATAATGTACTTTTACGTCGATGTATTAGTGCAGAAAATGGAAGTCCCGCATATATACAAAGCAAATGTCAATTGCACTTACGAGCGAGTGAATATGACATCTGAATTATGGGTTTTCTACTTAGCGGGAGTTCATATAGTTCACATTGAAGCATGATTGATAAAACTTTTATTCGAGAGACATTTAATACAAAAAGCATGTTGAGAATAGCATAACATACATATCTCTTTTACAGTTTACAGTTTGGACCGTGATTAAGAGAAAGCCGTTGGGTCGTGTTGCTGACAAATCTTACCAGTATAGGTCTTGATTTCTCCTGGGGCGTGGTCGGCCGAAATGGGACTCTGTGACTTACGTCCATATCGCGGGGACTGACGTCGAGTCCAATGGATTCCGCGACTTTAAGTACCATAGCGTCGGTATTTTCTCCTTCTTCCTCAGGGATACCCGAGATGCTCAGGTTGTTATGGCGAGAGTAGTGGTCACTTCGGTCCAGTCTGTTCCTGAATAGTCTTACAGAGTTCAGAAACCCTTTCTTCTAATTGAGTGTTTATAGTAAGCAGGGATTTCATCTTCTCTCTAAAGATTGGCCTTATTTCTGTTGAACATATCATCGCCATGACGTCTTTGATGTGCAGTATAGTTAAAGGTTTGTCATTGAAAACGGCATCGTTGTTACAGTCATCTATGCTGCTGAATGTGATGAAATTACATTGTCGCTTTGCGTCGTCAGACTCGGGTGTGGACACGTCAGAAACGGATGCGGTTTCCCGCGGCCGGTGTTTTATCCATAACGAACAAGTTTTATATTTGCACAGAGAACATTTGAATTTATGTGTGGTGAGAGGTGCAAATGATGAAATAAGTAGTATTGACTTTTATCACACAGTTAGGCTCACGTTGGACATGGAGACAGTTCCTGGGTGGATTTTCGATGTTAAATACCTACAAGAGATAAAATGGTATGTGTATACGTACATACGAGGTATTTACGGTTAGATAAAGCACATAAAAATCATCAGAAAAGGTGAAAAATTATCATTTTCAAATTTCATGGGATGGAAATATACATTGTTGTTCGAAACTTAGCGACGGGGAGGGATAATTTTTCATTTCTGAGTCACACATGGAACGATTCGACCATGTCACATAGACATAAATCATTCAACCACGTCAACGCTAGTTATTATTGGCTTCTATCGTTTAGCCTGCATCTTGTTGTCTTATTACGTTTGTTGTTTTTCTTACATGTACATATATATGCTCTCTGCTTCATTCACCCGAGGAAGGAGTAAGGATATAATCCGCAACGTTGTGTTCCTCATAATAAAGAAGTTGACATCCAGAAAATATTATTCCGTATAGATCTACCGTTGAGGAGACATACCAGAAGATCAACCGTTTCCGGACAACTGCATTCAATATGCATGATACTGTCATCTGTGTTCCTGTGTGGTGTATTAATCATTGTCTATCCGGAGATCACTCGGATTGTGGTGACTCAGAAAGAAAATGCATCTATATTTTCTTGGAAACGTCCACGCATTGTCAGAACTATCACTTCCTCTTCTAGTATTGATGTGCAGATAGACTTAGATAGTGAAAATGAAACATACAACTTCTTATTTATTACACACAGCGACGAATTTGGGAAAATCAGTGCCTGCTTTATTCACAAAATACATTCTAATAACTGCTCTCTATCTCTCACCAGTGCCTGTGTGAAACAAAACAGAAGTTTTCACCTTTAGAGCAACCTTCAGATGCACAATCAACACATCTGTATCAGCTGATCATATCACAAATTGTGCAGCAGAAGGATTCCCAGCACCAACATGCAAAACGTAAAGAATGATTCTAGTGTCCACTCTGACACAGGCACTAGTGACAAACGAAGATTTCTGGATGTACAAGGTATCATGAAAGGGTCCACTCTGCTCAGTGTCCCGCCAACGTTTCATGCATTCTCAGGACGTGATACCACCAGTACCTTTGTCAGACGCTGCAAAGTTCTCCCCAATGAGCTTCTCAAATCTTACCCTGAATTTGCGGATGCCTTTTCCAAGATTGGACGTTCTGACGAGACAGATACTGACATGTTGAAGTCTTTGGAATCCCTTGTCTGCCATATGTATAGTCAGGTCATACGCAATGTAAATGACCCTTGCCACCAAATCTTCATGAAGAAGTTAAACCCAAGGGAGGACAGACTATTGTTATGAGAGTGTGTTATTTGTAATTTGTAATATCACATTGATTAAGCCAATATATCAGCCAATGAACTATATGGATAACATGTTCCGGGACATCAATTGGCAATAGTATTTTTGTCTGTCATCTAAGCACTTTAGAGTTGCCTGGCAATCTTGTTTATCTGGATATATTGCGTGTATTCCACATGATCAGCCAATAACATTCTGAGTGGATAACATGTTCCGGGACATAGAATGCTCGAGAAGTTTAAGACACTTGTGTGTCATCTAACTTTTCCTGGCTCTTTGTGGATGGATATATTGCGAGTAGGTATCAGCCAATGAACTATATGGATAACATGTTCCGGGACATCAATTTGAAGACACTTGTGTGTCATCTAACTTTTCCTGGCTCTTTGTGGATGGATATATTGCGAGTAGGTTTGGCTCTGATACTCACAATTTTTAATTTGCCTTAAGTCTTAATCCTGAAGGGTGTGACTCATGGGCCAATCTGGTAATGTTAACCTCTGAATAATGTTTGTCTCAAATTTCTTGTCAAGGACCGAACCAGTCTGGCGTTGATTTGGTAGTCAACTAGTATTTGACAGCCTTTCATGCCATATTCGCTTGTGAATAACATCCCTGTATCCCTGGTATCAGCATGTTTGAGAATCCGCGGTGGGTGGGGAGCAGGGTTGCCGAAAACGTTCCTTTTCATCATCTATCGTGACTGAGGCTGTTGATTATCTCCTCAAGAAACTCAAGTCATTTGCATCTTCAACGGCTGTATCTGGGACTTAGGCTAAAAGTAAAGTACGTCAGCTGTCGTCGTAGTGTTTCGTTTCTAGTGGTGTGAGAACGGAAACAGGAATCGCTCAATAGCGCTTACTCTGCGGGAGTCAATCGCTCTGTGCCAACATCCCATGTTACATGTCAGACTGAGCGGACGTGAGTCAGGTCAAAAAAGGCTGTTTTTTCAGCCGCTCTATCTACGTCAGCACTCAGCCCAATCACTCAGTCTGGATACCAAACGGAGGCCCTGAAAAAACACCTGAAACGTTTTCTTCAGAACCTTCAATTGTACATAATAAAATAGGAAAGAAAAGAAATTAAATAAAAAAAACAACCCCCTACCTTCCCGACCCCATCGGAAAATTAACTAAATTACCTCCTTGATGTACTTGGATAATATCTATTTGGTGGGATTTTTGCAATTACTATTATTCAATAAACTTTACCAGTATAACAGCAGTAACATGTTTGATGGATTGCTTTGCCAATATGTCTGCTTCAGTACACTTCTTGCTATGTTTTAACTTCGTTAGGTTAGTTCATTCGTTCGTTCGTCCCCCATCCAACACTGAAACATCCAGTGCTTGAACTGTCGGGTGGAAATTGTGAATATCGAACAACAGGGTCGAGGAGGAAAATGCATTGGAGATTTCAGAATAATATTTTGTGATTGAAGTAAGTTTGTATGAAGCAAATTTACTTTTATATCTTATATACTGTAGTCGTAGGACCAACGGGATGAAATATTCTGAGAATACAAGTTTGTCACTCAGTAAGATACATCACTAAAAGCATTTGTCATGAAACATTACAACCTGATTAGTGAATATAAAAGAAGCCTTAGGAAGAAAATACTGATACGTATATTTTGGTTTGAACTCTGGAATCGTACTTCCATTTTGTTACAACGTAATTCAAACGTGGAACAAAGACTGAAATGTTAAGGCATGTACAACCATGCCACGTTAGCTATTTGATCACCATTACGAGTTCAAAACCTAAATATTGAACATTAAACATGTGAACATTAAATGACATTTTTCAGTGCCCTTGTTTTTCTCAAAGGACTTTTAAGTGTTTATCTTCTTCAGACACTTTTTTCCATAAAGCCAACTCTTTGGTTGCCTAAAAAGAATTCAGAAGAGTAATACCCCCAGTCCACTCACGCGACATTGATAGATGTTTAACGAGCAAAATAACACAATTTTGAAAGAGTAGAAAATCGAATCTTACCACAGAGATTCCTCCCATCCACAACTTCAAAGTGTAAATGACACGGGAAAATATCAACTTCCTGAATGTAATCGTTTTTGCTTATTTTAAATTAAACAATAAATGTTCTGATGTTGTGTTTCGATCCATGATTCCCATATGAAATCTTTGATGAATGTTTGTCCCAGTGAAAAAGAAAATGCCTATTATCATACTACATTTACATGACGTGATGACTTTAAAAATACTTCCTTACGTGCACTTTCAAAACGATTATTTCATCTTACAATTCATAGGTAACTAGATAGAGGGTAACATTATAATAACACCTATGATTCTGCCAACGATCACTTGACTTAAACATCTGTCCATGTACATGTCGGCATCTTTGTTTTGACAGGAGGGCAAGCGTGGCGTATTTGCGAATTGCTCTGACCAGAGTTGGGTTCCTTGAGATACCAGAAACCTGTGATCTTAGGTTCGAAATCACAATGTTATTTATGTTCCCACGTTTGTCAGCGCCTTACAGGTGTTTTTCATCCCCCAAGGTGTCCTTAATCCGTTAAACGTTGAACTTTCCTCATACATCAGGTGTGATGTAACTGGAATAATGTTCAAACTCACTCACCTACCAGTATTACATGACTGTATATTTTGCACTTTCCTGATTAGAATGACGTAGTGCATGACGTCACTATTCTATTTCTATATGATGAGTATCGTTTTACAACGCAGTTACAAATATTTCAGACATATGATTGTGGCGGTGTATTCGGAACTAAACAAATTGGAAGCAAGGATAACGATCCATACTTATCGGTACATGAAGATCCAGGAGACGAACCAAACCAGGGGCGTAGCTACCATTATAAAAATAGCCCAGGTTTACACGTGATTGTTGCTAAAAAGGTTAGGCAAGCCCCCAAATACGATCTAAATATAAAGCTTTGCGACTGTCGGGCTGACACGAAAAACCTGGCTTGCTCCGCACCTGCAAACTCCCCGATTTTCTTTTGACTGTTCTCACCTTAAGTACGGAATGCTTTGGAGCTATAATTATACACCTAAATTCCCACAGATGTTCTGGTAAGTGAACATCCACAAATGTTTGTACGGCCCGTGAAGGTCCGGGTTAGAATAAACCTTC
This sequence comes from Haliotis rubra, assembly GCF_003918875.1. NCBI lineage: Eukaryota > Metazoa > Mollusca > Gastropoda > Lepetellida > Haliotidae > Haliotis > Haliotis rubra. The sequence continues at coordinate 397,066 of NW_025767516.1, forward strand.
AGTAACCCATGCTTGTCGTCAGAGGCGACTAACGGGATCGGGTGGTCCTGCTCGCTGGCTTGGTTAATACATTTCATCGGTTCCCAGTTGCGCAGGTCGATGCTCATGCTGTTGATCACTGGATTGTCGGGTCCTGACTAGATTATTTACAGACCGCCGCCATATAGCTGGAATATTGCTGAGTGCGGCGTAATACTAAACTTACAGACTCACTTTCTTTGTTTTATGCCGTGCCCCATGAATAGCTTTATATACGCGGTCGGTAAATCGATCAGTCAGTCCAATGATTGACATAATGAGCATCAATCTACACCACTGAAATACGATGATGTGGATCAACCACGTCAGCTGGCGTGACCACTAGGTACCGATAGCTGTCTGTCACTACACATAGGTTGCTGAAGACATAGGGCGGTGGGGTAGCCTAGTGGTTAAAGCGTTCGATCGTCACGCCGAAGACCCGGGTTCGATTCCCCACATGGGTAGAATTTGCAAGCCCATTTCTTCTGTCCCACGCCGTGATATTGCTGGAATATTGATAAAAGCGGCGTAAAACCATACTCACTCACGCACGCACTGAAGACATAGCCTTACGCAGATATTCTCAAGAACGTGCATTGAGAAATAAATTAAGTTATGCACATACGTTTATATGCAGATTTGACTAAGGTTTTTCATTCTAAGTGATCTTAATTCTTAAAGAGGCAGTCCCATGAGTATTACCAGGCCATATTAACAGAGCTTCCTTTCTACTAAAAATAGTTCAAGGTGTGGGTTTGGTTATAAAGGTCGCACCTCACTTGACTATAAGAATATGGATTACGCGTTAATATTCTAGTCGGTCACGACAAGAACCTTCAAGTACGGGGCTGGCATCAATCACACAGACAGTGATGATCGATAAAGCTAAGTGTTGGGGACGATACCCTCATACTGTTAATGCGGGGCGGCATCCAGCATTTGTTTACAATAATGCTTAATGTGTGTTTCCTTGGAGAAGCTTTTTTCACTATCAATTATGCGCGCGTCCTCGGAACAGATGCGTGAATATGATACAGATAAAGCATAATTAGAATGCATGTGTCATGAAAACAATATGTGTCAGTACCGTTTATTAAACAGTGCCATCAATCCATTCTGCAAAGATGTAACAGTAGTGAGTGAGTGAGTATGGTTTTACGCCGCTTTATCAATATTCCAGCAATATCACGGCGGGGGACACCAGAAATGGGCTTCAGTCATTGTACCCATGTTGGGAATCGAACCCAGATCTTCAGCGTGACGAGCCAACGCTTTAACCACTAGGCTGCTACACCGCCCCTGTAACAGTAGTAGTAGTAGTAAAAGAAGTAATAGTAGCAGCTGCCTTGGCGTAAGTAGTAGTAGTAGTAGTAGTTACAGTAGTAGTAGTAGTAGTAGTAGTAGTAGTAAAAGAAGTAATGGTAGCAGCTGTCTTAGGGTCAAAAGTAGAAGTAGTAGTAGTAAAAGATGTAACGGTAGCAGCTGCCTTGGGCGTAAGTAGTAGTAGTAGTAGTAGTAGTAGTAAAAGAAGTAATGGTAGCGGCTGCCTTGGCGTAAATAGTAGTAGTAGTAGTAGTAGTAGTAGTAGTAGTAATGGTAGCAGCTGCCTTGGCGTTAGTAGTAGTAGTAGTAGTAGTAGTAAAAGAAGTAATGGTAGCAGCTGTCTTGGCGTAAGTAGGAGTAGTAGTAGTAGTAAAAGAAGTAATGGTAGCAGCTGCCTTGGCGTAAGTAGTAGTAGTAGTAGTAGTAGTAGTAGTAGTAAAAGAAGTAATGGTAGCAGCTGCCTTGGCGTAAGTAGTAGTAGTAGTAGTAGTAGTAGCAGTAGTAACAGTATTATTATTAGTAGTAGTCGTAGTAGTAGTAGTAGCAGTAGTAAAAGAAGTAATGGTAGCAGCTGTCTTGGCGTAAGTAGTAGTAGTAGTAGTAGTAAAAGAAGTAATGGTAGCAGCTGTCTTAGGGTCAAAAGTAGAAGTAGTAGTAGTAGTAAAAGAAGTAATGGTAGCAGCTGCCTTGGCGTAAGTAGTAGTAGTAGTAGTAGCAGTAGTAACAGTATTATTATTATTAGAAGTAGTAGTAGTAGTAAAAGAAGTAAAAGAAGTACTGGTAGTAGCTGTCTTGGCGTAAGTAGTAGTAGTAGTAGTAATAGTAAAAGAAATAATGGTAGCAGCTGTCTTAGGGTAAGAAGTAGAAATAGAAGTAGTAGTAGTAGTAAAAGATGTAATGGTAGCAGCTGCCTTAGCGTTAACAGTAGTAGTAGTAGTAGTAGTAGTAGTAGTTAAAGATGTAATGGTAGTAGCTGCCTTAGCGTTAACAGTAGTAGTAGTAGTAGTCAAACATGTAATGGTAGTAGCTGCCTTAGCGTTAACAGTAGTAGTAGCAGTAGCAGCAGCAGCACTATAAGCAGCCGCAGTAGCTGCATTAATACTAGCAGGAATAGGAGTAATAACAGTAGTAATAGTGGATGAAGTGGTAGTAGTAGTGGTAGAGGTAACATCAGCAGCAGCATCCTCACCATTACTATCATTTACGTTTATATCATCGCCGTCATCACAATCGCATCTTGTCTCACAACACAGGGCTACAAACCGATATTCCAAGACTGGCTCAGCTGATAAATTGAACTGGCGTTATTGGGTCTCTGGTTATATTTTCTTAGCCCAGTCGTGGCGAGTCGTCGATGTGACACCTCGCGTCTTTAGGTATCAGTCATGTCAATAACGCGTGCATGACGTTGAGCGCGGTGACAGGAGGTGTCAGTCTTCTGGTCACATCCATCATCACTTTACTCCGAGTGGAACCAGGTCTCGCTCAGAAGCTGCTACATCGATCACAACGGCTCTGTCCAAACAATACGTCCTGAACGTTCTGTCCAGGCAGCTTATTGACGTCTGTGTAGGTTGTATATTATTCAGAACGTCATAATGATATCATCCATATAACAGTAACACAATTTGCTCGATAGTGTCTCGTCGGATTACTTCCCGTGCTCCCCAAAATATCTGAAAGTTATGGAGCTACCTTTCTGTCGAGTGAGTGAGTGAGTGAAGCCTCATGAGCACTTTTTGCATCTACTCGCGACTAGCAAAACAAATATTATCCTGTATAAACGAATATAGAAAAAACATGATGACGAAGAGCACTAACAATTATTACAGTAAAAGGATAGAACTTTTACTCATTATTTTAAATTTATATCTAATATCATACAGTTTAATATCCTTCAAATATGATAAAATTAGATGATGATAAAAAAAATGGAAGCGGTGTTGTTGATGGATGAGACTACTCAAGTGTATGATGCCAAGATGTTTTTCGAGTAGATTTCCAATAGTAAGTGGGTGCGTTTAGTTTCACGTCGCTTTTAGCAATCTTAAAGCAATGTCACGGCGGGGGACAGACGAAAGGGGGCTTCAGATATCGTACCCCATCGAACCCAGGTCATCGGCGCTTTAACCACTAGACAACCAACAATACTTATGGATTTGAAACAATAGTTGTGACAATATCCTGTATATATACTTGTTTCATCAGTATTACAGCTGTACGATGTTGTTTGTAAACAAATCGAGTCTGGACCAGACACTTCAGTGATTGTCAACATGCGATACTATGACACCGTGCGATACGATGAACGATAAGAATGACGATGGGCCACTTTGTTCAGGAGAGTCCTTTCCCATTTTGTCACAAACTTTGTTGTGTGGAGATGAATGAAATGACTCGTTGAAATGACAATGTTTATTGTTGACCTTTTGATTAAAAGCCTTGAACTCCACACAAGACACGATTAGCAGTCAGTAAAATACTTTCTGATACTTTTCTTTTGGTATATCCTAGGTGTCTGGAAATGACGTCGAAATGACGTTTGAGTCGTTTGAATTGCTGAACCTATGCGATTCACTCACAGATTTGTCTGTCTCTACAGACTTCCGCCATCCACGAAGAATGGTTTGTTGAGGAATTCGCTACAGAGGAATACAGAGACTAAGAAGTTTATGAAACTCTTAGAATCACATGATTTACGTCAACGTGTTGATGCTGGAACACACTGGTCTGGGCACATTATGGATTGCTTCCTAATTAGAGAACCAAACTCTGTCGTTTCTAATGTAACGGTTGACAATAAACTAATGTCTGATCACTTCTTCATAAAACTGTCAGTTACATGTGAAAAGCCTGTCACATCTAAGAAGTATGTCACTTGTCGGAATATTAAGAAGACTGACAGAGAGGAGTTTACAAAAGATCTTGTAGAATCAAGGTTGATATCTGAAAGCCCCTCTGACCTGGAAATTCTATGTGAGTGTTATGAAACGACCTTGAAACAGCTGTTGGTTAAACATGCTCCTAGCAAGATGAAAATGATATCTGATAGACCGTGGTATACAAAGGAAATAAAGGCAGCCAAAGCAGGTCGTCGCAAAGCAGAGAGAACATGGCAAATGTACAAAGAATCCAGAAACGTAGTTGCTAGACTGATCAAGAATTCGAAATCAGACTATTGTCAGACTCGAATCAGTGAAGCAACTTCTCCGAGCGCTCTGTATAACTTTATGTTCTCTCTAATGGGCAGAGAAAACAAGAAAGTGTTACCTGATTGAGCAAGCCATGAAGTCTTGGTGTCAGATTTCAGCAGTTTCGTTCTGGACAAAATTGAAACTATCAGGATCGAACTTGACTCTGCTGACCAAATCCCAGAATTCAATGATGTCAATCCCCCTACAGAAGCAAGATTGGACACACTTGAACCTTTCTTGGAATCTGACTTCATCACGACCTTGTTAAAGACAGTGTACCTACATCATTCAAGAAAGCACTTGTGAAACCGCTTCTGAAGAAGAAGGGACTCGATGAGAACATTTTCAAAAATTATCGACCGGTTTCAAATTTATCTTTCCTGTCAAAAAATCCTCGAGAAAGCAATGAAAATACGTCTGACATCCCATCTTGAAGCATTTGGTCTTTATGATAGATATCAGTCGGCATATAGAGCCTGTCATAGCAGGGAAACATGTCTGTTAAGAGTTTCAAACGATCCACTGCGCTCTACAGATAAGCGGAACCTAAATCTGCTATTGCTATTCGACCTGACAGCGGCATTCGACACAATCGATCATGACAAGTCATTCAACTGCCTTCAGACACGAATGGGATTATCCGAAACTGCTTTCAAGTGGTTTGAATCCTATCTTCATCATAGATGCCAATCAGTGGTCATCGATAAAGCCTCATCAGATCAAGTTCCCCTTAACTGCGGCGTACCATCAGGGTTCGGTCCTTGGACCGATCCTATTCACCCTATATACAGCTTCTCTTTGTTATGTCATCGATGCGCATGACGTTGCTCATCACTCGTACGTTGATGACACGCAGCTACACAAATCATTTCCCGACCGAGATACCACTACAGCACTTAGTGACCTTGAACACTGCACATCTGCGATAAAATCCTGGACGGTGACTAACAAACTTAAGTTAAACGACAGTAAGACAGAGGTTCTTCTTGTGGGTACAGACTCCAAACGAAACTATATCTCTGAATCTTCGCTTCGTATTGGAGACTCATTAATACCATTCTCTGATGCTATTAAGATTTTGGTGTCTTTCTAGACTCGAATATGACAATGGACAAGCATATAGAGCACACCTGTAGAATGTGCTTCTACCACCTGAGAAGTATTGGCCAGATTAGACATTAGACTCAGGAAGCCAGTTAGTAAGGTCTCTGATTCCGTCCAGGATTGACAGGGCAACAGCTTGCTTATCAACATAAGGCAAGATCTACTAATGAAGCTTCAGAGGGTACAAAATGCCTCAGCTCGGTTAATTCATCGCTGCAAGAAAATATCCAACATAGCACCAATATTGATGAATCTCCAATGGCTCCCAGTACAAGCTAGAATCGAGTTCCAAGTGTTATCCCTGACCTACAGCTGTTACCATGATGTTGCACCAGGATATCTGAAAGAACTTCTTCAGAAATATACTTCAAGCAAAAATCTGAGATCCAGTTATCAACCTCTATTTACCATCCCCAAGATCAATCTCAAATCCTTCGGCCAGAGATCATTCTCATTCTGTGCTCCTTCTCTCTGGAATTGTTTTCCTTTTGATATCAAAATCTCCCCATCCTTAGCTGTCTTTAAGTCCAAATACTAAACCTATTTCTTCTCCAAGTACTACCCTTGATACCTGCGCTTTGCGCAACCGCAACGGATGGGAAATAGCGCAATATAAATGCACTTACTATTATTATGACAAAAACAGGTAAACCTTTTGAAATGGGATTTGTGTCATTTCATCATCAGTGTTTCAGAAGGATCTGTCCTCAGTAGATTAGGAGCATCGTAGACCTGGCCCCGATTTCTAGAAACAAACTTAAGTTTTTACTCAAATTTCAAACTGAGTTTGACAAGTTGAAACAGCTGAATTTGTGACTCAACTGCATTTGTAAAATTAAAAAAAAGGGAAAACAACTTAAGTAATCTATCTACCAAACTCAGATTGTCTACTATGTTTGAGTTAAATATCGATTTCAGTCCATTCTGGGAAATGCATTGTCCTGTGTTTTCTCAAATTTGAGGAAAAAGTCTAACTTAAGTCAAAACTCAGACTTAAGTTTGTTTCGAGAAATCGGGGCCTGGAGTACATTTGCTCAGTGCCGACGAGACTGCGCGTGTAAGCATGCAAATGAATGGTTGCGTCATTAGGTGCCACTGTATGATGTAATATGTATGTTTATCAAAGAATGGCGTCTTCAAAAGCTGATATAGGAACGCTTGTATATGTTACTAGTACTACATACTAGTTTTCAGGGACGTAGCTACCATTTTTAAAAAAGCACGGGGCTTACACATGACTTTTGCTAAAGAAGACCATGAAAGTTGGGCAAGACCTCAATACTGTCTTAATATAATGCTTTGCAACCTATCGCCTGGTTTTATTTTAGAAATCTTGTGTTGTATTTAGAGAATAACCAACTCGATACGAGTGATTACGGGAAATATGCCCGAGTTGAAATAATGTTCACAGTGCCGAGCCTTACCCATAATGTAATTTAAAAGGAAGAATCACGAAATAAAGAACACCCGCAGACAGGACTTCAAACAGCTGATTCGTATTCATGCGCCTATCAAACCTAACTTCTCCAGCGGTAATAACATAACTACGCCATGGAAAATGGTACCTCGTAAAATCGCTTCAAAATACAACAGAAATATTTTTTTATGGAATAATTTATAAACATTTGTTAATATGATAAAAATGATCATGCAATATCATTGAACTTAATACCAGCAAAAACGTTATTTGATCAAGTAATTAAGTGCCCCGGAACATCGTTCATTCACAGAATGACGTGTGTCTGGTGACGGGTGACGGTGTAGTGTTGAAACATACTTTGGCAAAAACCTGTCAATTTTGGGGAAAGTCAACGGTTGGGAAATCTAAAAGAAAACCATCCCACGAATACATCTCGAAAAAGTTTCCTGTCAAGAAACTCGACAAGTTTGAAGATTAAACAACATTTTGTTCTGTGGAAGGCGTGTTACAGTCACGGCATTGGTCCCAGTAGAGTACAGCAGTTCCAAGAAGGATGACTCTAACCGAATTCAAGTCAATGGGAAGAAAACACCTTTTTGGAGCAGATGGTTGACTGACAGACGAGTCATTCGAGATGTTGGAGTGGAATGCACCACCATAAATTGGACCTGAGAATAGTCACATGTACAGAAAGAAGATTTACGGCATGCTACAAAAACTGTGACGTTCGATGGCATGGACGCCGACTCACTTGTCACACTTTCAGGTAACAACTTTAGTCGGTATCTTGCTGCTTCTATTTCCCCGAATTCAGTTTTAACAACAAACAGGTTGTAGGAATTCAATGACTGTAAAATTCTTATCACTATCATTAGGGCACCGTCAACTTGAACTAGATCATTGACCTTGATCGGGGTTAGCTTAACGGCGGCCATGTTTTGTTTTTTTTAAGGTTATTTATTTTAAGAAGACTACTATTTATAACGCAATTTCATTCCAAATTAATCCTGTCTAATAAAAACAGTATTCACATTATTTAACCTTCATGTTTTCTTTTTTAAATCTCGGATTGTGTGAGCACAGCACATTCTAATCATCAATGAAACGGTAAAATTTGTCAATGAACGTGGATCATGAAAAGTAGTTCCGTCAACCAATCATATTTCTTCTCTGCTTAGCTGACCAATCAACGTTGAGAATCACTGAAAAGCACATGTGCGAATATCACAAAAATTATCACCTGTGTATCCTAGCCCGTGTGGGTAATAAACAGTAGTACATACCGATGAAGATCTGGGCTAGAATTGTTTTTCAGTAACCCATGCTTGTCGTAAGAGGCGACTAACGGTCGTCTGGACTCACTGACTCGGTTGACAAATGTCAACGTATCAGAGCTGCGTAGAAAGATGCTCATGATATAGATTGCTGGATCCTATGGTTGACATATGTCATCGGTTCCCAATTGGGCATATCGATGCCAATGCTGTTGATCACTGGATTGCCTGGTCCAGACACGATTATTACAGACCCCCGCCATATAGCTGGAATATTGCTGAGTGCGGTGTTAAATAACAAACCAACAAACAGTAGTACATATGTTTTCGGTACTACTTGTGCTGTATACGAATGGATTATTGTAATATATATGCTCTTTATGGTAGAATACGTTTTATACAGAAGTACCTGCTTTGCATATGATTGAACAGGCATTCATGTCGTATAAAGTATATGTTTTATGCAGTAGCCCATAGGTTGTATACGGTTGTGCAGGATTTCCTCGTTGAAGCTTCAAGAATCACACCTCCAGGTTATATACATCTGCCACATCATTTAGAAGTTATTCTTGGTCGGAATTGTACAACATTCCTGAAAAAGACAGAAACGATGTGGAAAATCAAATATAAATATTACCAAAATATCTATCCAAGTTCTTAATGTTCTGGGACGGTGGGGTAGCCTATTTGGTTAAAGCGTTCGCTCGTCACGCCGAAGACCCGGGTGCGTTTCCCCACATAGGTACATTGTGTGAAGCCCATTTCTGGCGGACGTCTCCACAAACAATCCTTGTCGTGTACATGAGCCAGACATGTATTCAGTGATGTTTGCCAACAAGGACATGTCTAATCCACATCACTCTGTCATGATGACGATGTATGATTAAATGGGACAAACACAGTCTATTTCTATAGGGGCGGTGGCATAGCCTAGTGGTAAAAGCGTTCGATCGTCTCGCCAAAGACCCGGGTTTGATGCCCCATATGGGCACAATGTGTGAAGCCCATTGCTAGTGTCCTACGCCATGATATTGCTGGACTATTGCTAAAAACGGCATAAAACCTAACTCACTCACTAACTCACTCTATCATCTGTGAAGGTCTAGATACATTTAAACACAAAGCTGTATTTATTGTGCTACCTTTTGACAACCTTTTGTCACAATGTGTGTGTGATACGGCTATGTGTTTCTGTTTACTCCATCTCCATCGAGACACAAAGCACCTGTCTCACCTGCTACACATGCCGTCATGAAGCAGGCCATCTGCCCAGTGATGTTGGCCCTGACGACATACTTGTTGATGACCCCCTTCCTGCTGGGTGCCAACGCAGTGAGGATGCCCATAGTCACGCCAACAGCACCGATATGATTCATTCCACACATGGCGTACGTGCCTATAACTTCTGAACGCCTCTGAAGATGAAGGACACAAACAGTGAACGAAAACCGCCTCCATACCCTCCCACGATACCTGGCGTAATGGTTTATGTGTTACCGGTAAATTCTTAAATGTTATCAACTGTATATCTTGCTGTGTAATTGATAATTACATGTACACTCAGAAGGCACTTGGTCCCAGTTTCTTTAGATGTCTAAATTACTCACGAAGAGTTGCGGACCTTGGGCAATGCATAACCTATTGATGATGAATGAGTGAATATTGCTTTATGCCCTAACAGTAGTCGTATAGATATTTACGTTTCATGTTCATATCGTTTTTGCTCTGTGTATGTTTTTGGTTTCTCAGAACAATACTCGTTCTCGTGGGTTCCATCTAAATGATGAACTTCTCAGATCAGATCAAGCCAAAGCGTAATTATGCAATTAAAAGAAAGATGAAAGCGTTGTTAAAACCGACTCACACAATCATGCTGCGGTTTGTTACGTAAGTCTGTGAAGGCATGGGATACACTGACAGTGTTCTTAATGCGCACTCTAAGCCAGAGGGCTCGTGAACAATTTCATCAGTTATGAGAGCTTGCGTTAAGGCCCTTATGAACAATACTTCAGGTGTATCATGGTTTCATCACATAGGAAACCATGAGGAAATGCAGATCGTAGATGATCATCATTTTCTTGAAAATTATGTGGACCAGACTCAGCTGAGGAACCATAAATCTAGGATTCGAACTCAGCTAGCAGTAGAATAGAACCAGACCTGTACCATCCAGATGTAAGTTAGATGAGGAAAAAATACAGATGTTTTTCACATCCACACTGATATAAACTTACACCCATCCAAACACCAAACTTACGTATACTAAATTGGCTGCTGCAATGTATCACTAAGTCATTCAGACATGGTTGACAGATACGTCTATCGTTATGATATAATGTTGTGTCCATATATAGTATTGGTTTGACTGATAAAAGAGTTTAGCATCATTGGTCATCATGTTAACTTGCCACAGGATAGCCGTCAGGTAAGTGTGTTCTATAATTGTTATGTGCCGTGGAACAGATGATAGGCGACATTTGTGCACTGGGTGCTGTCAGTCCAGCGGTTCGGGTCCTACATATGTCCCGGTTTTGTCGGTACAAATCTTCAGTATCCACTTTGAAGCAGTACATTGGTGGGATAAACTGACGACACAAAACTGGACACTGATCACTTCCTGGTTGTACCGTAACTGATAAAACGAGAATATGTAACCATTTCAGTCGGAGAAAAAAGTGTTGGCCTCATTGTGTTTCTGGCCACTCACTGTTATTGCCATGAGCTTTTCACCATCAAGCATATTCTGCTTGAATGCATGGACTTATCGCCTGCAATACAAACCACACAAGGATCCAGACCTAACTTTAGATGGTACTCCCATCAAGGTAGTAGAAGAGGCCAAATTCCTTGGACTCATATTCGACCGCCACCTGACATTCTTACCACACATAAAATATTTGAAAACAAAGTGCTTGAAGGCTCTAGACTTGCTAAAAGTGGTTTCAAATACAGAGTGGGGAGGGGATCAGACCACCCTCCTTCACTTGTACAGATCATTAGTTCGCAGTAAACTAGATTATGGCTCCATTGTCTACGGTGGAGCCTGCAAAAGCAATTTAGAAAAATTAGACTCTATCCACCACCAAGGACTGAGGCTCTGCCTGGGAGCTTTTAGGACCTCTCCGGTAGACAGTCTATATGCAGAGGCCAATGAACCTTCCCTTGAACAACGCCGCATTAAACTCTCACTGCAGTATATCACTAAATTACGTTCAAATGAGCCCAATCCAGCATACAATTGTGTTTTCAACCCGCTCTATGAAAACTTATTTTCTAAACTGCCAAGCCTGGTTCCACCACTTGGAATCAAGATCAAACCACACATAACTGCAGCTAAAATTGATCTCGACATCATTGCACCATACCGACTTCTGTCCTCACCACCATGGCAAATGGTGAAACCACAGGTCGACCTTACCCTCACCAAACTCAAAAAGTCTGAAACAAATCCCTTGGTGTTCCAACAGGAATACAACCAGTTACGTTCTAAGTATAACTCTCACAGATCCATTTTCACAGACGGATCCAAGGACGATGGCCAAGTTGCCAGCGCTACAGTAATTGGAGCCAAGACTGTTTCCTCTAGGATCCCCGACAACAGTTCCACTTTCACCGCTGAAGCCAAAGCTATCTTCTCAGCTTTGACCTACATTCAACATCGTATTTACAGATTCATTATCCTGCCTTCAAGCCCTTCTAAACGTGACTTCAAGTCACCCAATCATCCCGGACATATTAGAACTGTACAACGACCTTTCTACTGGACAATATGACATCATCCTCTGCTGGTTGCCGGGTCACGTCGGCAAAGCAGGTAACACTAAGGTCGATGCTGCAGCAAAAGCAGCTCTCGAAAAGCCCCTATCTCCACTGCTAATCCCGTACAGTGACTTCAAACCCACTATCAAAAGCTATACTCGGGACCTGATGCAAAAAAGGTGGGACACTCAAGTAGGAAGAAACAAACTCCATGAATTGAAGCCAACAATCGGTTATACCTACTTGGGTTGTCAGTCAAGTCGAGATGAGGTAATTTTACGACGATGTCGCAGTCAAGCATATTCTGCTTGAATGCGTGGACTTATCGCCTGCAAGGGACTCACATTATGATGCAACAAACCTAAAAGATCTGTTCTCCCACGTGAGCGCTCATCTGATAGTGAACTACCTCAGGGAAGTTGATCTGTGCCATAAATTGTAACTGTGAAATGTAACTATCATAAATTGTAACTGTGAAATGTGACTAATAGATTGCCTGCCTTTAAATCTGATATGTTTTTAAAATAAAACTCATTCTGAGTATGTACTTACAATGTTTATTAATGCAAACTTGTTCTCGTCACTATATGGCTGGAATAATGCCGATGTGACGCAAAACCCAACTCAACTCAACTTAACTGTTATTACCTCAGTATTAACTAGCAAGAGCCACAGCTTCCCAGTGACCTACACTTGTCCGGCTGACAGTTGTTCTTCAATACCATACACCCGTTCGGAAAGCAATAGCTGACAAGGATTCAGTACGTGTCCGGATCAGCATATACTCACTGTCAGTATTTACTGATACATGTAAAAGATTCCATCGATCTAAACATACTCATTGTTTTCCCCAATACATGGAAATGATTTTGTAGGTCACAATATACTTACTGTACGTGTTCGTTCATACACGGTGGTTTGTCATACTTACTATGGCCATCGCTCCATTGATATGATCACTATATTTCTTTACACACAGTAACATTAGTGAGTGAGTGAGTTAATATTTAACGTCACATCGGCAATATTGCAGCCATATCGTGACGAAAACAATTTATACAATAAAAAGTGAAATGAGAACATTTGACATTGAAATGGAATATATGTACGTTATAAAAAACCTGTCGACGAAGGACAGTAATACAACTAGAATATCACAATTACAACTAAAACTAGTATGGAGAGTTAAAACTGATTTGGACAGTACAATATAAAAACAAGCTATGGATCGCCAACACCAGAAGGTACATCACCATACCAGGGACCATGGGGACTTACAGTACCTTCGCTACCTGCATGGACCCTACTTGGATTTACACCATCCCGTCAGCGGCTGGCGATTGAAAGAAATGTTAGCCAAATTTAAATGACAAGAATGGTACGTTTAAAAATCGTTTGACTTTGAACATTTAGGGACTTACGTACCCTCTCAGGAGGACAATAATTTTACACTACTTCAACCCCCGTTGAGGGTACAGCCACTAACAATCTCAGTTACTAATCTAAACTACCAATAATAAAATATGTATCTATTTACAAATCAGTTAACAAGTTTAATTCTTTTAAAAATGCAATAATTAAATGAGAACTTAACATTAATGAAGATATACTCGGTATTCCTCCATACAGAGTTCTGTTGGTCAGGGCGTAAATCCTGCTGTGAAATCATGTAGGAAGCAAATGCACTGTAAGTCCCTTTGGTTCTCCAGTAAGGTGGTCAAACTTCGGTTGTTGGCCTGGTTTTAATTGGGAAGAATGAATCTTTTGAATCTACTGTCTTCTTTTTTTAATTATGGTCAGGTTGGTGTTATTTTAAAACTGTGATCCTACCTCAACTATTTTACTGTCCTTTGTCGACAGATATTTTAAAATGATTACCATGTTCCCATCGCTATATGGCTGAAGTATTGCCGACGCGATGTAAAATTTTAACTCACTCACTCACTCTGTTGGTCAGATATACTCACTGTGAGAAATCCTCCAAACAGGCTTCTGTTGGTCGAGATATACTCACTGTGAGGAATCCCCCAAACAGGCTTCTGTTGGTCAAGATATACTCAATGTCAGAATTCCTCCATACAGAGTTCTCTTGGTCGAGCTATACTCACTGTCGCTACTCCTCCGTAGTGTTCTGTTTCTCAAGATATACTCACTGTGAGAATTCCCCCATAGAGAGTTTTGTTTTACAAGATGTACTCACTGTGAGAATTCCTCCAAACAGGCTTCTGTTGGTCGAGATATACTCACTGTAACTACTCCTCAATACAGTGTTCTGTTTCTCAAGATATACTCACTGTGAGAATGCCTCCATACAGAGTTTTATTGGTCGAATCCAGAATGATGTCAGCTCCCTCCCAGTGCCAGCTTCCGTTTGATGACGTCACATACTCCTCCAGATCCACACGGTTCAGCACCAATTTACCAAACTCACGAAATCCCACAAATGAATTTGCGAATATCTTGATCCCTAGAAGTTCTCCCATCTTGAACATATCCGAACTCGAGAAACCCATGAGGTAGGTGAGTGGGTAAAAGAGGTATGAACAAAAAGTCTGAAACATTGGATATTTTAACCGTGATTGCTGTAATATCCATGCATGTGGATCAGAGTGACTAAAATATAAGATTGACATAACATCTACGTATTCGTATAGGTAGAAGTCCATAAAATAGATGATCGATATGACACATAGCTTCTTTAGAGGCATTTACGAGTTGGAGCAGTACGGAAGGATAAACATATATGGATGAGCAACTTCTTACAATGAGATCAACGATTCGGTGTAGGTTCTAACACCGTCATTAAGCAAGTAGCGATCATCACAGATATAACAGAGAGTGAATGAATGAGTTAATATGTAACGTCACATCGGCAGTATCTCAGCCATATCGTGACGAAACCAATTTAAACAATTAACAATGAAAACATTTTGGAGAGTAAAACCTGTCGACGATGGACAGTAAAACTACTAAAATATCACATATATGAACATAAAACTAGCATGTCAAACTAAAAGATTTTAATTAAAGAACACAATACTATATAAAACACGAGCTATATATCGCAGATGTAACAGAGAATAGAAAACAGACAATATATTCGTACAAAAGCGTTAAGACAAATGTATCCGCAGTAACATATATGTATGGTATATAGCGTGTGATATCAGGAGATGGTAGGGCATTGCGACTTTGTAGGTCAACACTGTGTGGACATATGCTAATGCGTTTCCTCAAGACACGAGTATACAGACATAATGAGTAATGTTTCAACTTTGTGGCTGTATCCCACGCTGTTTCTGAATACATCATGATTACCGAGTTGATATCATAAGGACAATGTTTCACAGTGTATTAATGCTTATCTGAAGTGTCTTGGAATGATTCACTGTTCATATATCACATATCACAATAAAGGATTAAACCCAAAATTTAAGCAAAATAGGAAACAAACACCTTCTTTCAAGTTTTGTAGACTGCGAATGTTTCGATATGTAACTGACAACAGCAACAATAGTAAATCTATATTCATCTGGTATCTATATATCAACAGTTTCAGTCAAAATTGAACACTAAAAACCATCCTCGGAAAGATGAGAACTAATCTCCTACAAACTAGGCTGGTTGTCCAAGACGACCTCACGGATAAGTCGTCGTCGAGTGGGTCGTTGCTCATTACATCCACCAGTGGCTGGTACAGACGGAATTTGCTATACGTCTCAGTGATATGATATTGATGATGCTGAGTTGAAATATCCTACCGTAAATGAGACGCCCTCGAAACCAACCCTGCCTCCGAACCACATCAAGGCCGTATCAATGAACTCTATGGCGGCGATGAAGATGATCTGGTTGACCACGATTGTGGCCACAAGCGCGATGCCATCAAAAGCTCCCACTGACAACGCCTCCAGCACGTTTCGGAACTTGCTGCAAAAAAATTTATTCACAAACCAATAGTGATAATACCTGATAATACCTGCAATTACATAGTCATCCCCATCGTACACTTGGTATAACACGGATGCATAATTGCACATCACCATTTTCCTCTCAGATAGTTTACATTTCGATACATCATCCTCAAGTTTGCCATTAATCTTTTGAGAAGCTATTCTCTAACACCAAAGCCGTGTGGCACCAACATATGCAATCAACCAGATCTCCATGATTTACAAGTAAGAACTAAAACATTTTACAACTTTTTTCAAAACAGGACATTCAAGTTGGCCATGATTATGCATCTGGGTACAGTTTTGGATTCATGCACTTATTAAAGCTAGCATACCTACAGTTTCATAATGACGGGCAGAGTCTGCATCTGTTTCAGTGTTGATGTAACCTAACACAAGTCTTGGACTAACACAGCTGTAACCATTCTTGGAAGGTATAAACATAACATACATATAACTTTGCAAACTTTGTACAGTTTGGTTTTACAAAGGACAACATACTACTTCCCCACATTTGAGAATTTGCATCTGTTTCTGTTTTTATGTTGGTATAGTTTTTGTTTTTGGTTTTTCTTATTGCTCCCAAAGTGATGAGTACAAAAACATGATGAGTACAAGCATATTTGGTATAAACAATTCCGTGCAGAACAATGTTGGTATAAATAGTTGTATGCCTATACCTGTGATACCTACCCTACTGTTTTATTGTCCTGCGTAGACATGCGATGAATAATAACAAACGTGTTGTCATCGCCATATGGCTGCAATATTACTCATGCGATGTAAAACTTAAACTCACTCACTCACTCTAAGGCTTTGTATCTTTTCACCAAATGCTTGCATCAACACAATTTGATATTGATCCCTCTATACCTGCCCATGACATAGTGCCATCCATTCTGCTATTCGGGGCGATTTCTTATCAACATGGAAATAGTGTCACCAGTAGAGCGTTTCATTTGACACCCTGTATACTTTTCATTGTACAATCGGCTCCCATATGTAATGCACTAATCCAAATGAGAAAATAAACGCTGGTTAGTGCCTTGTATGAAGCAAAACATGTTCTTGTTGCAATGAGAGAAATCATAAGTCCCAAAGCTCATCCACAGCCATGTACTAAAACATTTCACACTGAGGTACAAGAATGAATGAATGAATGAATGAATGAATGAGGAACAAGAATGAATCAATGAATGAATCTTTTTGACCTGGGACGCGGAAAGGGGCCGTTGGACAGTTGGTGAATCGTTATGCTTTAACAGTGTGGCTGCTATTATGAACCTTTCAGACCAATTGCCTGTATTGGCATGTATTGAATGAAAGGCATTTTTTTAGTTTCTTTAGTACTTGATGTAACCAATGTTTCTGTTCAGGTGTGAAAAAAGACTTACATGGGTATTTTTTAAACATGGTATACACTAGACGTCAAAAGAAACGTTACCCTCCTACCTTTATGAATTCCTTAAAAACTATCAAAGATGTTTTAGAAGGTTTTAGTTTACAAGAAAGCGTAACAACACAGCTTTACGCAAATCACGAAAACAATTCTCAAATACATTCATATTTGGGTGAAATACATCTTTTTCAGAAGAGATAAATTGTCCTATATTCTTCCATGCCAAAATAAACCAATAATAGTGATTTTGATGTCCAAAGGAAAGGTTGAAATATAATTCAGCTTTGGGACAATGATAAACCATTTATAGTCACCATTTTTCAACTATTTAAACAAGAAACCACAGTTGTAGACTTTGTAAAATTGTAAAATAATCATTGCTATGATTTCTGTCTTTTAAAACATTTTCTGATGATATGCATTAGTGAAAACAAGTAAAACATGTCTATGATATTGTGAAAAAATGTTTAGGAACATCTACAATTATCTTTGCTAACATGTTTGCTTGCAAAGTAACATTTTTCCATTTCCATTTTACACATAGCAATATCAATTGCCAAAACGCAGCAATATTCAAACAGTATTTACATCCATTTCTATTGTAGAATGATTCTATAGGGTATAAAGAGAGCCTAGAAGACATGATATGATACACAAGTACGAGAAATATGCCACGAGTAACAGTTGAAGGGAGAGAAAGAGCCACTCGGATGGTGCAGATGGGGTCGACATACAATGCTGTTGCCAACGCCCACGGATGCCACCGTATCACGGTTATAAGACTTATTCAGGGCTTCAGACAGACTGGGATCACCGTTGACAGACCAAGAAGTGGACGTCTACGCATCACAATGCCAGTTGAAGACAGGTACCTCCGTCATTAAGGAAGAAGGGTAACGTTTCTTTTGGTTTTTAGTGTATTGTTTGAGAGTTGACGTGCATCGGGATGTTTGTGAAATGGACAGCATGTTTGACAAGTGACACACATCATTGGTGAGTGAGTGAGTTTAGTTTTACGCCACACCCAGCTATATGGCGGCGGTCTGTAAATAATCGAGTCTGGATTCATCATTGGTATTTTTTACAATATGGGATATTAGTTGAAAAGTGTCTTGAATCCTTGAAAACATTGACCTATTGTCAAATGTCACAAACCTTAATGTATGAAAATATGGATAATATAATTGTCAATAAAATATTTGTCAAAATATTACAAATCACAAAACGCGTGGTTAGTGTACCTGGTTTGGATAGTGTAGGCATCCTGGGGTTTAATCTTGGACCAGCGCGTCTCAGGAACCATTAGTTTGGACATAGCCAATGCAGCAGGAGCCGACATGATGGAGGCAGCAAGAAGGTGATTAGGTGGAGCCTGAAGACAAAAGGATAAGAGAGACACCGTGGAGCATCGCTACGTATGAAAAACATTTCATTCGATCAAAAACTCTAACGAATACTTAGGTATTCGTATAACTTCAGCTATGTTCTTTTCAAATAAACACGTTCAAGCTCGTACGCCCTGTTAATAAAAAGTCCCCTATCTATCAATCCCATGTGATAAAACCAATGAACTGGAGAAATGTTCTTCAGTGAATCCCTTCGAACAATATTTTGGTTATATGATATACATTTATCTTACCTCACACGAAGATGTCGTTTTTAAATTGGCCGAGCCAATCAATATACCCTGCTTACAAGCGAGTAGCATGCTCTATGTACCCACTAGAAATGCCGAACTGTGGAAATTCGTTTGGTACTTTGTGTTAGTAATTTGTGGACTGTTACCTAACCCCGATACTCTTATTATGATCCAATACCAGTGCTTCAAACATTTCAAACTTAATATTGAGGAGTTCGGTACGATAAATACGTTGTTCATTGGTCACGAGGGGGATATGGGTTGATGAACCCTCTATGTTTGTTTATGTTACCTGAGCCCGAAATAATAAGACTGGTATTAAATGCCAGCTGGGTCTGAATTTGGAAAATACCGAGGAACGTTTACATGTATGACTAGAATTTTTACTGTTCCCCGGCAGACGCGAGTGTGTCCACATGCCCTTAAAGTCGTTGTAAAGGCCAACACTGTTATTGGGATATTTCTCATATGTTAACATTAAGAAATGGCTTGGCAGTGCCCATTTCTAACATTTACTTGTTTCCAGATTGTCAGAGAAGGGCGTCAAGATCATTCACGTTAAATACATACTACTACTACTACTACTACTACTACTACTGCTACTACTACTACTACTACTACTACTACTACTGCTGATGCTACTACTGCTGATGCTACTACTGCTACTACTACTACTCGTACTACTCATTATTATACTATTTGTTGTTGAAGTGTATTAGAAAGCAAAAATGTTTAGTCGGATGAAATTAATCTAACTATCCTTTTGAAGACTTCCTACAGGAATGACAGACTCGGGCAAACTGACGCTCGCAAGAATATTAATGCAAGTTCCTTAATTCAAAATATGCAAAATATATTGTCACGATAATATGCCTCGATAAAGTGGACCACCAGAGACATCATATCAGAAACGAATTATGTAACCCACTCCAGAAGTTTTACTCCCATTTTTACAGACATGTTAAAAGTGTCTATGTTGCTGGACACAGTTATACTTACCCCAAAGCTGGTCAGCATCCCGAACACACTTCCAGCAATGCTAGCAAACCCCGCCGCCATGATAGCGTGCATCTCGGACGGTGTAAGGAGAGGGAGGTAGGGTTTCACAGTTATTGGAGATTCTGCCTGTAGAACAATCACTAGCAGAATATAACCGGGCAACCAAACATACCGGGATTTCCAGTATTTATGCCCACTCGAAATTACGCCCATGGGCTTAAAACAGGATATTTCCCGTTATTAAGCCCATGGGCTTAAATAAAGATATCAAATTTTATTGTTTAGAGTAACGTCCATTTGCAAAAGCATATGGCGATCGTCAGCATATAACGTTTGTAGTGCGGTTAGAGGTTTTCACGTGTACAGAACGTTTTGGATTCCCAAGAGAAGTCAGGTACTCTATACTCAAATAGTCAATGTCAACCCATATGACTTACACGCAGTCGAAATAAAATATGAACAAGAACAAAGTAAAGTATGTAAATATTTCATCAAAAGAGGGGGTGTCATTCAAGTTCAAGTTTATGACATGTCGATCAAATCTTCCCCAAGGTGGCCTTTAAATACCAGCACACTTCGTCTTTGTCGGGAGCAGTAATCATGTTATGAAATTAACAGTGAATCTGTAATCATTAAACTTTGACAATGTCTAGAAAATCCTTCACAGTGGCACAGAAAATATACATTTTAAAGCAAGTGAAAACTGAGTATAAAATAACCTTAGTCTTGCTTCACGACAGTTAAATATTCATCGTAAGATCTCCAATCTGAAATTGACATGTTAAATCTGGATTGAAAAAGTGAGAGGAGACGAGAACCATCAGTTCCAAAACTAAACGAAACACTCTTGTGTTGGTTCCAGGGGGAAAAGATTAAGAAACACGTAATCATCTAAAAGTTTTAGAGAAAGGGCTATATTTTTAAAACAAGAAATGAATATTCCTGACGAACTACTCAAACGCAGTGACCATTGGATCTTTAGGTTTTGTCAGCGGCATTCAATACATCCAGAAAGATAACACACCAAGGTCAACAGGATTACCGCAATCCAAAGATGATCAAAATCATTGCACAAGATCACTTGCGAAGTACTGAACAGTTAACACTGGGAATGTGAAAACTTGCTATCTTCAACATGGACGAAACACCGTGCTACGTGGACATGACTGGGACCAACACCCTCGACTTCACTGGTAACAAGAATGTTGATGCTATCCTTACAGGACAAGAGAAAAATAGATTTACGGTCGTATTGTGTATCTGTGTGGATGGACGTGTCCTGAAGGCAATGATCATCTTAAAAGGACTTGTTAATATCCCAAAGTGCACTGTCCCCAGTAACATCTGTTTGTTCGTCTCCAAGGGTGGCTGGATGAGCGAACAGTTGATGCTAAATTGGATTGACAGTGCCTTCAAGTCCAGGGGCAAATTCTTTGCAACCACCCCATCTCTGTTATTGATGAGAGTCATAAAAGCCACAACACGGAATCAGTCATCAAAGCTTTGAAATTACTATATGTTGTGACCAAAATCAAAATCAAAATCATCCCGCCAAAATCTACAGTCTGGTGGAGTCAACAGGCCATTTAAACCTAAGCTCGGAGGATTGTGGCAAGACTGACTCGTCAATGGAGAACGGGAATATACTCCAACGGGAAAGAGAAAGAGGCCTTTCAAATGATATCAACTGCGGTCTCGTCAGTCCAGGAAGCAACCGTCTAAAGGTCGTTTGAATTGTGTGAATTCAGAGCAAGGTTGCAAGGTCCTAGTAGAAGTTCTCAATGGACGATTGCGCGGTTTACCTGGCTTTCAGTCTGGTCAGGAGGAAACTGAAGCCAATTCAGGAGATGATTACACCGACAATGAAGCTGAGGAGGATCCGTTTGACAAGGAACTTGAACTTGAGTGTGAGACCGGTTCAACTCAGTGAAGCACATTTAAACGGACATTTTAAATAACTGAAAGTTTCAGAAGTGTATAACTTTGTGTTCTTTAATGATTGTTTATGGTTTAGGTGTTCTGTATTATTCCGTTTATATTAAAGTTCATTCCATTGTACTGTGTCTTTGAATCGTTTTCTTCAGTTAAAAACATTTCCCGAATTATAGGCCTGGGCTTAGTTATGGGGTTTATATTTGTTAAAGAGAGGGGTCCTTTTCCGTTATTAAGCCCAGGGTTTACATACGGGAAATCCCAGTACCCCTTTCATTGAAAAGGATCTCTATTCTCCCCAAATATGTTGGAATGCGTTTTACATTACAACAATCCTTAATATAGAGGGGGCACATAGTTCGCTATTCAGAGATCCGTCCCTTAGGCGTCCCAATGGAATTAGACTTTACTCTGAATATGGTTTCAGTTCTTAGCTAATTGCTACACAACTAAGACCTATGAATTGTTTCATTGGCATTTGAGAAGTTGATGAATAATCAGAAAGGTATGATACCGTATGGGTGGCAACTTCTTCATTATATTGTGATGCCACGTTTTGGTATAGGTTCTTGCTCTTGCTTGACAAAGGTATAAGAACCTATATCGAAACGTCGCATCAACGTTCTAAAACTGTTGTTGGGGCTTCCTTACATTATATCATATAACCGGAATAACTCAAACTGTATTCAAAGCCGCGTCATCACAATTCACTCATCAATGAGTCGTGATCAAATGGATATGTAAAGGTTGCATACAAGCAAACTCCAGAGGACATTCATCACAATTAACGTATACTAGTGGTTAAATATGTAAATGTAATGATATGACTATGATCTCTATAGACTTACTACACAGCGTACACGGGACATGGGTTATTCACAATGTTCCCAACTCTAACTCGAGCCAATGATGTTTGAATCACCAGTCTACCCAAAACCTCCAAACAGCGATACAGAAACGAGAAAAATAATAAATATGTCACTGCCAAAATTCATTGTTGTTATTATCGGTTGAAGAATTAAAACCATAACCTACAAATATGTAAATAGTATTCACTTGGTTGTACTTGGTAATTTTCATTGATTACCAAAATAAGTAGTTAAGTAAACACGTTCCTTTCATGTTACTCCACTTAATCTTACGCATGAATGAGTGAGTTAAAATTTTAACTTACATCGGTGATATTTCAGCCATATCGTGACTACGAAATTCTATGTATCAATAAAAACAAAATTATACTATACATATGCCGGTCAACAAAGGAAGATAAAATAACTAAAATATCATAGATTTACATATAAACCTAGCACGTAGCCATAAAACGATATTTCTATACTCAAACGTTCTGTAGATTGCCAGCAAATGATGGGCACATGGGGACACACAGTACTTTTGCTACATTCAGTGGACCCTAGCCGGATTAAGACCATCGCATTCAGATGCTGGCGATTGGAGATAAATCAAGCCATAAATCAAATTAAAACACATCCTACGATTAAAAAAAGACTACGTTGAATGTTTCGGGACTTATGTTCGCTCTCAGGACTTTGCGTGACAAATTAAATATAGTAACATAATAGAATCGGGTGACCCATAACATTTCTCAAACAACTCACCGGACCAAGGAACATGTTGAATGCAGCGTTCACAGATTCAATAGGACTCGTGCCTAGAGTGAAGGTGAGGAACCATCCAAAGTTGGCCACTAATGACTGGAGAATCCCGTAGTGATACAACGCATTCACTGTAGCACTCATTGTGATCACCAGAGGCATAATCTGAATCAGATACAATCTTTAAGTGAGTCCTAAACATTTCCTTAGAACAACAACAGTCACTCTTTTTATACACGGGGAACACTTGCAGCGTAAAAATATATATTACTGGCGAAAATGTTCGTGTCACTGTTAATATCGCTTTGCTTGAATGAGACGTAATTGCCAAGAAACAGATCATTTGTCATTTTCATAAAACTGACCTTCATCTGTCTTTGATAAGCGGAAATAACATTGCTAAATGTTGAATAAGATACGATTTTTAGATAATTACATTCACGAACAAGGAACT
The DNA here is from genome assembly GCF_003918875.1 of Haliotis rubra. Classification (NCBI taxonomy): domain Eukaryota; kingdom Metazoa; phylum Mollusca; class Gastropoda; order Lepetellida; family Haliotidae; genus Haliotis; species Haliotis rubra. The sequence goes on from NW_025767516.1 coordinate 421,150, forward strand.
GTACGGTATATGAGCTCTCAGTACTCACGGCAAACGCAAATTTATGTTCTCTGTAGATTTGACCAAACACAAACACAGACCCTTTGTCCGTATGTTTCAGGAATTCTTCGATTCTTTCTCCAAGCCAGAAAAATATGGTGTAGCCTGCAGTAGTTTGTAGGATGAACAGAGCACAGATGAACTGAGTTCCAATACCCCAGAATACAGCATGCCAGTTTACCTGAAGAGCAAATACATCCAAATAAAGAGGCACTGAGTTCCAATACCCCAGAATACAGCATGTTAGTTCAAATGAAGAGCAAATACATACCCAAGGCACTGAGTTCCAATACCCCAGAATACAGCATGCCAGTTTACCTGAAGAGCAAATACATACCCAGGACACTGAGTACTAATTGTAATACCCGAGAATACAGCATGTCAGTTTACCTGAAGAGCAAATACATCCAAATAAAGAGGCACTGAGTTCCAATACCCCAGAATACAGCATGTTAGTTCAAATGAAGAGCAAATACATACCCAAGGCACTGAGTTCCAATACCCCAGAATACAGCATGCCAGTTTACCCGACGAGCAAATACATACCCAAGGCACAGAGGAGTAATTTATTTGTGTTGGGTTTTTGTTGTTGTTGTTTTTACTTTTGTTTTTTTAATTTTTTTTGTTTTTCTTGTTTGTTTTGGGGGGGTTGTTTTTCGGGGGTTGTTTTTTCTTCGGGGTTGGGGTGGGGTAGTTGAGGTAGAGGGTGATGGATTTTTTTGGTGGTTTTATTTTTTCGGGTGTGTGTTTATTATTTTGTTTTGTTTTCGTTTCTTGCTTGTTTGTGTTATGTCTTGTTTTGTTTTGTTTTTTGTCTGTTGTTGTTTGGTTTTTATTTTTTGGGGAATAGGGGGTTGTTTGTTGCTTGGGTTTTTCTTCTTTCTTTTTGTTTTGTTTTGTTATGTTTTTGTTTTCTTTTTCTTTTTCTTTTAGTGGTTTGGGGGTGGGGAGTTGGTATGTTTTGTTTGTTTTTGTTTTGTTGTTGTTTGTTGTGTTCTGGTGTGTGTGGGTGTATGTGTGTGTGTGTGTGTGTGTGTGTTCTGGTGTGTTTAAGAAAGAAAAAATATGCATTATATCAGAAACGTCTTGAAAGGAATGAGTGTTCTTCATGTTGTGCTTCAGACTGCTTTCAAATGAAAAATTCTGCCACCAAAAAATACATTGTTGGGAGTTGTTTAGTTTACTTCGTTCACAAACGTTCAGGGGCCATTTTGGTAGCAGGGGTCACATGAAGGCCCAACGACCTCCAACACTTCTCTGTAAATTTGGATAATGAGGGAACACTTATACAGCAGCAACATGTTATTCCTCATCATCACCAATGTAGGTGAGTTTCCCGCTCGGAATTCTGTGCAGTGAAACCGTCATTGATTCGGAATATTTTCCAAAGAATTTTTGCTTACAACATATATATTCACGGGGACAGATTAGCCAGCAATGTCTGCACATGTATGTAGACGGATACCTTTACATTGATTTGTATTGTCTAGTGAACAATTGGTAATTACATTACATTTATTTGTTGCTTATTGGTTTCACACTTCATCCTGACATGGACTCATTCGTAGTTGACTTTTAACTTTGGGAATCAACAAGTAACGGTATAGTTACAATAGTACTTAACCTGTAGATGCCCTTTTGATAGTAGGTCCGCATTGTCCCTCATTGTGTCCGGGTACCAACGGGTCGCCTTTACTCTGGACATGTAAGGGGTAGAAAATTCTTCTGTAACCTTCATTCAACCGATGTACAGTTAGAGATCCCCATTAACATATGACTGTGCGGCTCATAACAGGTTCCAAGTAAAATATGCTTGTGTGGATTTCAATAAGACCGTAGTTGCCTTGAGTTATATGTCTTCGGATACGTTCTCACCAAAGAGTAAGTAACATGGATGTAATTGGCGGATTATTTGACTTGACGGCATCGTCATAATATGAACCACTGTTTGCCATGTTCTGACACTAACCTAACGTTTGCAGTCCCAATACAAACTTCAATGTAAATCTTTGTCAGTGCTTGAATATGTATTAACCTGTTGTCCGTACGTAGCTATTTCGTATCGCACAGAAACTGGCAAGGAATATATAGAATACAAAGGCCGGTGAGTTTAGGAATTATTCATTGCCTCAAAAGGATGAATTGGGTCTCCTAAGCCGAACGTTGAGGATATGTTTGTTGACAAAAGAACGCTCTGATTAGTGTAAGTGGATTCTACAAATTGAATTAATATGTGCCAACTCAGTGATGACGCTATGTCAGAATGTCCGTTTGTTCATCTCGAGCGAAGAGTGACAAAAAACGGTAGATAAAACACACAAAACATTATTCAGTGTAATAGGCTGGGACATGAGCACTGAAGAACACAACAGAATCCAGAACGTCGGTTATTTTGGTCGGATAACAACAAGCGAGGGAACTTAATTCAGACCAATCTATGAAGTAATTTATGTGACAGATATATAAAACTAGTAGATGAGAAGCAACTAGCATCAAACAGACCGATAAGGAAAAAACAAGGTCAGACGGTCAGTGTTTTAGACCATACTCTGTCTGACTGCTGTTTGCTCAGATTCGAGTTGCGGTCAGACAACTAAGGTCGATATGAGAATTGTTATGAGGATGTGTTTTTTTTAAAAAATGTCAAATTAATTAACTTTTAATTATTATGGGTCATAAAAGTTTAAAGCGCTGCGTTTGGATTTCAACTCGCATCTTGAACTTGGGATGAGTATTTTGACCTGTTATGAGGTGAGGAGGAGTTAGTGTTTTAGACATTTTTGATGTGTGACCCAATATATTATATTTGTGACACAACTGTATTGTAGTTGGAAGTCAATAATTGCAACCTTGCTAATTATTCAATATATTATTGAATATTATAGGCTTGTCTGTGTTCTGTTTTGCTGTTTTAAACGGGACTCACAAGCCTTTTATCTCAGTAGTTTCTAAACCGTAACAGAATGAACGAGTGAGTTAAGTTTCAGAACGCTTTTAGCAAAAATACGTAGTGTCAGCTAAGATTAGTGGAACGCACTAAGTGATGGAGTTTTCAGGTGTTTATCCTTCAGTGAAAACAACGGACACGGGTTTAGTGTTCGCAGCCCGAAAATATATTCGGACGAACCGGAATTCGAACCCACAATTTCAGCTTTTAGACATGGGACACAAATAAATATTTGCAAAGGGTACTCTGACGTCTTCAACGACTTGCCAAACTGCCCCAACTCCATATAAAATCGCGATTACACACCATGTACACAATAATTTCCCATCAGGTAGCCTAATGGTTACAGGGTTCCTAGTTCCGTGATGCCTTAAGTCTCGCCATAGCGTCCTCTAAAATAACGTTTGGTTAAAGGGGCGTTAGGTGTAACTAATATTTGCTCTGACTGGAGTACCACAAGGTTCAATGTTAGAGCCACCATTACCAATGTTATTAAACAGTTGGGTATTTTGCTTAACTTATAATATTGATATTAACTTATAATATAATCATGATTTTGAGTGCATTGGTTAGGACAATATTTCAGTGGTACATGCTGAAAGTCTGAAAGTCAACGTCTATGAATTATATATAACTGCATACAACTTAAAGTAGATCTGTCCATCGGAGGGTTTCCCTCTTGCTCATGTTGCAGAGGCTATGGGACTTTGGTTCACGTGAGTCTCCATTGTAAAGACGTGAGGTGGAACACATCTTTTTCTTGCTACGATGGTTTCGTATACGCCATAAACACAATCATGATAGTACACTTTATATGTACCCGTTTACATTCATAATGGGGAAATAAGGAAACATTCTTCAGCACATTCAAGGGTTTAACAAACTGGGATATTTTTTGCTGAGTATTTCTTTTAATTTCAACTCGATATTGTAATGTATGTTCCTACATTTTGGTCAGTGACATATTTATTTTGCGTTGTTCACCTTTCATCGAAGGTATCTGGTATCATCACTTCTTGAAGGTGATTCTCAAAGACATGTTCATGATGTCGAAATTCTGGACTCGACAACCGATGTATTCATGTATACGTACATTACGTACATTAAAGTTTGGACTGCACGGACCCATACGTGTTCCAGCATTGACAAACATATTTATAGGATGATAGACATACACGCCTGTGTGTGTGTCTGTGTGTATGAATGAATAAATGTATGTATGAATAGAGATGCGTGGGTGTGTCTGTGACAACAAATATATGAGTAAAATAAGGATAATTTGCAAAGCTCTTCATTCAGTTTACAGATAAGAAGAACATCAAACCCTTGCCATAACAACATATTAATCTGCAACATGAAGACAAAGTCATCAATATCCCCCGCAATGGCACAATACACTTCATGAATATGTCTACGAGTTATGATTATGTCAAATATGTTGGCGTGTGTATAGCTAAGTGGACAGAGAGTAGTGAAAGGTTTCCAGAAAGGAGCACTACCACCAAATTCAGTTGAAGCCAAAATTGTTGCAATGGAAACGCAAAAAAATAATTTTATTCAGAAATCCAAAACTACCAAAAGACACCAGGTCACCACTAGACCTACCTATGTATGAAATCTGGTGATGAAACAGTGGACAGTTTTTTAAGTTCTGCTCCGAAAAAGAGCACTGCCACGAATTTCAGTCAAAGTGAAACTGGTTGCCATGGAAACGCCAAAAATACTTAATTCAGAAATCCCAAACTACCAAAAGCCACCAGTATCCCACCAGTCATATCGATGTGCCACGTTTGGTGAAGAAATAGTGAACGGTTTTAAAGTTCTGCTCCGGAAAAGCGCACTACCACCAATTTCAGCCTGTCAAACTTGTTGCCATGGAAACGCAACAAAATATTTTATATGACGACATATTGAACGGTTTTAGAGTTCTGCTCCGGAAAAGACAAATGTGCACGGACACACGGAAGGACGGAGTCCATTTTAATACACCCGCAAAACGCGTAGCGGGGAATAAATATATTTTGATGTACTGTCTTGACTGTCCACTGTCTGAGTGAATGTGGTTCAAGTTTAACGCCACTTTTGACTCCAGTTACGTCCCGGATTTTCTGTTTAACATGGGAACAAAGTGGCGATAAGACGTTTACCACGATGGTGAAACCTACAAGAATATTATTGCGGACAAATCTAGAAGCAACGGGGCGAATCGGGCTTCGAGCCAAGATAATAGCAGCGCCTTTTGGTGACTGGACAGCATGTACTTCTTTCCCCAAAACCCTCCCACTCTTCCCATCTCTTTGACCCGTGAAGATCCGTTGCTCGTTGCAACTTAAAAGTATGTGATATGATGGTTTGCTTTTTTTCAGAAGACCCAAATTTCAAATTTACTTGCCAAATAAAATTGGTACATTTGATGATTGAAAACAGGTTTTCTTAAATTGCTTACTCTATCCGGATTTTTTGACATCAAGAAACCGACGACGACGAAGAATGTAAGGCCGCCGAGGGGGATGAGGTTCTGTGGGCCGAACGAAGCGGCATGTATCCCCAAGTAGGTAGCCACAAATATCACCATGGCAACATACAGCGACCTGGATAAAAGTGATAGGAAGAAAGTGATGACTCACATTACAGAAGTGAAAATGTTACTGTCATGCCAATCCCTATTTGCAGAAAGTGAAAAGGTCACTGAACATTATGTTCGTAATGCCAATCCTTATTTGCAGAAAGTGCAAAGTTTACCACTGCGTTTCTCTTGCAACCCCATTATATATATTTTTTCTTACAAAGCCCAATGTACAGAAACAGAGAAGGTAACCATTGTAATGTTCTTGCTGTGACCCTTGGACAGAAAGTGAAAAGTTTATGACAGTCCTCCTTATGCCAAATCATATTTACAGAGAATGAAATGTTCACTAATGTATTCCTCTTGCCATGTGAATGAGTGAGTTAAATTTAAAGTCCCATCGGCAGTGTTTCAGCCATATCGTGACTAAGAAAGTTATACATTTATAAATGAATTAAAACACATTTAGGTAATATACCCTCTTGCCAAGACCTATTTACAGTGAATAACAAGTTAATTATTGAACTTCTTGGGAAGTTTTAGTTACAGTTTTATTTTATTCCAGTCCTTTATACCAAAAGTGAGAAGCTCATCTGGTGCCTTTGTTAAAGTCGTGTGTACAAAACTTGAAACGCTTACCATCGTATTCCTCTTGTCAAGCGTGGGTAAGCTTGAAGTCCCTTGTGTTGCTTGGGAAATACATTGAAACATCGACGTATCCTCCTCCCGAACGTCCCCTTAACTAGGAAAAGGAGAAACAATGTTGTTCCTACCAGCAACCTCACTGATCCTTCGTCGCCGAAGGAGTGGTACATGCTGAAGCCGAAGTAGACGAGGTATGCTGCCAATAACACCGTGTATAGTATTCCTTTCAGCAGCCGTTTCTTCTTCATCATCCCAGACCACAGGCATATCCTGGCCCTACGTATCATTCCTCCACATTCCAGGTAATATTCACGATAGTCCTCGTCCTCGGTGTCGTCATCAACAGCGTCAATATCGACGTTAGTCAAAGATGCTGATAGCTCTGCTTCTTCAACGTCGCCATTTTCTATGTCCTGGAATGAGACATGTTGTACGGGTTGAGTAGTGTGAGTGTGGGGTTTTACATGTCGAGATCTATACAATATTACCCTTGACAATCCGGGTTAGAATTGACCTTCAGCACCCAATGCTTGTCGTAAGAGGCGACTAACGGGATCGGGTGGTCAGGCTCGCTGACTTGGTTGACACATGTCATCGGTTCCCAACTGCGCAGATCGATGCTCATGCTGCTGCTCACTGGATTGTCTGGTCCAGACTCGATTATTTACAGACCGCCGCCATATAGCTGGAATAGTGCTGAGTGCGGCGTAAAACTAAACTCACTCACATGTCGAGACACATTCTACTGTCTCCGGACCGCAGGATAACATTACGCACCATGTTTTAATGACGAGTGCGTGTTATGACGATTAACCTTCCCCTACGTGTATATTGTTGATCTTTTTCACTGGGGTCAGGAGGTTCAGAGGCATGAAGACACTCGTGATTTCCGTAATGGTCGTGGGTTTCCCGTTACCTGTATTGTGCTCAGGTCTGTAAATTTTTTCTGGGTGAATATTTATACTTTTTTAATATTCTATGCTGAGCGCAAATTAAGTACTCAAAATAGGGTGATTGCTCAGTCACGAATACCTCCAGGTTGTGCAACATAGTAGCCCTTTGGAGAAAACAGGTGACGGCGAACTCCACCATATTAGCAGTGTTACTGACTTTCTAATGATAATGTGCTCATCCTGTTGTCAACGATTTGTCACGAAGCACAGTTTGTTTGAAATGCGAAAGTCACCATTTCAAACTTAACAAGCTGTTTTGTTTTCAAAATACTTATAAGCGCTTGAACGCCGATTTGTTGACGTTGGTTCAAGTAATTATTTATTGTAAATAGTAGTTCCGAGTTATCCTAGGGTAAATGTATATATGGGTGATATTTATAGATGCAATAGCAGATGTCCAAGCATGTTGCGCTAAAGTGGGAACATAATCTTCAGGGGTTTGCATTATTTTTAAGAGAATCTCCTTCTTCCCACGTTGAAATTGAGTGGTGATATATACTCAGCAGCCAAAAAAACCGTCAGTACGAATTCAAAATTAGATAGGCACTGTAATCAAATCATTAGAGAAATGGACATAATATGCGGATCAAAATTTTGTTTTGTGTACAATATCTTGACACATCAATGAATAACTCAGCACAATGCCAAGACATTACGTGAACGTTTGCAGTCCATTCAGACCCTTGACGTCAGTATCTAGTGTAACCACCACGAGCGGCAATAACTGCGGCACAGCGTCTATGCATGGAGTGCACCAATCGATTGATGAAGGCAATTGGCATCTTGAACCACACTCTGAGAAAGGCCTGGCGCAATAAATCGGCTGTGTTCGGCCTTGGTATGACATTATTCAGTCTCTTCTGAATTTCATCCTAAATATGTTCAGTTGGGTTTAAATCAGGACTAAGGGCTGGCCACTGCATAATGGTGACACCGTTCTGCTGTAGGAAGTCCCGTGTAGCTCTGGCAGTATGGGCCCGGTGACATGCGAAATGTGGTATGACGTGGGGTCTGAGGGGTTGGTCAATGTAGCGCACCGCTGTGATGCCGCCTCCTCTCCCTGGACCACGGTTCTGAAACACCACAGAACCCACTCTCTGGTTCAGGCCTATTCCACCCCATACCATGCATGAAGCTGGCACCTCCCCATGAGTCTCTTTCCATAACGCATTGGTCTGAGTAACGCTGGCCACGTCGTCGCCATATTCTTGTTCTGCCATCTGCAGTTGATACGCAGTACCGACTCTCATCTGTGAACAGAACACTTCTCCATTGCCTGCATCACCAGTTTTGGTGTTGTAGGGCAAACTGAGACATTCACGCCGATGGCGAGGGTAGAGGATAGGTCCAGGGTAAGGTCTACGGCAATGGAGGTTCCCGCTGTTAAGACGTCGGCGTTCTGTATCAATACTGATTGGTCTTCCGTGTGTTCCCAATGTCTGGCGTGATGTTTCGGATGCCTACATGAAGGGATCCTGTACATGCTGTCGCACAACATGACGGTCTTGTCGTCTTGTGGTCTGTCAGTACGGGGGCGATCATTTCAGGTGCTGGTGGCCCGGAAACGTTGCTGCAGCCTGTAGATGGTCCGAACGTTGACCTGGAAGTGATTGGCAACGGCTTGTGCAGTGTGGCCAGCTTCAAGTCTTCCTAGCGCCTGATTCCTCTGAGCTGTCGTGAGTCGCGGCATCCTGATGACGTTGTAATGTGAATGTTTTAACCAGGTTTGGGGGTGCATTTTATAGGGCTGATCCTTGTGAACAGCACGTGCAGCATGAGCTGCATGAAAAACATGGAGAACACCGTACCATCTCCGAGATCAGGTTGCGTTTTTGAGACCATTTCCTGGGTTCAATTCTGAGTTTGGGAAGGAATGTCTTTGCTCAGATAAAGAAGTTGGAGATGTTGTCAAGAAATACAATCAAAACATTAAATGGGTTTACAGTTATATGTTTCTGCAAAGGAAAATTCCAAACTGACGTTTCTTTTACTGCTTAGTATAGTTGGCATGGCAACATTAATGCATGTAGCGCTGTTATTGTATTTCCCATCTTCATTAATTTAAAAAACACACCAAAGTTTCAGTAGATTATATATCAGAGCAAGCATAAGACCTCATCATATTTTATGAGAAACGTTTTTGAGACAAGGATGCTTACATGTAGTCATGACAAACGTTTTTTGAGAAAAAGATGTACACATGTAGTCATGACATTGTGAACGATCAGCTTCAGTGCAAACATCCCTCTTACTTAAACCTCTATTTCTTTCCTCCTTGCAAATAAAAGTTTCTTGCAAACGTATAATCAGAAAATGAATTCTGATTATCAAATCACACCTGATCATTTCATTTGACAGCTGATTAAAAAACACAGTCTTTCAATGTTGTTGTCGATATCAACAAGACCATACACTCATACACTCGCCGATTATAGCTGCAAATTTGCTGATGTAATTGCTAAAAAAGACGTATTTAATTTTGAAATAAGCATTGCCGGTTTCTATGGGAACTTACTTGGCATTTGTCTGGGTTTTCTTCACAAAGTTCGTAATCCTTTTCTGTGTCTGAGGACATGTTTACGTGCTGTCGGCCTGACTGGGACGACTTGCTTTCACAACGGGCCAATAGTTTTTATATAAGTATGAATACGGAGGCTACGTTTTGGCGCTTAGTTTACGTTCATTAGTTGAACCTTGCCGCGTGTTTCGACACCGTCGTTTCCAACATATGCTGTATATGTAACAGTAATTACAGCTTTGTCTTGTTGTCTATAACCCGTCACCATAGGCTTGAACATTCACTTAACAAACATTACCAGGCATATATTTCAGACTAAGAAACATCAATGTATTGTAAAATCACAAGCCCGAACGCGGGCTGTGTATGTGTAGTTGGGTAGTCAAGTGGTTTAGGCGTTTGTCTTATGTACCGAAGAGGCGGGTTCGATTCTACATGGAGATATCCTATCCGAGAAATGATACATTATGCTCGATCTGTGTGATTAGAAAACGACAACGGCAGTTAATAATCAGTCTCGAAAATCAGCTGAAACGATTCCAATCTGTTTTGCTTTAGAGAGAAAACTGAGGCAAACAGTAGGGCTGTAGCAATGCATCGAACTATTGATGGATTGCAATTGCTGAGTCTCCGATAACAATTAATCGATGGTAGAATTGAAAACATATCGATAGTATGTGTGACTATCGATACGTTAGTAATTGACTTCTGTTGATAAATGCGCAGCGCAGAATGATGGAAGTGCCAGATTCGTGCACTTTGATTTGGAGTTATCCGCCCCTGTTACCTCTTAAACAAACATGGCGGCAAACGTGGCATGCGACTCGGAAAATCGAAAGTGTGGAGACATTTTGAGTTTTTGAAGCTCAAAGAAACTGGGAATGTAGATAGGGAATGTAGATAAGAAACGTGAGGCTTGTGGAAAGTGCAAGCTTATTTTGAAATGTGTTGGCAATACGTCTAACTTATTCGACCTCTGACAAAGAAAACACCACGGGCACGGACTAGAGGAGATAAAACGTCCAAGTCCAATGAAGTACATCAGAATGTTAGATGTGCAGTTCAATTTTCATGCTCAACCTAAATGGGAATTTGGATGGTTATATATTTTTATTAAATATTTATGTTGTTTTCTATTTTATTTATTGTTTGGGTGCAGACTTGCAGCTTCATTAAGTTTATGTTTAAATAACTGTGTACTTGATTTGGGTTTCAAGTTTTTTGTCAGTTATTAAAAGAGACTACTTCAACTCGTTTGTATTTTATATTAACTATACATTTATTATGGAAATGACTTCAAATGAAACAATTCAATGAGAAAAAACCTATTGCAATAGTATGTTGCAATAGACTAAAGCTATCGAAAGAGTAGTTCTTTCCCCGTCAAGAATCAGCCCAAGCAAATAGGGGCGGTGGGGTAGGCTAGTGGTTAAAGCGTTCGCTCGTCACGCCGAAGGCCCGGGTTCGATTCCCCACATGAGTATAACTTGTGAAGCCCATTTCTGGTGTCCTCCGCCGTGATATATCTGGATTATTGCTGAAAACGGCGCAAAACCATACTCAGCCAGTCAGCCAAGCAAATAGTATAGAAAACTCAGTGAAAACACGTCCTTCTCTAATCCGCAAACACCACCCTTGCAGCTGGTATAAGAAAGTGAGTTTTTATGTTAAAGGAAGCACAACACCACTCCTGCCCTGTGATGACGGGCTGTTAACCAATCGATTCTAGATCGGACAGTCCACTGACACAAGACGATGTTAACTGTTTCTGTTGAAACTAAGAACGATGCATTAACCCGTCTGTTTCTCGCGTTCAATTCAATTTTATTGCACGAAGTATGAATTACCTGCCTATATCATATAAACCGTAACTTTTGTTAACCAATGTACCTGTTTCACTGAAAAGATTAAGGCAACTTCTGTAGGCAACTGCTTGTCGTGTGATGAGTAAGTGAGTTGCGTTTTACCCCGCTTTTAGCAAACTTCGAGCAACATCACAGCGGGGAACACCGGAAATGGGATTCAAACATTGTAGTCGTGAGAGGAGTGAGTGAGTGAGTGAGTGAGTGACTTTGGTTTTACGCCGCTTTTAGCAATACTCCAGCAACATCACGGCGGGGGACACCAGAAATGGGCTTGACACATTGTACCCATGTGGGGAATCGAACCCGGGTCTTCGGCGTGACGAGCGAACGCCTTAACCACTAGGCTACCCCACCGCCCCAGTCGTGAGAAGAGACAAAAGAGATCGGGTGGTAAGGAGCTCTGACTTGGTTGACACAATGTATCGTATCCGAATTGCGCCGATTGATGCTCATGCTGATCATTGGATTGTCTGACTCGATTATTAGCCATCACAACGGATAATACTTCAGTGTTAAAACGGTCAAAGATCGTTTTAATAATGTAAATTATCATTTAATTATTGAGTTTTTAAAAGAAATAGAATTGTTGCATGAGTTTTGAAATATGTTTTTTAAAAAGATAAAGTTGTATTATTGGTATTTTAGATTATCAACTGAGATTGTTAGTGGCTGTATCCTCAAATGGGAATTGAAGTATTGTATAATTATTGTCCTCCTGCGAGGATACGTAAGTTCTAAGCTCAAAGTACATTTCAACTTGCCAGAATTTTTAAACGTACCATTTGTGTTATTTTAAATTATGGCTTAACTTTCCTACAATCGCCAGCGGCCGAAGGGAGGGTATATATCCAGCTAGATCCATGCAGGTAGCAAAGGTACTGTAAGTTTCCATGGTCCATAGTATGATGGTCTACCTTCGGTTGCTGGCGATCTAAAGCCCGTTTTTGTATATTATATTGTCCTAATTTGAAATCCAGATTTAGAACTAGATACTAGTTTTCTTTCTTGTGTCTGTGATATTCAAGTTGGTTTTACTGTCCTTTGTTCACAGACTTTTAGTGATTTACATGTATTTATGATGAAGTTCCATGCTTGTTGTAGTCACGATATGGCTGAAATACTGCCGATGTTAGTTTAAATTTTAACTCACTCACCCGATTATTAGCAGACCATCACCATGTAGCTGGAATATTGCTGCGGTAAGCAACAAACAAACAAATCATTTTCAACCAAAGGCGTAAAACACTTAGTTGCTCCATGTGTCATTCCATATTAAGATAATCAATGACGTTTTTACGGTTTCACATATCTTAGCCAGACATGGCGTCAATGTAGAATTGCATGATGTCATACAAATATATTCATCTTTATCAAAGTGTTTCTGATAATTATCATAATAGTATATAGATTAAGTGTTTCAATATATCCGATTTGAATGAATATTTTTTATTGGGGACCGAGAAGTTAGTTGGTATAAGGAAACCTATTCCGACAAACTGTTAACTCAGAAAGTGTTCTTGGTCATGTTGATATAATAAACTTTACATCAATGTATTGGTTGATTGAGATTAGTTTTAAGGATTATGCAATATGCTAGCAATATCACGACGGGGGACACCAGAAATGGGCATTAAATATTGTACCCATATGTAGGAATTCGAACCAAGGTCTTCCACTTGACGAGCGAACGCTTTAACCACTAGGCTACACCACCGCCCCCGTTAAACAAGAAACCAACCAACCAACTTTTACTCAATATGAATGCCACGGTATGTTGCATTTATTTTGTTATCCAGAAGGTATTTGTTATTAAAGAAAATATGAATGAGTGGCATCTTTTAGTCATGGCGGTATGACTAACTTGACATCAATACATGTAAAATATACACACAGATGTGTGCATAAGGTGAACAAAATGATCGAGTTCCAAATGTTAATGTGTAGCACGTGGGAAGTGAAGGTGCAAGTTCAGCATGTTAATGTGGGAAGTGAAGGATGCACCATGCACTGAGAAATATGGTATAACCGCTTGGTTAATGTGTGCATTAGACTCCAACACCCCGCCAAGACGTCACCGCCATCAACACAAGATGCCCCATCGAAAATATTTCCATACAACTATTTGTTGTCCATACAATTACTCTGGTGGATACGGTTAAGCATTTTGTCCCACCTCGCTCCGAAAATGAAAACACAGTGAAAGTTCTGACGACACAAAGCTATCTTAGAAATATGCGATTGAAGCTTGAACTTAGCTACTCTTCTGAAGCCAAGAGTTGTTCAGTAACATTTCGATAAAACATAAAGAACCCCAGCCTACAGTTGTGTCTCCCTGTTTTAAAGACGCCAACTCGTACACTTAACAATATCGTAGACAACCAGTGATGGGTATAAAAATAACAAACAAAACATATTGTTGGGTACATGGTATTCATTGCTATGTACCGTACAGCCATTTACTAGATAATTCTGGGGTAGCCTAGTGGTTAAAACGTTCGATCGTCACGCCTAATATCCGGGTTCGATTCTCCACATGGATACAATATGTGATGCTGGTGTCCCATGCCGTGATACTGCTGGAATATTGCTAAAAGCGGAGTAAAACGAATCTCTCTCACTCACTCACTAGACTATTCACGATTGTGAGTAATTTAGAAACTTTAGCATTCTCAGTTTGGGACAATCGGACAAAAGCCGACATATGCAACAACCTCGACATGTTCGTAACTCAGCGTTAAGAGCTGGCCATATGTTTACATCTATATTCAGCTCAGCATAGAGAAAGTAAGTTTGCCCAGCAAGAGGCGTATGAAACGGGGTCTAACGGAACGTGTCTTGCAATGACAAACGTGTAGTTTACTGGGTATAATACGGGAATAGCGAAATACGACATGTCCTCGTGCTCTTCAACCACCGCCTCCTCAGTGAAAATGAGAGAAAATCTCCCAGGAGAGCGAAGAGTCAGCGGTTCGAATCTCAGGCTAATTAAATTTCACACTCATACAGAGTTGGGGTGGGGATCAGTGAAATTGCGACATGGTATGTGTTGGTCTAGAACTATACAATCCGCACTACTTGAAATTATACACGTAGTCATGGGCGTCCACGCACGCAGGTGTTGCAGTCGCTGCAACCATTGCACAACGATCGACCCCAGAAGATCTGGGTTAGGTCGGGTTGTCAGGCTCGCTGACTTGGTTGACACATGTCATCGTATCCCAGCTGTGCAGATCGCAGCCCATGCCGTTGATGAATGGATTGTCTCGTCCATACTTATTTACAGACCGCTGCCACATAGTGGAATATTGCTGAGGGCGCTGTTAAACAACAACCAACCAACCAACCTTGTGTTGTATGCCGAAGTACATATGTTGTATTTGGTGGAAATGGTGTTGTACACGTAAGTACAAATGCATACATAAGTACATTTATTCGCTTTGGTAGTACAAACGTTTATATATAAGTACCTGTATTGTATAGGATAGAACAGACAAGTATGTTTAGTGGTACACATGTTGCATACAATAGAACATACATGTATGTTTTGTGGTACACATGTTGTATACGGTTCCACATATGTTGTATGCAGTAGCACAGAGGTTGTGTACGGTTGTGCCGGATTTCTTCCTTGAAGCTTCCCTGCCTTAACCGTCAAGAATGTCATGCCACACTTACAGGCCATACATCATTTACAGGTTATTCCGTATCGGGACTGTACAACATCCCTGAAAAAGGAAGAAAAGATGTGTAAGATCAAACACAAACATTCTGTCACCAACATATCCATCCATGTTCAATATATTCCACATCTCATTGCGCTAAATCCGAAAACCGATACACAGACCGTCTCTGACGAAGGCTAACATGTTTCCAGTGGTACAGGCTTACAGGTAGGTAAACCCAATAACAACGCGCAGTCACATCCGCGGACGTCTCCACATAAATCCTAGTTGTTTACATGAACTAGACAGGTATTCAGAGATGTTTGCCGACAAGGACATGTCTAAACTCAAATCACTCTGTCATGATGACGATGTATGATTAAATGGGACATACACTGTCTGATTCTATCATTTGATACATATAAACACAATGCCGTATTTCTCGTTAGCGATGCAGTAGGTGCTAACTTTTAACTTCAAAATGTTTGTGTTTGATACCGTTTTGTGGTTCTTTCATTTTATTTTTTTATTTTAATTACACCATCTTCGAATACACAGCGCCATTTAGAAAGCGGTGAAACGCTTACACATGCTTTATTGGGGATTACACTTTAAGTACAGAATCTAGTACTTTTATCGGGTTGAGTCCCATCCGGGATTCGAACCCAAGCACGTAATCGCCAGCACACAAATACCGCCGTCTAACCCTCGCAGTCGGACAACTGGTAGTCTGGACCACTAACTTTATGAACCCCTCTCATAGCTGTAAATTGGCACTGCCCAAATAAAAGTACGAGAATCTGTAGTTTACTGAGAGAGTGTTACATGTGACCACTTTACAAATGGCGTTGTGTTTTCGTGAGCAATGCCAATTTACGCATATCAGAGGGGTACACACAGTCCGTGGTCTAGACTACCAGTTGTCCGACTTCCATTGTGGAAGCCGCGGTGACTGAGTGGGTTAGACAGCTGTCTTTGTGTGAGCTGTGCCTGACTGTGAGGGTGTGGGTTCGAATCCCGGATGGGACTCAACTCAATAAAAGTTCGATCATCTGTACTTTACTGAGAAAGTGTAATTCCAAATATAACATGCATTACTCCCTCTTCATCAAGACACCTTACCTGCTATACATGCCGTCATGAAGCAGGCGATCTGCCCTGTGATGTTGGCCCTAACGACATATTTGCTGACGACACCCTTCCTGCTTGGTGCCAGCGCAGTGAGGATGCCCATAGTGACTCCAACAGCACCGAGATGGTTCAGACCACACATGGCGTACGTGCCTATAACTTCTGAACGCCTCTGAAGATGAAGGACATTATAAGTGTACGAACAAGGCTTTCATAGCCTCTGCACGATACAACACATGGCGCAATGGTTTATGTGTTACCGGTATAATTCTTCAAATCCCGTTACAGGAGTAAGGTAATCAACTACATGTATACTATTCCCAGAAATAATTGAGAAAGTAGTTTCGGCAAATATGTAATACATGTATTTAAACTATAGAATTTTATTGAAATGAATATGTTGGGATATGATTCTCTTACAGGCTAAGTGTCTTTCAGCAATACACAACTGAATGCGCCTAGGTACACTACCGATCAAAGTTTGTAGGAAATCGTGTGACAGCGTATCCCAATAATCGACCACTTCTTCCTTCATATCCTCCTTTATTAGTCCCAACACATTCTCAATAGGGTTTAGATCTAAACTGTAGCCAAGTCAAAACATTAATTTCACAACGGTCTCGTTTCATGGGTTCCGTCCTATTGCGCAACTTCATACAATAACCAGTCTATATTGCAACACTACGCTCCTTCTAATCCTTGCAAACACGTCGTGCAGCGTGCTCTGTCGTACAGCCTGCTCTGGCACACAGAAATCTGGAAATCGTGGAAATCTCAAAAAGAGGCTTGGCGGTCTGGTACGGACTTGATATTGTATTAATCGCATTGTGCGTTACAAAACTACACTCAATAAGCGCAAAGAACACATCACAGTGTAACCAGTGAGCCAGATGCCTTGTGAATCATTTCACGACGTCATCAAACAGGGGCAGTCTGTGACGTCTCAGTTAACGACATGCTGCCTACACCTCGCCATAAAACATAGAAATACGATGTTATTAAAGTTTGAAATTAAAATTAACTTGTAAATACCATTTTCGTATGGAACAAGGATTGGAATTCAGTGTAACCATTGTTGTTTGGGGTGTCTCTTTTCACTTCCACAGGAGAAAATTCGGATCGACTGAAAAGTAGGTCGAGTAGATTAATGAGACTCATGTTTCGGTTTGGGGCCAGTGAACATTTTCGTCCGACAACCACATTTTTGTGTAGCCCGCTGTGTGTTTTGGGTCGTTATCATGCTCGAAAATCCAATAATCTTCAGACAGTGTTCCGGCCGTTGGAAGGATGTAGTCGGTTAAGATGTCAACATATCGTTCCTTCGTCAAATTTCCAGTGAACATACACAACGGCGTCACTCCTCCACGTGATGATATCCCATCCCACATGTGAAATTTCTGACTGTTTTGGACGTTGATAGATAGGTTCACACAGTTCGGATAAAGCCAGACAGAACTTTCATCAGAAATGAAAACATTATTCCAATCTTGATTTTCCTGAGCCCTACACCCGTATAAACGTCTTTCTTTGTGTGTATCTTTCATCAATGGTGAGGCAATTCCGCGCTTTTTCACCCAATTGAGTCTTTGTAATTATTGTCTAAGGGTTTCATTACATAACTGAGGACATCCTCTCATCATCATCTCAATTATGATATTCTCAAAGCTTTTCAGTTTTCACCTACTCACAATCTGACCAAGTCTCCGGCGATCCGTAGTACTTCCTTTGCCTCCCTGCCCCTGTCTTGTGCTTAATCCAAACTCCTGACTGAATATTCTTCAAAGTTCTGTATACTCTAGACAGAGGAACCAGCTTTCTTTTCTCTTCTGCTGTCAAATCTGCCATGTCAACAAAGGAAGCCGTCTGCTACACCAGGGGAGATAACTCTTGATGTAGTAAGGTGCATTCTTAAGCCTTCCAGAGTTGCCTCCCATACTGAGTACCGTATTACATAATGTAACACCTAGTTTATAATTCTATTATCAGTATTAGGAAACTAAGATTTTCTCAATAATTTCTGGGAAAACTGTATCCTGCTTCGTATTGATAATTACATCTGCACTCAAAGGGCACAGGGTTTCAGTTGCCTCAGACGTCTAAATTACTTATGAAGAGCTACGTCCCTAAGGCAATGCAAAACCTATTGATGGTCAGTAGATGTGTAGCTATTTGCGGCAGAGTTTCAATTATATAGTTTTCGCTCTGTTTAAGTTAAAGTTTTCAGCTACACACCCGGTTTTCACCTAAATGGTCTGTTCTCAGATCAGATGTTTTCAATTAAGCCAAATAGCCTTTATACAACTCAATAAATGTTGAAAGAGTCATTGAACTCAACCAATCATTCTGCGTTTTGCTACTTTCGTCTGTAGAGGCATGAAATGCAAAAGCAGTGTCCGTAATTCTACACTGAGCCAGAGGACACGTGAACTATCCCGTTAATAGATCGAGTTGGCGTTAACGCCCCTTGAACAATACTTTAGCAATTTCACGGTTTCATCAATTGGGAAAACCCACAAGGGCTACCCAATCATACACCTTTCTTCGTCCTTCAGAGTATTGTCTTTCTCTCCAAGTTCATAAAGGAGATAAATAGCTGTGAATTTTTAATGAATGGACATTGAAAATCCGAGATGACACCAGATCCTCCGAAATGGGCAATGATTCCCTGTCCCATTGGAAGCACTCTCAACTCACAGACTTGCATCAAAGTAATTATGTTTGCCAGACATCGTACAGCAGCATGCAGCAAATCACACGATCAAGTGATCCAGAGAAAGGCATATGATTTATGGTTGTGGGGGTGAGGGGTTGGTATTTGGGGCTTACCAAATATGCTCTTTTTCTTCATAATTTTTATGCAAATTATCATTTTAAACGGTAATGCTTAAAGTAAAACGGATCGTGTGAGGGCTAAATGCGAACTGAATTGACCAAACAAATAACTACAAAAAATTCACTTAAGGGTCTTCTACATGTAGTCACGGAAAAACATTAAAGTGTTTTTCGATTTGGATGTCAATCAATTAATGGTAGCCCCTGAAGATGACCCGTACTTTTCCTAAGTATAACAGCTCTACACGCCAAGGTCCTCTACCAGCCTTTGATCAGGAATGTTAAGAAGTTGGTTAATGCTAATTTTCGAAACATTTCACAAACAATAAGCCAATTCTGTCATACGGGGCAGACGTTTGGGGGGGGTTCTTTTGGGAAGCACTCGGGAAGGCTCAATCGTTTCCGTGTGGAAAGCTTTTAGGTTTGAAGATATATATTCCAGATGTGATGATTAAGGTGAATGTGTTCGTCTCCCTCTTATTTCGAGGCACAGTTTTACGCTAGTTTATCAAGGTAAAACGCTTGGATGTGCCTGTATCAAGATTTTCTAAGAAATGTCACAACATGATGTGCTTGTACATGACACTAAAATGAAATTTGGTGACAAATTCTTAATCACGATGATTTCTGTTACATGAAATTATTTGCAATGGTCATTTTATAGACACCGTATTACACAGATAATAAAGATATGTGCATTCAAACATGGATTTTTTTATTTATTTCACTTTTTTCATGGAATTTATAACAAAACAATCGCCATTATCCACTGTTTACAGTATTTTCAAATCTGTTTAAATGACAGAGCACTACCTCACCGAAGTTAACATCATAAAATTCTGCTTTTCATTATCCAGATTTAGATGTTTTCACATGATCTTATGATCAAAAAGGGTGTCGATGTGTATCATAATATTCAACGAGAAATCTGACTGTGTAAATTGTGTAAATGAAATGTAATTGAAAATGAGTCTTGTTTGTTGGCGTGCCCTTACTACACTTATCTAAGGAATACAAGTCTGCTGCAATGTTATTATGCTCATCCTTTTTGTGCAAATGTAATGTTTGATGAATACTTATAACACAAGAAACATACGTAAACTGTATATCTATTTTTTGTAAAAAAAATTTAACAACGTTTGTAAACATTGTCATCGTATGCTATCGGACTTTGTATAAGAAGAATGTAGTTCTTTCACTCGGGGTATGCAAAACATCAACACTCGAGTTAAAGAACATTAGTCTTCCGTTACCAATGCCTCCAGCAAATCAGCCATCTCTGATCACAACAAATCAAACCCAAATCACCAAAGAAACGTCCCCTCCACTTCATGTTACTTGCTTGCCACGGTACACGAATCTCTATCGAAACGTAGCACTCACGAAATAAAGGAAGTTGTTATCATAACGTTCGTCAATATTATACTTTCCAACTTCTAAAATGTCACTCTAAGAAATTTTGATTGTATGCCAGTACTGTTATATGTCTTTGTACTATAGGTCTGTTGCCTTGTCAGTACTGGAATAGAGAGATTCGAGCCGGTTGCAATATCCAGTAACCTGTATTTGTTCGGATGACAACAGCTTCGAAATTATCTGCCTTTGTCCGAATGACAGTAGTTCCTCAATAACATACTCTGGTATCCCCCCCAGTGATATTGCTTGAATATTGCTAAAAGCTCCGTAAAACTAAACTCATACACTCACTAAATAACATACATTCGTTCGGAAAGCAATAGCTTCCAAGTTGACAATCAACATATGCTGACTGTGAGTTTTCACCGATACATGTGAAAGATTCTGTCGATCAAAACACCCTCCAATACATGTGAATCATTCTGCTGCTCACAATTTATTCATTGTGAGTGTTCCTTCATACACGGTTGGTGTTTGACAATACATTTTCACTATAACCACTCCTCTATAGGGTGTTCTTTTGATATGATCACTGTCAGTATTTCCTTACACTGAGGTAACTTGGTCAAGAGTACTCACTGTGAGAATTCCTCCATACAGAGTTTTGTTTCGCAAGATATACTCACTGTGAGAATTCCTCCAAACAGGATTCTGTTGGTCGAGATATACTCACTGTAACTACTCCTCCATTCAGTGTTCTGTTTCTCAAGATATACTCACTGTGAGAATTCCTCCAAACAGGATTCTGTTGGTCGAGATATACTCACTGTAACTACTCCTCCATACAGTGTTCTGTTTCTCAAGATATACTCACTGTGAGAATTCCTCCATACAGAGTTTTATTGGTCGAATCCAGAATGATGTTAGCTCCCTCCCAGTGCCAGCTTCCGTTTGTTGACGTCACATACTCCTCCAGATCCACACGGTTCAGCACCAGTTTACCAAACTCACGAAATCCCACAAATGAATTTGCGAATATCTTGATTCCCAGGAGTTCCCCCATCTTGAACAGATCCGAACTCGAGAAACCCATGAGGTAGGTGAGTGGGTAGAAGAGGTATGAACAAATCAACTGAAACATTGGATATTTTAAACGTGGTCGCTGTAATATCTGTACATGTGGATTAGAGTGACTAAAATATAGGATTGATATAACATCTGCATATTCGTATAGGTGGAATTCCATGACATAGATGATCGATATGACACATAGCTTCTTTCAGAGGCATTTCGATGTAAGGAAGGATAACAATATATGGATGAACAACTTCTTTATTACAGTGAGAGCGAAGTTTCGGGGTTGGTTCTGACACCGTTATCAAGCCAGTTATGGCCATCACTGATATAACAGATGTTGAGCGAGTGTCATTTCGCCTACATCTCAATTCGACAACACGTTATGGCCTGTTGACTGCGGTTAGTATGCATGGCTGATTTTGTCACCCCTTGCAGTAAAATAGACTAGTCCATTACATAGGGAGTAGTTGTGCGAATGAATTCACCGATGGTGTTGTTCTTCCCCTTGCATCCCCCAACAACACATGTCCAGTGTGTGGCAGCTTGCCTCTTCACGTTCAGACGGTAACTGTGACCAACATGTAAAACTTGCTGACCTCCTCGCTGGGGCATAACAAACTCTGCTGTCTGAAGTGCCAATTTGACTGATCGTAATTTGGAAATATTAACTTAAATACCCTCTGCATGGTACCTTTTTACTTAATCCCCTGAGAAATGGATTAAAATGTGTGAATCCAACAGATACTTCTAACTAATTTCCTTGAAAAACTAACCAAAGACACGCTTCCATTTAAAAACACAACTTATCATCTTCAGGATGTTTCTACTCACTACACTAAAACATGTTTCTCGTGTTAATTTACTTGTTGTTACTTGTCATTTTTTTTGCAAGCATAGTGTTTTATGTTTTATGAATTCTTTTGCGGAATGATATCAGCTTGGGAATCAAGACGTAACGATGGTAAACCTGTATTTATCTGGTATCCATATGTGAAAAAAAATTCAGTCAGAAGGAACACTAAAATATCCATCCTCAGGCAGAACAGAACTGATGTCAGCTAACTATGCTGGTTGTACAAGGCGACCTCACGGATAAGTTGGTCTTCATCAGGCTCGGTACTTAGTTATTATCTCGTCATCGTAACCGACGGCGTGGATCGTCGCTCATAACATCCACCACTGGCCGGTAAAGACAGAATGATGTATAAGTCACTGTTAAATAACTGTGATATTGATAATGAGTTGAAATGTCAAGCACCTTTTGTTAGAATGTGTGGATTTTTCGCTCATTCGCCAACGAATTGATACTGTTCCAACTATTTCTGAACTTTTCAATGCCGTTTCTAATCATTAAATTTAGCTAATATGAAAGAAATTAAATTTTATTATGAGATGTAGATTTTGCATTCTGAATGTCAGTTTTTTGCTGTTCGATGTGATATGGACTGACGTATTAGTGATCTTTTCATCACTTTTATATTTTATATTCATTTCTAGAGGAAACATTTGTTTTTCTAGCTGTAGAATTGCTGATGCGGCTTTAAGCAACATTTACTCACTCACATACCTACCGTGAATGAGACGCCCTGGAAGCCAACCCTGGCTCCAAACCACATCAAGGCTGTATCAATTAACTCTATGGCGGCGATGAAGATGATCTGGTTGACCACGATGGTGGCCACAAGCTGAATGCCATCACTTGCCCCCACTGACAACGCCTCCAGCACGTTTCGGAACTTGCTGGAAAAAATATTATTCACAAACCAATAGTGATAATACCTGATGTCAGCGTATCCTGCATTATGGACGACACTAGGCCACAAACACATAGGATTGTCCATCATACACCTGATATAACACGGGTATATTTGGCATAAATCAAAACATTGATCCGGAATAACACTGATCATCATTTTGCTCACAGATCATCACATTTCAATTACCATTAAATATTTTGGGGACCTTTTCTCTAAGACCCAAGTCGTGTGGCATCAAGACACGCTATGAACTAGATTCCAAAGCTTTACCACACGATGCATCAAGTTGCTCCTGTCTTCGTTTCTTTCAAGATTAAAAAAGCGTCATACAACTTACTCAAACGATGTTTTACCAAGGTAACAAAATTTACTTGGTTTTGATAGTGTAGGCATCCTTGGGTTTAATCTTGGTCCATCGCGTCTCAGGAACCATCAGTTTGGCCATAGCCAGAGCAGCAGGAGCCGACATGATGGAGGCAGCAAGAAGGTGATTAGCTGGAGCCTGAAGCCCAAGAATAAGAGGGTGACCGTGGAGCATTGCCTGCCTGACTGACTGAGTTTGGTTTTACGCCGCTGTTAGCAATATTCCAGCAACATCACGGCGGGGGACACCAGAAATGGGCTTCACACATTGTACCCATGTGGGGATTCGAACCCGGGTCTTCGGCGGGACGAGCTAACGCTTTAACCACTAGGCAACCCCACCGCCCCTGACCGCGGAGCATCGCCACGCACGTCCTAACATTCATTAACTAACAATCCATTCGATCAAAGACTCTAAATACTTTAGTATTCTTATAACTTCAAATAAGTTCTTTTCAACTTAAAACATTTAAACTCGTAAGCCCTGTGCGTAAACGAACAAGAAGGTCTCCTCTTCTATCGATCAATGATATGTGATAAACTATCACAAAGCGAACAGCGGAAGCAACGTTCTTTAATGATACCCTCCGAACAATAGTTTGGTGTACATATGCAGGTGTTGTTGGGTTGTTGTTTTTAAATATACAGACATAATTGGTATTGAATGTCAATTGGGGTTCAATTTGGAAAATAGCCATGTGTATGACTATATGTCACGTTTTTCGACTGTTCCCCAACAGACGCGAATGGGTGTCCAATGCCCAAACGTTGTTGTAAAGGCGAACACTATTAGTGGGATATTTCTCATAGGTTAGCATTAAGAAAAGATTGGGAATTGCCGAATTTCAAACGTTTACCTGATTCCAGATCGCCAAAACCATTCGCGTGTTAAACATACTACTGGTATTTCTACTCCTACTCCTACTCCTCCTACTACTAGTACTACTACTACTACTACTACTACCACTACTACTACCATGTGTCGGTGTCTATATTTGACATTTATCATTGTGATTTAATGTTGAAGTGAATCTGAAAGCAAATCATTTACCTATCTGGATGAAATAAATCTAGCTATTCTTTCGCAGATGTCCTAAAGAGATACCAGACTAGGGAAAACTGGCATTGATGCAAGTTCCTTAATGCAAAATGTGCTAAATAGATTGTTACGACAATATACCTCGATAAAATTGACAATCTATGCAAAATAGACTGTCTCGACAATAAACTTTGATAAAGTGGACCATCTTGTTTACTGAGACTTTTCATATCAGAAAAGAATTATATAACCCTCTCCAGAAATTTTACTCCCATTTTTACGGACATGCTGTTAAAAGGGTCCATGTTTTCTGGACACAGTTATACTTACACCAAAGCTGGTCAGCATGCCGAACACACTGCCAGCAATGCTAGCAAACCCCGCCGCCATGATAGCATGCATCTCGGACGGTGTAAGGAGAGGGAGGTAGGGTTTCACAGTTATTGGACATTCTGCCTGTAGAACAATGAATAATAGAATGTCACCGGCAACCAAACATATTCTCCCCAAACATATTGGAATGAGCTTTACATTACAACAGTCTGTATTTAGGGAGTACGTAGTTATCTATGCAGAGTTGAGTCACGTTGGCGTCAAAGAAACCCACGAATCGAATCGGTGTTTTCTCTGAATATGTTTTTAGTTTTTAGCTAATTCTTAAACATCAAAGACGGACACGGTCTGCTTGAATGGCATATTAGAAGATGATAAGAATGGTATAATACCTTTGCGGGTGGCAATTTCTTTATTATATTATGATGCAACGTTTCGGTATAGATTCTTGCTCTTGCTTGACAACGGTGTAAGAACCGATTCTGAAACGTAGCATCATAATATTATAAAGCAATTGCCATCCATAAAGTAGCATACCTTTCTTAAAAGACCTACGTCATTTGTGTCTTCCTTACATATTTTTTTTCATTTAACTGGAATAACTGAAATTCTATCAAGACGGAGTTAAACACAATTCACTCACTAATGATTCGTGATCAGATGAATGTGTGAAGACTGTGTAGGAAGCAAACTCCAGAGCACATTCGTCACGGGTAACTTGCGTGTGGTTAAGTATGTATATGTAATGACGGTCTTTTTGACTTATTATACGATATACACAGTGATAAGGGGCAATGGTGTTCTCAGAACTAGAGCCAATGATGTGACGAAGGAATATTTGAATCACCAGTCTACCCAAAACCTCTCAAAAGCGATAAACCTGAGGAAACATGGGGAAACGGAAACGAGAAAAATAATAATTATGTCACAGCCATATTTTCTTTGTTGTTGCTACCGGTTGATCAAGTATGTCCTGCTTTACTGTATTGATTTTGCCATCACACGGAATGAATATTACATCATCTGTGAAGGATCTCTTTACTGAAAATGGTTGTCATTTGATACTTGGATTTTTAAACGAAATCGATTTAATTGATACATTTTGATTATGTAATGGAATTAATGATTGAATGCTTATTTGGTCAAATGGATCCTTAACTGCGATTGTTAGTGGCTTTACCCTCAAAAGGGGTTGAAGTCGTGTAAAATAATTGTCCTCCAGGATGGGTACGACCACATCATTCAAAACATGTTTTAATAGAATTTTTGTTGTTATAAGTTTGTCTAAATTTGCTGATAATCGCCAGTTGCTAGAGGGATGACGTACATCCGGCGAGGGTCCATGCAAGTAGCAAAGTTACCGTAAGCCCCCATGGTTCCTAGTATAGTGATCTCCCTTTAGCTGCTGGCGATCTATGTAACGGTACACATGATCAAATATATTTTATGGTTTCATAGTATAGTTTTCAAAGAACATCTGTGATGGACTAGTTATTTTACAGTCCTTTGATGACTGAATTATATAATACAAACATGTATTTATTGTGTATACCAAACTGTTCAAGTCGTAGCATGGCTGAAACTAAGCTAAATTTTAACTCAATCACTCACTGCTATCGGTTGACGAATAATATGTTTAACCTACACACATGTAAATAGAATACACAATATCGTAATGTTTGGTAATATACATTGATATACCAAAATACATAGTTCAGTGAAACACGATTCTTTCATGGCCAGATTAAATACAGTAACATAAGAAAATTGGGTGCCCCATAACTCACCGGACCAAGGAATATGTTGAATGCAGCGTTCACGGATTCAATAGGACTCGTGCCTAGAGAGAAGTTGAGGAACCAACCAAAGTTGGCTACAAGCGACTGGAGAATCCCGTAGTGGTACAACACATTCACTGTAGCACTCATTGTGATCACCAGAGGCATAACCTGAATCACACACAATCATGATTTTTCATTAGAATAATAGCGGTTACTATCTTTATACACTCAGAAAACTTGCAATGTAAACTATATTTAACTGGCGAAAATGTTCATGTCATGTCATGCCACTTTGCTTGAATGAGACGTTTATAATTTATGTGGCTTTTCTAAAACTGAACCTAGTCTGTATTTGATGAGCAGAAATAACATTGCTAAATGTACATTACAGGTGCGCTGGAACAACTACATGAGGGAACTCACGGCAAACGCAAATTTATGTTCTCTGTAGGTTTGACCGAACACAAACGCAGACCCCTTGTCCGTATGTTTCAGGAATTCTTCAATTCTTTCTCCAAGCCAGAAGAATATGCTGTAGCCCGCAGTAGTTTGTAGGATGAACAATGCACAGAGGAACTGAGTTCCAATACCCCAGAATACAGCATGCCAGTTTACCTGAAGAGCAAATATATACAAAAGGCACTAAGTAGTGAATTAGTTAGGCTTTTTGTTGTTTTTTTGTAGGCGATTGTTTCATTTGGAGGAGAGAGGAGATGTGTGTGTGTGTGTGTGTGCGTGTGTGTGCGTGTGTGTGCGCGCGTGTGTGTGTGTATGTGTGTGTGTTACATTATATCAGAGGAATCTTGAAAGGAAAGATCGTGCTCCGTCTTGTGATTCACTGTTAAAATAAACAATTCTGCCACATGAATTACATTGTTTGGTAGGTGGTCACATGAAAGCCCCACGACCTCCAACACTCCTCTGTAAATCTGGATAATGAGGGAACACATATACAGCAGCATGTTATTCCTCATCAGCACCAATGCAGATAAGTATCCCTCACTGATCCGGAATCCATGTCTTTCAAAGGAGTACTCTTTACAACGTTTACACGGGGGCATAACAGCCAGCCATGTATGTATATACACTCACGTGCAAAAGAAACGTCCCCAAAATTCAAATTATATTATATTTGCTGGATATAGCCAAAAACACGAAAAACAATTCGGAACACATTGCTCAAACACACAAATGTATGACACCCCAAGGAAATGCACGTGTTGCATGCCAGAAGCGGGAAAATGACTTTATTCAGTGAAATTTCCTGCACGTTCAGTAAATCACTCGTATGGCGATCGGTTATAAAACACGTAGGAAACTGTTCTTTGCAATCACAATCATCTGAAAGACCAGCAGAACATGCCTCGATTAACAGCGGAAAAGAGAGAAAGACCGATTGGCAGGCTGCAGCTAGGAGCAACGTACGACAATGTTGGAAGAATCCTAAGTTGTGCAAATGTACGATTGGGACATTGGTCACACGTTACAGACAAGCTGGTCGGCCGAGGAGCGGTCGACCGGAAGTCACTACCCCAAAAGAGGACCGTTATATACGGACGCTTCATTTAAGCAACAGATTCCTCGCCGTGACGTCATCATCCATGTTTAGCCTTGGTCATCGCGTCAGCAGGTGGACAGTGTCCAAACGACTACGTCAACATGGAAATCGGAGCCTATAGACCGTTGAGGAGCATGACGTTACCGCCGGAATATCAACGTCGAAGGTTTTGGCCTGGAATGTTCGTCAGTGGCAGCAACGGTACCGGCAACGGGTCCTTTTTTGCGTCGAGAGTAGGTTCCATTTGAACAGAACTGATCACCGAAGACGTGTTTACCACTGGCGTGGGGAACTGACGGCACGTTGTTGCGTTCAGGAAACGGAACCATATGGTAGAGGGAGTGTGACGGTTTGGGGTGGCATGTGGGAACACCAAGACCGACCTTGTTATCATCGATAGCAGCCTGACAGCCCGTCGGTATATTGATGAAGTTCTGCGGCCCCATATCCTGCCTTTCCTCCAGCAATATCCAGGAACCTTGGTTTAAGAAGACAATAGAACACCTCACACCGCTTTTGTCACACCGACCTTTCTCAACGTCAACAACGTGCCCGTCCAGCCTTGCCCATGAAGATCCCGTGACATGCCTCCGACAGAGCACTTGTGGGGCCATCTTAGACGTCGGATTCTACAGCTTCCACACCCTCCATTGACGAGAAATGCACTGGCTCAGGCATTACAGACAGAATTGCGACAGATCCCCAGTCACGTGATCAGGAGACTTACACACTCGGCCCGACGACGTGTTCTGACGTGCACCGATGTAAGGGGTGGACATGCGCGGTATTGACGATCTGTCTTCCCATTTCAGCCTCTGTTTATTCATGCGTTTGTTTTGGCTTGCGCTAGAATACTGGACAATCGACCCCCATGTGACAACATTCCCTGTACCACTGTTAGGTTTACCACGTTCTCTTTCTTTATGTCAGACATGCTTTACATACATCTTCGTCATGCATAGTAAACGTTCATATCTATTCGTGTTTGTGCTTGTGTTGTTTGGTAGTTGAGAAATTTTTCGGGACGTTTCTTTTGCACGTGAGTGTAGACATATACCTTTATATTTGTTACCCGTGAAGGTCCGGGTTAGAATATTGGCCTTCAGTAACCCATGCTTGTCGTAAGAGGCGACTAACGGGATCGGGTGGTCAGGCTCGCTGACTTGGTTGACACATGCCATCGGTTCCCAATTGCGCAGATCGATGCTCATGCTTTTGATCACTGGATTATCTGGTCCAGACTCGATTATTTACAGACCGCCGCCATATAACTGGAATATTGCTGAGTGCGGCGTAAAACTAAACTCACTCACTTATATTTGTTTGTATTGTTTTGTCACCGAAGTGGATTTTAGAATACAATTGATATTTACATTAAATATATACAAGATTGGTCTGATTGATCACATCACTCTTATTTTCGTGCAAGATCACATCTAAAAGGACATCAACAGAGAATTTAAAAATGATCTCTCTGTTACGACCTCCAATTTTATGTTAACATGTGTCCTCATTAGAAGTTTGTTCCCTCAAAACTGCGAGTGTCACGCGTTGCACACGAGTGACGAACGCGACTCACATCCGTGTGCAACGCGTGGTCAACGGGTTCCACATGAGTGACCACCGCGATTCACATCCGTGTGCAACGCGTGGTCAACGGGTTCCACATGAGTGACCAACGCGATACATATCCGTGTGTAACGCGTGGTCAGCGGGTTCCACATGAGTGACCAACGCGATTCACACGGGTTGCGTCACGCGTTGCACACGCGTGTAAGGGGAATAAATGTTTAGGCAGAAGTGTATGTGTTGCCTGTTGGTTTCACACCTCGTCCTCACGTTGACTGATTCCCGGTTACCCAATAACCCTGGGAATCAACAAGTCACCTTGTACATGTCCATTTGATAGTAGTTCAACATTATCCCACATCATGTCCGGATAACAACGGGTCGCCTCTTCTCTGGACATGTGGGGGGTAGAAAATTCCTGTGCAACCTTCATTCAACCGGTGTACAGTTAGAGATCCCCGTTTTCAATTACAGACCTAATACAAAATACAATGTGAATCTTTCTGAGTGCTTGAATAATTATGAGCCTGTTGTACGAACGCAGCTCTTTCGGATCGCACAGAAACTGGCCACTAACACAAAGAAAAAGGCCAGAGAGTGCTTTGCAGCATATCTGAAATTATTCATGGGCTTAAAAGGATGAATGGGGTTTAATTACGTTGAGGAATGTGTTTTGACAAAAGAATCCACTGAGTAGTGTAAGTGGATTCTACAAATTGAATTCATGTGCCAGTTCAGTGATGACGCTCTAGGGCAGAATGTCCGTGTTCAGCTCTAGCGAAGGCTAACAGATGTGGTAGGTGACACACAAAGCGTCATTCAGAGCAATAGCCTGGGCCATAAGCACTGAAAAGTACACCAGAACCCAGAACGTCAATGATTTAGTGGCTTAAATAACAAAAAAGGAAACTGAATTCATATCAACTAGATTGGAAACAACTGACCGTTAAAAAAAAAGGAACAAACAAGATCAGGCGATCAGTGTCTTAGGCCATACACCGTGTGACTGCAGTTTGTACAGATTCGAGTTACATTCAGCCGTACCAACCTATATGCAATCATCAGCAAAAGATGCCAGCTTTGGAGCTTTATGACCAGTACTCAGGGCTGTCACAGAGCCATCTCCATATTCTGTTCACGGCTCAGGACATATATACCTATCATTTACTTTTGATACTTCAGTTCGAGGTGACTTTGTACTAAGTGCACTGTTGTACCGAGTGTAGATAAGACAGACCAAACTGGTGGGTATACACAAAGTATCAAGATACGTAAGATGTTTTTGTAAGGAGGAAACCTAAGATCTATTATTCTGGTAAGTACAGTGATGGATCATGCGATAGACAGATAATAGATCATCGCAATGTTATGGAGTGAGTGAGTGAGTTTAGTTTTATGCCGCACTTAGCAATATTCCAGCTATATGATGGCGGTCTGTGAATAATCGAGTCTGGAACAGACAATCTAGTGATCAACAGTAGTAGCGTCGATCTACGCAATTGGGACAGTGTAATGGACAAAGATAAAGTGGACAATTCGTTACTTTCAACTGATATATCTAAGGCAATCCCATATCTTTTGCAATCATATTTCTCAACATTTACAGCCCGTTTGTCCTCACATGAGAACGATGAATTACGAAATGACTCAAAGTCGGGAATAATCTATAAGATGTCAATACTACACAGTGGAAACTATACCGTCTTGCGGCACGTGTGCCCTTGCAAAACGATGTCAACTTGTACACATAAGAACATGATAGTACCTTCAACAACTTTTTGGATCAAAGCAACCAACGTCAGCTATTGATGGGTACAGGGTATTCACTTACGACTACCCTAATACGTTTAATAGGCAATCGGACTGTAGCTATACAAACATGTTAGCATGGTTTTAATGTTCACTTCCAGCACATGCGAGATCGTGTTGACGATCGTACATGTATGAGAAAGCATATTTTTTGCTTATTATTAAAGAAGATTTTTTTAAATTTTTTCCATTAATTTTGACAAAACGTATTTCACACATGTATAACAAAATCATCATAAAAGCCCTTGTAGGTACGTGGCTTGTCAGGAGAAGAATCGGTATTAAATTATAGTGCAGGGGCTTATGTAGCAAAAATGCTCCCCGTGGGAAGTGCATGTTAATTTTTTGAACCACTGATAATTGTTCTTTATGATAATTTGGTTTTATGTCATTTAAATACCCAGACACTAGTGTCACCTGTGCACGACTATATGATAGTCACATTAACCTTGCTTGGGTACTATTATTACTACGTACATAAGTGTGTGATGGTAGTATATATTGTGAAATGGGAGAATACATTAATTGAATAAATGGTTTCCATTGGTATATGTCAATACTTACAATGTTGGTGTCCGATGAAGGAAAGACAATATTTGATTAATTTTTATGATTATGTCATATTTTATGTCACCAAATTGAATTAGAAGCATATTATCTGGTTATCTCTATGTCATACATCATAAGGGGCGGTGGGGTAGCATAATGGTTAAAGCGTTGGCTCGTCACGCCGAAGACCCTGGTTCGAATCCCCACATGGGCACAATGTGTGAAGCCCGTTTCTGGTGTCCCCCGCCGTGATGTTGCT
Source organism: Haliotis rubra (assembly GCF_003918875.1). NCBI lineage: Eukaryota > Metazoa > Mollusca > Gastropoda > Lepetellida > Haliotidae > Haliotis > Haliotis rubra. The sequence continues at coordinate 453,758 of NW_025767516.1, forward strand.
GGAATATTGCTAAAAACGGCGTAAAACCAAACTCAGTCAGTCAGTCAGTCATACATCATAAGCTGCATTTTGATATGCTACATGACTATGTTGTGATAGGTTTATAAAAACATTTTTTTCTCGAAATGGTGTCGCAAGCAATTTTGGGAACTCATATTCAATCACCCCACAATAACACTTATAGCAAACAGAAATAATGGAACCATGTATTTCCTGAATCCATACACAACAGTGATTACAATTAGTATTGGTTCCAAAAATTAACATGTAATTCCCATGGATTACACAAGCCCCTGCACTATTAGGTTCAAATGAGTGTGAATGAGCGAGTTCTGCTTCAAAGCGTTTTAACATCTATGTCACGGCGTGTTCAGATAGTGGGAAAACCCGAAGTGATGCAGTTCTGAGACACCTTAGTGAAAACCACGACCACGGGTTTAGTGCTCGCAACACCAATGACACTGGATTTCAATCATGAGTTTCTGACGTGGTCTGCAAATCTACACAGCGTGTTGTGGAGCCTTAAACTACTGCACCGACCGTGTCAGCCTTTAAAAAAGGCAAAATGTACGCAATAATTTGCCGACGGGTAGCCATTCGTCATGAGTTCGATTATGTGAGGAGTCTTTCCCAAGCCTCGTCTAACATGGCATGCCGTTCAGTTAAAGGGGCGTTTTGTGCAACTAATGCGCTCACTGGAGTACAAAAAGGTTCAGTGTTAGAGCCGCCGTTATCACACACTTTTATGCAGTGATATTAACTTATGATATAATCGTGATTTTGAGAACTCGTTCAGTTGAGAGTTATTCTCATAAGTTTGAGAAAAGCAGCTGGACCACCCTCATATAACTGAAATACTGTTGGCGGAATGGTTTAATCCAGAGTACAGCTCATTGCATATCGTATCAATAATCATTTTGACAATCCGTTGTTTCGACAAGCCCTTGTTGCTATAACTTGAGCGTATTGCTATTTTATATTCAGTCGTCTATGGTAATATGAAGTTGGACATAATTTTCTGCACCAAAGGCTTCGAATTTAACAAAATGGTTGAAAATAAATGCTCACCATTGTTATTTTAGAGCCTTTCAAACAATCTCGGTTGACCCGACGAAATGTAAATCAACTACAGTTCACCGTGGGCTTCCTCAACTTTCTAAAAGTACATTGGTTAAGATAACATTTCACTACTGTTATACTCATACAGAGCTTCATCTTCTTTACTGAACACTATAAAGACAATTTCCCGCACCTGGTGTTACCGGAGATTACAATTTACAGGGAAATAAACAAAAGTCTTTTTAACATCCCCGAAGGCACAGTCAACGTCTATAGTATATATAATTGTATACAGCATATTACTTGTAAACTTTACCTAGTTCTGTCCATCAGCGTGTTTTCCCTTTGCTCGTGTTTCAGTCGCTATGGGTCACCGATATTCAGTCTCCATTGTGAACAGGTGAGGTGGAACACAGTCCTTTCTTGCTACGATGGTCTCGTATACGCCATAAACACGATCGTAATAGTACACATTACCTTAAATGTAGTCGTTTACATTTGATAAGCTGAAATGAGGTTAAATCCTTCGGTACATTGAATCAAGGGTAACATACTGGGATATATTGCGTTGGGTTTGGATTGTTTCTTTTTTTATTTCAACTGTATATTTAGATTTCTAATGTATGTTGCTACGTTTCTTTCTTTCTTTACCCGTGAAGGTTCGGGTTAGAATGAACCTTCAGCAACCCATGCTTGTCGTAAGAGGCGACAACGGGATCGGGTGGTCAGGCTTGCTGGCTTGGTTGACACATGTCATCGGTTCCCAACTGCGCAGATCGATGCTCATGTTGTTGATCACTGAATTGTCTGGTCCAGACTCGATTATTTACAGAAACTCACTCACTCACTCTTTTCTTTCTTTTGAGTTGTTCAACCTTTATCGATGGTATCTGCAGGGGCGTAACTACCATTATAAAAAAGCCCGGGCTTATAAATGGTTGTTGCTAAAAACTTACACGAAAACATTGGCTTGCCTGATGTGGTATCATCACTGCCAACTTTCAAAGACATGTTCATGATGTCAAAATCGTACAGGTAACTCTTCTTCTGGCACCGATTTCTTTTTGATATGGACACTAAAAAGTCTTATCGTTCTTAATGTGACTATTCTAGACATGGCATCGCACGTGTCTTAAACTGATTGCATACTTTCATGTATACGTACATCGGGTACATTAGGTGCATTGGTTGTGTGGGTGGATGGTTGCGAGTACAAATATAAGAGTACAATAAGTATAATTTGCAAAGCTCTTCATTCAAGTTACATATTGACATGGAAGTATCTTCAGGCTCTAGTTAGCCCGAATAACAGGCCTACTTTGTTAGATAAATATACATACTACAGCGAAGGTGTGTTTAAGCATGGGTACGTGCAATTTGGGATACTGTCTATGTTGGGCTCATTATAAAGATATGAAAGATTTTATCTGCAAATATTTCCTGTCTAGACTTTCCACTCCCTGAGTGAAGGTGGTTTAGGTTTAACGCCACTTTTAACAGAACGTCCGGGGCTTTCAGTTTAACATTGAAAGAAAATGACGATTAGGCGTTGATCACGTCAGTGAAACCTACAAGCACAGAACGGTACGGACAAATCTAGGAGCAACGGAGTGTGTCCATATCTTGAGAGAGTATTGCAGCGTCTTATGGCGACTGGCCAGCCTGTGCTCCTTACACCACCCACCACCCCTACTACTCATTAGTACATCCCTGAAATAACGTATCATAAATATTTTACAGGGATGGCACTTATTTTGTGAAACATGTCAATATCTATTTATATTATATTCAGGCATTTTTATCACATTCATCAGTCTTACACCAATAGTAAAATGATGTAACGTTATAAGGACAGAATACACAGTGTACAGCTACCACATTGCCCTCTGACCTTATCATCTGAAGTTGCATATTTGACTGGTTAAATGTTATAACCAAGTGAACGAACCGCGTCTTCAGTTTCTTCAATATCGTGTATGAATCGTTTGTCAACAAGAAACAATGCAAATGACATCTTATGCATCAAATAACAGCAAACAATGCAAATGACATCTTTTGCATGATTTATCATTACATAGGTATACTGGTGATTCTCTTGTATACGATTATAAAACCAACATGTCATTTTCCGTTGGTAATAACAGTGTGTTGAGGGTAGACATTTTTCCAAAAATCAAACCAAGTGCTACCACCCTTAGTCGCAGCTTAAATGTGATACGATAGTTTGCTTTTTTGAGTGAGTGAGTGAGTGAGTGAGTTTGATTTTACGCCGCTTTTAGCAATATTCCAGCAATATCACGGCGGAGGACACCATAAATGGGCTTCACACATTTTGCCCATGTGGGGAATCGAACCCGGGTCTTCGGCGTGACGAGCGAACGCTTTAGCCACTAAGCGCCCCTGCTTTTTTTTAAGAAGGCCCAAATTTCAGATTTACTTTCCAAATGAAAGTCATACCGTGGACAATTGCAAATGGTGCTGAGCAAATGACTTACTCTATCCGGATGTTTTGACATCAGGAAACCCACCACGATGAAGAAGACAAGGCCGCCGAGGGGGATGAGGTTCCGTGGGCCGAACGTAGCGGCATATATCACCAAGTAGGTAACTACAAATATCACCATGGCAACATACAGCGACCTGGAGACAAGTGAGAGGAAGAAAGTGAGGGCTCATATTAAGGAAAGTGAAAAGTTTCAATCATATTCCTCTTACAAATCATTATTTACAGAATGTAAACAGTTAACTGTTATGTTCTTTCTGGCAAACCTTATTTACTGAAAGCGGAGAGTTCACTGTTACATTCTTCATGGTAATCCCTATTTACAGAAAATGAACAATTTACTGTTATATTCCTCATGCCAAATCCTATTTGCAGAAAGTGAAAAGATTACTATTATCTTTCATGCCACATCTACTTACAGAAAGTGAAATGTTACTATAAATTTTTCATGCCAAACCCTATTTACAGAAAGTGAAACGTTCATCACTGCGTTTCTCTTGCAATCCCATTATAGGTGTGTTATTTTCTAACAAAGCCCCATGTACAGAAATACAGCAGCTAATCATTGTTATAGTTTTGCTGAGCCCCGTTTAAAGATTGCGCTCCTTGTGCCAAATCATATTTACAAAGAATGAAATGTTCCCCGGTATATTGTTCTTGCCAAGACCTATGTACAGTGAATAAAAAGTTAATTATTGAATTGCGTGTTCTTGCTAAGTGTTATTTACAGAACAAGCAAGGTTTACTGTAGTGTTCTCCGTTCAAGTCCTATATCAAAATGTGAGATGCTTCTCTTGGTCAAGTCCTATGTACAAAACTTGAAAAGCTTACCATCGTATTCCACGTGTCAAGCGAGGGTACGCCTGAAGACCCTTGCGTTGTTGCTTGGGCAATCCATTGAAGCATCGACGTATCCTTCTACCGAATTTCACCTTAACTATGTAAAGAAGAAGCAATGTTGTTCCTACCAGCAACCTCACTGATCCTTCGTCGCCGAAGGAGTGGTACATGCTGAAGCCGAAGTAGACGAGGTATGCCGTCAATAACACCGTGTATAGTATTCCTTTCAGCAGCCGTTTCTTCCTCATCATCCCAGACCACAGGCATATCCTGGTCCTACGTATCACTCCTCCACATTCCAGGTAATATTCACGATAGTCATCGTCTTCGATGCCGTCATCGATAGTGTCAATGACGGCGTGGGTCACGGAAGCTGATAGCTCTGTTTCTTCTAGGTCGCCCTTTTCTATATCCTGGAATGAGACACATTGTTCATGTTGGTAAGGGTGAGTGTGGGGTTTTACGTGTAGAGACACATTCTATTGACTCCGGGCCGTTTTAGCAGCCAGGGTAACATTAAGTACCATATTTTAGTGATTGAAGAGGGTGGGGAAATTAACGATTACCCTTCCCCTCACTGTACATGCTTTATCCTTTTCACTAGGGGTCGGAGGTTTAGAGGTATGATTGCTTGGATGGTTTGTTGTTTAACGCCGCACTCAGAAATATCCCAGTTATATGACGGCGGTCTGTCAATTATCTAGTCTCGACCAGACAGTCCAGTGATCAACAGCATGAGCATCGAATTACGCAATTAGCCAAGATGGCATGTGGAAAACCAAATTACGAGCCTGACCACCTGATCCCATTTAGGAGAAACATGGGTTGTTGAAGATCTATTCTAACCCGGATCTTCACGGGTCTCAGTGGTGAGTGATGTTCGTGAATTTTCGCGCTAGCTTGTGCCGGTAGAGTAGATTTTCTACTCTAAATAATTTACCATGAGACCCGACTTTCAGGGGGAAATTTGTTTCCTCCATGCTGAACACAAATTAGGTACATAAACTAGGGTCACCTTTAACAGCTGAGTCACGAATACCTCCCGGTTGTGTAACATAGCAGCCCCTTGGAGAAAACAGGCGACGACGATCTCCACCAGATTAGTTGACTTTCTAACGATTATGTGCGCATCCTGATGTCGACGATTTGTCACGAAGCACAGTTTTTTTTAAATGCAAAATGTCAACAAAATTAACCAGCGGTTTTCTTTTTTAAAAGAGTTACTAGCGCTTGAACGCCGATTTGTTGAATTGAGTCAAGTAACTATATACATATCTTGGAACTGAAAATAGTAGTTCGGGGTTATTCAGGGATAAGTGTATATATGGGTGGTATTTATAGCTGTGACCTCAGATTTCCAATGTTTGTCGTTCGAAAACGAGAGCATACTTTCCAAGATCCTGCATTCCTATATCTAAAGAGCACGGTTGGGTAACGTAGTGACCCGATTCCGATTCCCGACATGGGTACATTGTGTGAAGCCATTGCTGGTTACCCACTGGAGTATTGCTAAAAGCGGCGTAAAACCATACTCAATCACGCACTCGATTATCTTTCAAGACTTGAGAACTTGAGTGGTAATATAGATGACATGGCAACATAAATATCGATAATGCATATCCCATCTTCATTAATGAATAAATAATGTTTGCAATTATGTCGATATTTTGGAAGGCACAAGACCCGATTACATTATATCCAAAACGTTTGTATACATGTTCTCACATTGCTGAGTGCGGCGTTAAACAACTAACCAACCATCCGACAGTTTATCATGACATTGTGAATGATCAGCTTCAATGCAAACATCTCTCGTACTAAATGTGACCACATACATATATATTTCCTTCATCCTTGTAAATAAAACGCATACAAATGAATTTTGATTATATAAATCACGCCTGATCAGCTCGTTTGACATTCAATAAAGCAGACTTTCGGTATAGCTGTTGATATCAACAAAAGCATAGAACCGTCGCGAACAACAGTTACTGACAACTTGCTGCATACATAAGTGTTCTAAATAAGCATTGTCGGTTTCTGTGGCAACTTACTTGGCATTTGGCTGTGTTTTTGTCGCGAAGTTCATAATCCTTTTCTGTGTCTGAGGACATGTTTACGTGCTGTCGGCCTAACTGGGACGACTTGCTTTCACAACGGGCCTATGGTTTTTATGTAAGTATGAACACGGGGCTACGTTTTGGCGCTTGTTTTACGTTCGTCAGTTCACGCTTACTGCGTGTTTCCAACTTCTTTGGGTGGCATTTTAGAAGTTGGGAAGTACAATATAGAACAAACTTTATGGATAACAACTTCTTTTTATTCGTGAGTGCCACGTTTCGATACAGATCCTTGTACCGTTGTCAAGAAGCATGCTTGACAACGGTACAAGAATCTGTATCGAAACGTCGCACTCACGAATAAAAAGAAGTTGTTATCCATAAAGTTTGTTTTATATTGCGTGTTTCCACACCGACGTTTGCAACATATGCTGTATATGTAATAGTAATTACAGATGTTCCTTGTCTATGAACCAGCAGTATACTCCTGGTATATTTCACTTAACAAACAAACGTTAAGAGGCATACACTTCAGACTGAGAAACATTAATGTCTTGTAAATTCACAATTTAGGAATTTCCAATGCGGTCTGTGTACGTGTGGTTGGGTAGCTGTGAGGTTTAGGCGTTTGTCTGACGTTCCGAAGAGGTGGGTTCAATTTTACATGGAGATATCGTAGCCGAATCTCTGTAATTAGAAAACGACAACGCCAGTGGACAATCTCGAAAATCTATGATCCAGACGATTCTACATCTGATGAAGGGGCGGTGGGGTAGCCTAGTGGTTAAAGCGTTACCTCGTCACGTCGAAGACCCGGGTTCGAATCCCCACATGGGTACAATGTGTGAAGCCCCCCGCCGTGATGTTGCTGGAATATTGCTAAAAGCGGCGTAAAACCAAACTCAGTCAGTCAGTCAGTCTACATCGGATGATGACAACCTGGGAACAAGTCGATTCTAGATCTGATGATGGCGAACTGTGAACCAAACGATTCTACATCGGCCGATGGCGACATGTGAACCAGACGATTCTAGATCTGATGATGACAAACTGTGAACAAGTCGATTATGGATCTGATGACGACGAACTGTGAACAAGACGATTCTACATCGGACGATTACAACCTGTGAACATGTCGATTCTAGATCTGATGATGACGAACTGTAAACCAGACGATTCTACATCGGACGATAACAACCTAGAACATGTCGATTCTAGATCTGATGATGACGAACTGTAAACAAGACGGTTCAACATCGGACGATAACAACCTGTGAACAAGTCAATTCTAGATCTGATGATGTCGAACTGTAAACCAGACGATTCTACATCGGACGATGGCGACATGTGAACAAGTCGATTATAGATCTGATGATGACGAACTGTGAACCAGACGATTCTACATTGGACGATGACAACCTGTGAACAAGTCGATTCTAGATCTGATGATGACGAACTGTAAACCAGACGATGCTTGATCATATGGTGACGAACAACTTGGATGACAGTTTTGAAAATAACAATATTTGGATGCACATGTCAAAGATATCTGCCCTAAAAACATGTTTTTTACGTCAGAGGTTCAACATAACCAAATATTTAAAGCAGCTTTGAGTGAGTGAGTGCATCGAGAAAGCGCATTTGATACTAAAGATTGAGTGAATAATTGACTGTAGATTTTTGTTACTTACTACCATTACAGTAAAATCGGGTCAAGGATCACAGAAATGGGTCACCAGTTTATGTTTTAGTAGACTAGGCTCTTCAACGTGTCAAGCGAACCTGTTAAACGGGGCTATAGATGTTAATCAAAAGAATTTCGCCTCAATGATAATGATATTCAACCATGTGGAACCGGACAACGATGTACAGAAAATGTCTACACAACATCCCTCAAAGGACACACTGAACGTATTGTGTCTGAATGAGGTAAGTGAACAGTACAAGGTGGCCAACTATTGAGACACATTTTATATGATGGCGTGCCATTCCAGACAACCTGTGATTAACGGATCCTCATACAAACAAAGCGTGTCTAACATGAACTGAGGAATGTTTGTGTACTTGATTGATGTTTAAAGCCAGACCCAGCAATTTTCCAGCCCTGTTGCATCGGTCTGTATATAATCGAGTCAGGACCAGACAATCCAGTGATCAGCATCACGAGCATTGATCTACGCAAATGGGATACGATGACATGTGTCAACCAAGTCAACGAGCCTGACCATCCGATTCCGTTATTCGCTCCTTTCAAGCATAGGTTGCTGAAGACCAATTCTAACCCGGATCTTCACGGGTTAACAGAGGAAAGTAGATCCCAACATGTCTCGTTCGCATACACTTAACCTTATGTGACTGGCCAGGTATTTGTTATTGTATGTAATAAGAACGTGGAGTGAGTGAGTGAGTTGCAATTTATAGTCACATCGCCAATATTTCAGCCATATCGTGACAAGTTACAAATTGATAATAAATGGAATTAAACAAAAACTTGTCGACGAAGGACAGTACAATAATCAGATTATCACAGACGTAACGTAAAACCAGTAATTAAATCTAAAACATTTTAACTATAGAAGATACAAAATATAAAAGCTGATTATATATTGCAAACAACTGAAGGTAGATCACCGGACTTGGGACCATGGAATAAAAACGTGGAACCAACACACCGTGTCTAACAGTGGCACCAGTTACAGATTCACATCTTTCGAACACATGTCAGTTGACCATATTGAGCAATATAAGAGCTAAACAGCCTACAGAAAGTTGACACTCATGTTTTACGCTGGCAAAGAATACAACAAACGTGGTAGTTCCACCAACCACGCACCCACTCATCCAGCCATACACTTTAAAACCTACCCATGAAGACCCGGGTTAGAATTGGTCTTCAGCAACTCATGCTTGACGCAAGAGACGACTAACAGGATCGGGGTCAGATTATCTGACTTGGTTGGCACATGTCATCGTATCACAGTTGCGTAGATATGTGCTCATGCCGTTGATCACTGAATTGTCTGGTCCAGACCCGATTACTTAGACATCGCCGCCAAACAGCTGGAATATTGCTGAGTGCGGCGTTAAACAAGAGTGTGAGTGAGTGAGTTTTAGTAATATTCCAGCAATATCCCGGTGGGGGACATCAGAAATGGGCTTCACACATTCTACCCATGTGGCATCGAACCCGGGTCTTCGGCGTGATGAGCGAACGCTTTAACCACTAGGCTGCCCCACCGCCCCACATGTAAAAGATAATACAGACATGTTTTTAAGGTGAACATTATGAACGGGTTCGGGGGGTTTATGTGTGGAACGTGGGCAGTGAGGGATGACGCGATGCACCCAGACTTGGTTATGACCGCTTGGTTTACGTGTTTTACTGTACTCAGAGGTCACCGCCGTCAACACCATTAACGGCAAACATTTCCATACAACTATATATTCCATATACATTTTGAGTCAAAGTGGTGGATAGAAAAATGTATTATTTCCCACCCTGTTCATGATATGTGGTACAGAATTCACACACCCAGCTAAATATATTGTGTATCTTATCACCTTACCCTGTGTATGATCCTTGGTATGTTCATATACCCTCGGGCGTTTGGGTAGGCTAGTGGTTATAACGTTCGCTTCCTTTGATTAGCTCACTTCAATTAAAGGAGACCAGTACAACCGCCTCCTGTTTCACATTTTGATCTAAGCATAACTATTGAGAGTGCAAAACTCTTTCCACAAACTGTACTAAGAGGGGCGGTGGGGTAGCCTGGTGGTTAAAGCGTGTGCTCGTCACACCGAAGACAAGGGTTCGATTCCCAACATGGGTACAATATGTGCAGCCCATTTCTGGTTTCCCCCGAAGTGATATTGCTGGCTGGCATGTTGCTAAACGCGGCATAAAACTTTAGCTACACCCCATTTATGATCTATGGTATATTCTTACTTTTCAATGCAGACGCTTGCAGTGTTTGGGAGTTTACATAATGGCTGTACATGGTTTCACTTGTCCCGAACACCTGGTGTCACACATGATTTTCGGTGATATTTTGCCAAATAGAATGGAATTTTTTCGGCAGATATTAAAGATCGATCAATCGCTAGCATTGCAGGTGAGCTTATATATCTTTAATGGTTTCTCGGCGACGATAGTCATGGACTCCAGGAGGTATACACCCAAACGCCTTAACCACGCGGTTACGCACTTACCCTTACAAAGCCAGTGTGCGAATCTCTGCGATAGTGATTTTTTTTTACATTGAGCTTCAGTCTTAAATACATACCTCCATCTAGAAGGCTATGTGCTTGTTTCGGGTACATAACGGAGTCTTAGATAATCGAGGCAATGCAGGACAAATCCTAAATTGCTATTTTGTGTATTATTGGTCGGTGTTAATTTGCGCCATGGAAGTTCATCTGACGAAAGTAAAACAAGCACCAAAACGTAACCTTCGAGCCTATACGTACAAAATGACAATGTCCTAATGTGAAAGTAACCCATCCTACGAAGAATGGTTCACATAAAGATGTCATCCATTACAGAAAGAATATATGAGCTTACCAAATAAGTCGCCATAGAAAACCAATGCCTATTTTTTGACTGTTGTACGAAAGGAACTGCAAACTGGGAGGTGATAGATCAGGGGCCTTCAAAATATTTTTCTCCTTGAAATCAATGTCGTCATATGCCTTCCCTGTAAACATCGAAATGATCCCCTTAAACGTTTTTCCTTTTACTTAGAAATGGGATAGGCAATAACAACGATATGTATGTTGTAATGTTGAATATATGACCATTCAAGTTCTTAGAAAATGCAAATATCGTGAATATTATGGACCTGCTACAGGACATATTTATCTTAGAAATCTGTGACCGCTGCTTGAACATTTTACGCAAGGGATACTGATCTTTAGAATCCAAGCTAATTCCAGTGTCCATTCTACCAAATGGCTTCGAGAGACATAACTATCACAACTCAAGCCTACCGTTATGACCCCCTCCTCAGAAGATGTCAACTTGTACACAAAACATTATAGTTTCTTACACATCCGTGTGAGAAAACTGGTATCCAACAGATGTGTGAGATTGATGTCCAAGCCCGTGACTGGCTACTTCATGGTGATGACCTGAGGTCAGATTACGACGGACTATTTTCCTGATTTATATTCAGTGCAGAGTCACTCGTGCTTTGGTCGATCGCAAACCTGTTACTCGTGTCAAACACCATTATACCTACTTGTTAATATATTTATACATGTATTTATGCATCAAAACACAATTATATTATATATAACAAAACGAATCTAGTTATGTTTTCCTAATTCCCTTTATCGTTTGCAACTTCAGATATTCTAGCCATGAATTCAAACTGGCCTGAGCAATCAGTGATAACTGTGTAAATAACTATGTGAATATGGCTGTTAGAGATAAAGGGGTGTATGAACAACATTGGTACTTTACTAGACAGTGCCATGTACCGTCTTGCAAAAATACCTGACACGATAACGTCAGTGCCTGTCCATTATCGATTTTACTTCGAGTTTTCATTGATGGACTGCTGTTAGGGACATTTGGTACTTATAAACATAATGATTCTTTGCATCCCCCGAGCTACTATGTGTTTATTAGTACGTTAACAAATTCATTCATGACAATCAGAAGCAAAGCACGCTCGGTGAAAGAATGTACAACATGAAACGTTTGAAAGGGTTCGTGCGTGCAATCTCCTTTCAAACCAATCCCACATTTAAAGGCACGGTAGTCCCGTATGTCACGTATGTAAAATATGTCACGTATGTAAAGCTATCCTAACAGTAACAAAGATGACGATTGCTGTATCGAAACTCAATGACCGACACCAGCTGTCACCTACTATTACGATGACGTTTTCAGGCTTGAGAACGGTATAATTGTCTACACCGAAACGTCGTTATGGTACAATAAAGAAGTTGATCATCCATAAATACTATTTCTTACAATTTCTAGAGTGCCTCTCAAACAGTTTGTCGCATCTAAATCGTTTCCATAGAAACCTACTAGAAAAGTAATAATTCCACAAAATCTGTAAAATTCTGTAAATAGCAAAAGGCACCACTTTAGGTTCTGTTTGATATATCTACCAATTTTGCAGAAAAATATTGAACGGTTTTTGAGTTGTGCTCCTGAAACGAAGCCCACACCTCCCTTTACGACTAAGTCCAAAACGTTTCCATGGAAACCGAGAACAATAAAAATGACAAAAATCTGTAAATAGCAAAAGACACCACCTTAGACTCTGTTTGATACATCTATCAAGTTTTGTTGAAAAATATTGAAGGCATTTTGAGTTATGCTCCGGAAACAAATTGATTACGGACGGAGGGACAGACGGACGAGGCCGGGGTGATAACAAAATGAACCAGTGTTTTGTTAATGTATAGTACCAAGCATCCCGTGCCTGAAAATGATCGTACACATTGGAATGCCTCAATGAGTCATTGAAATATTCTAGTCGTTATACTGTCCTTTTTAAATAAGTATACATATGTTTATTCTTAGTACGTCACTTTTGTCGTCACAATATGGCTGAAATATTGCCGATGTGACGTTAAATATTAACTCACTCACTCATTGGAATGTGTGTTTGAGTGAGTGTGTGAATGTCTAGGTGAGTATGGAGTGATTGAGAGAGCTAGTCTTTGAGTTATCGGGCGATTGAGAAATACTTTATTTGAGTGTTTGTTGGGCTGTTTGAGTGCATGCCCGAGAGAGTCAGTGTTTGCGTTGATTGCTTCAAGGTGTCTTATTTCTGTTTAATCAGTCACAAGTATATATATACACTACGAAGCACTATGTTTGTAAATATTGAGGCCTGATGCATGACACTTTAGTAAAAGATCGATCCTTTAAATACTTTAGGATTCGAGGTACAACACGAATATGAGAACTTATAAATCAATTAACAATTCACAAAGATCTAACAAGACATCTCTCATTTGAATGCAATCACATTTGTGCGTTAGATGGTCATTTAGCTTCTCAAAGTGAGATATCGATGAGTGAGTGAGTGAGTTTAGTTTTACTCCGCACTCAACAATATCCCAGCTATATGGCGGCGGCCTGTAAATAATCGAGTCTGGACCAGACAGTCCAGTGATCAACAGCAAGAGCATAGATGTAAATATCGATGAAGGTTGATAGGTGTTGAATGTATGTATGGCTTTACGATCAAGGCCCGTGAAGATCCGGGGTAGAATAGGTCTTCAGCAACCCATGCTTGCCGTACAAGGCGACTATGCTTGTCGTAAGAGGCGACTAACGGGATCCGGTGGTCAGGCTCGCTGACTTGGTTGACACATGTCATCGGTTCCCAATTGCGCAGATCGATGCTCATGCTGTTGATCACTGGATTGTCTGGTCCAGACTCGATTATTTACAGACCGCCGCCATATAGCTGGAATATTGCTGAGTGCGGCGTAAAACTAAACTCACTCACTCACTTCCAGTCACACATGTGTTTGTTGTTTTCATAAAGGTAAACCTTCCCAAGAACCGTTTGTTTTCTTCCCTGTTTCAGTTTTATTATTCGTTTCTTCAACGATAATTGCACTTCATTTACTATGAACATCCAGTTCAATCCTAAGAAAGAAGTCACCATTAACGTAGGAACAAAAGCCGTCCTGGTTGCAAAGGGATTCCCTTTCAAAAGCGGGAGGATGTTTGAAATGAAACTGTTGTTTCGACAGAATGAAATCGAGGTAAATGCACATACAAACTAATTATCTATTATAACAGATAAAGTGGGTCAGAGTGGCTAATATGTTATAATCAAGACGTTTGGGTATATTTGTTTCCCGTCATGTCTTTATTGTATGTTTGCGACAAGCATGCTTTGATGGCATCTCAGTTAACATGGTCAACATCGAACTATAATTATGACGAACTAAAATTATCTGTTCATTGTAAGAATGATAATGTAAAGTTAGATGTTCTGTGAAGTATGGTCTTTGTTCTTACTCTTATACTTGTTTTTGTTTTATAAAGTGGCAACTTGTAACCGAATAGTTTGGGTTTTTTTCTGGAACGATACCTGGATTTTTGGTTTCTCTATCTGAGGCTTCCCAGTAGTCAAACAGGTTTGTTTTCTGTATCGAATTAATACAGTTTATCTGCAATAACATGGAATACTTTTGTAAGACAAAATGGCTATACGAGGTTAAACATCTTAGTTGTTTCAATACTTGTCCCCTATGTATTTCAGTGTTACCGGCAGTCAAATAATTTGAATTCCTTCTAAGATGTGCAGATCATTGCATCTTGTGTTGTTGTTTTATTACACATGTAATCGAAATACACCTCATAATACATTTGATGATATTTTTCCTAGGTAAATGTGGACGGGAAGCAGCTCTTTTCAGGAACTACTTCACTGAGTGCAAAATTGAAAAAATGACACACGTATATTTGTTTGGAAATGGTGAGATACAGGCTGTTCACTTCAACTACAATGAGTAATGTACGTTTTGGGTCAAAATATCTGATTTTGCCTTCTTGCTTTCACACTTTCATTCACATTATCACAGCAAAAGAGTGTTGGGACCATAGTGATCCTCCTTTCAATGTTATTCCGCTTCCCAATGACGACAAATACTTCTACAAAATGTCGTGAAACCGTCACCACACGGAATTCAAATAATAGGCAATGAAAAAGTACTATGTGGTGACTTCTCCAATATTCAGAGGCATTACATTGGACATGCGTGTGCTGGCCAGATGAAGTGCAACAGAAATCTTCAGATGTAGACAATCAAGCATGTAACGTATGCTAACCTTCATCTACAACAACAACAATAACAACACCTACCTTTGGAACAAAGCAACAACTTTCATGAGACGCCACTTGTGATGCAGTCGACACTGTTGCAGTCGCTAGTGTATAATACCGCTTATGCTGCTTGTAAATTGTTACAGACCACTGTTTCCACAGAAAAATGACAGTACAAAGTAATTCGTTTTTCAGTGTCGGTTTCAGTAAGGACCCTGTTTCAAAAGCTGCTGGGGTGATGCAAGGTCTCTATGTTTGGGCAGTGTTCAGATGCTCTGCTTCCAGTGCTTGTTATTCATCTGCATTGAAACTACCGGTACCCACTTTTTTAAACATACTTAAATACTGAGTCTTGACCTAAATGTTTTACAAATTAACTTGCGAGACAAACTTTTAAAAGAAATCCACCATTTCCTTATCAAATGTAATTTTCATTATCTGTTTAACCCGATGAAGGATATAATCACTCTGATTTCTGGAGAAACAAAAGTGGCATATTCTGAAACCACTAGTTAACTCTCTACCTGAGGTTCACGAAGATAGATGCTTAAGCCACATTATTCCATTATTTGTTATCGGCTTATGTCCCCAATATGTATGGCCTCAGAGTAGCTAATATGTTATAACCAAGACGTTTGGGTATATTTTTCTCCCATGATGTCTTTATTGTATGTTTGCGACAAGCATGTTTTGATGGCATCTCAGTTAATATACAGTAAACGTTTTCAACATCGAACTACAATTATGACGAACTAAAATTATCTGTTCATTGTAAGAATGATAATGTAAAGTTAGACTTTCTGTGAAGTATGGTCTTTGTTCTTACTCTTATACTTGTTTTGGTTTTATAAAGTGGCAACTTGTAACCAAATAGTTTAGGGTTTTGTAACTGGAGAGATACCTGGATTGGCATATCCTGAAACCACTGATTAACTCTGTACCTGAGGTTCACGAAGATAGATGCTTAAGCCACATTGTTATCGGCTTATGTCCCCAATATGTACTGGCCTCTTTAAGTGATGTGCTCAATTGTGTTTTCATACAAACATATGATATCTTTACTTTGTCTTACATATATTCATTACTTTTGTCGTATCTGTGTAGCTGTAGTGTGGTACCCTTGTCTCCATCTCCATTGTGGAATTCAAATGTCTTCTCTATGTTGTAGTCGTTTTCTTCTCCTAGTCGTATTGAACATGTCTTTGTTCTATTACTATGTTGTTTCATACATCAGTGACCATGCAGTACGAACGGTTTACATGTGATCCTCCAATGACCAATTTTTCAGATCCAAAGACCAAATTGGTTTGTGACATCTTAGTTCGAACAACACAGTCTACCATTCTTACAGTCTGTTTCACTAGAACGTGTACCCATGAATTGCTAAATATATCAGTTTAGAAAGGTAGTTAATAAATATTACGAGGCGAGATGTTCATGAATAACCTGTACCCAAACACCTTTCCATGTATTAGAAATTGTCATGCATCACAGAAAAAGTTGTTTAACAAACTATCATGGGGACACTTTCTAGTCAAGCAGACTGTACATTAAACAGTGTACACAGTGAGCGACCCAATAGTATGTTGTGACATGCATGAATGGTGGTAATGCCCATGCCATCGTATTACACGTATATCTTATCACACAGCTTTCACAGGTCATATTACAGATGGGTTTCTACGCCTTCATACACGCAGCTTCAGTATTATTTTTGTAATAGAGATCTCTGTTAGGTGTCAAAATATGTACGCATTCTGAGGTCGTAAAACACGTCTTCTCTATGTGGTGCAGCATATTTAGTCTGACTTAGTATGTCTTCATCATGGCACATATGTGTTCTGATGTGGTAACGTCTCTGTTTTCCGAGACCTGATACTCGTGCCATTTCTACATCATATTACTCGTTTGTTCACTTTATCACAGATAGTAACACTTGTGTATTCTGCAGTGAGTGAGTTTACAGTCACATCGGCAATATTTCAGCCATATCGTGACTTAAACAGTTATAAGTTCATAATAAGTTCACAGTAATATAACTAGATTATCACAGATAGAGAAATAAAACTAGCTTGAACAAATATTATGGACAATACAATCTAAAAACAGGCTTGAGATCACCTGCATTGCTCGGGATCATGGGGACTTACAATACTTTTGCTACCTGCATGGACCCTAGCTGGATTTATATCATTCCTTCAGATTCCTACATTAAAATAACATATATACTACTATTAATATAACGAACGATGAAAAATACTCTGAATGAAATGGGAGTGTCTTCTCAGTGTCGTATTAGACGTCTTCGTAAAGTCGCACAACACTTGTTTTTCATATGTTGTAATATACATGACCTCTTGTAATGCACATACAAATGGCTTAAAATGGGGCATCACGTCAGTTGTTATCACCACTGTGTTCTAAGATGCACGTCTGAAATACAAAATACATCATATTGTATGTACTAGTATTGCTATTTTGGGCATGGATATATGAGAGCCATTTTGACCATAATCTTAAACCTTATGACGTTTATAGTTACAAAACCGACTTACTGCTATCATCCATTGAGTTGTGATAGATACGATTGGGTATTCCTTTGCTCCCGAAGGATTGTATTAGGAAGTGCCTCGAGTTTAAAATATATTGTCAATCAAAATCACCTTGGTCATCCTCTGACCAGACATCCGTAGTTTACCATGATCATTTTTCATTAACGTTTCACATATTTGGTATTCTTCTGCAAATGTACATTTTCCATGTTGTTAATAATAAAGGTGTTTCTGCCATTGAACGCATTATGTTATCATGTGGTAATGCCCTACCACCAGCAGTGTCCAATATCTTCACTCATTGTAACATCAGTGTGCGCTTTGTTCCGACTTGGTTTTGGACACTGAGAACTTTTATACATAAATGTGTCAGGTAGGCATTTAGAGTCCATCTACGATCATGTATTAGTCGTAGGCATTTAGAGTCCATCTACGTTCATGCACTGCTTATCACCTAAACATATTCACATTACTCTGCAATAACGTATAGAAATAACTGACGATAAAAAATTTGAAAGTACTGGAAATTGCGTGATAAAGAATGTGTGCATTGTTGGTCATACGAGTACTGGATGGTTTCCGGAAAGAGAGTTTTCAAACCGATCACATTTTGGTTTACAAGGGATCACCAAATGGAGGATCTCACCTTTTAACAGATATTCATGAGTATATCGAGAATAAGGCCCGTAAGTAGGTCACGGCACTTCGCGAGAACTGAGTACTTCCGGTGACAAACAACGTTTCATACTTTTTCGAATGGTCTCATTTTTGTCAGCTGACATATAAGGAACCGATTCCTTGCAGGAATAACACATTTCCGATCAAACCATTGATATTGAAATATTCATCCTTTGCGATGCAAAATCAATAGAGTCAAGCGGGACATGCTTGACCGTGATTCTCTCATCACAAGGGATAAAAAAACCGGGAGATCTTCACCCTTAAGCAAATATTCATGAGTGTATCTTGCATGGCCAATGCGACATCATCGCCTAATGACCTGTTCAAATATGGACTGACACCTCAAGCAGGAGTAACCAATAGTGGGTTTTATTGCATGTAATTTATTGATACCAAGTTGGGTGTCCGACTTCCTCTGCATTAGATCACGGATGTAAGAACTAATCGCGCTAATGTTATCGGAATATTGTTAAGGAGTGATATCACAGATTTGTTGAGTGCTGCCTTTGCAGCAAAATCGGTCATTGTGGTTACTAGAGATTCCTACATGGCTGGGTAACCAACAGAGGATGATGTCGTATTGGTCAGCAGCAAGATCATTTTACAATTATTTGAGTAAGTGACTGTGTCGTCAAAAGGGGTCCTCCTGAGTGAGTGAAGATTTTAAGTCACATCGGCAATATCTCGGTCATATCGTGACTCAAAACAAGTTATAATTTCATAAGAAATAAAGGTAATTATAAAATACTGTCAACGAAGGACAGTAGTGAGTGGAGTGAGTTAATATCCAAAGTCACATCGGCAGTATTTCAGCCATATCGTGACTAAGAAAGTTGTAAATTTATAATAAATAAAAATAAAGTTAGATATTATACTAACCTGTGTGCAAAGGACAGTAAAACAAATAGATTATCGCAGATATAAATTTAAAACTAGTAATTAAATCTAAAATACTATAGATTACTATAAATGAGAGCAATACAAAATATACTATATATTGCCAACAACTGAAAGTAGATCACCATACTAGGGACCATGGGGACTTACAGTACATTTACTTCCTGCATGGACCCTAGATGGATTTACACCATCCCTTCAGCCGTTAGCAATTTTAGACAACTCTAGCCAAATATTAAAAGAACACATATTCTGCGATTCAAAAGTTGAAAGTTTTAATTTACTTTGAATGTTTGGGGACTTACGTACCCTCTCAGGACAATACTTTTACAGTACTTTAACCCCCTTGAGGATACAGCCACTAACAATCAGGCTATAGATTGCCTACAACTGAAGGTAGATCACCATACTAGGGGCCATGGGGACAAGCAAACACTTCAAGTCTTGCCATGTGTCATCATCAAATACCACACTTTCCAAATGGAAACAGTTAAAAATATCACACCAAGTCATTCCAGTTAGACCCATTTGTCATCACCTGACAATATTAATTATGGCTTTCTTTCAGTTTGAAAGTGCCATTTCTAATGTCTTTCTAACTGCACAAGCCGAGAAGTTTGTTGTGGTTGTTGTTTTACTTGGCCACTTGGTATCAAATAATCCATGTTAGGGTCCTAAGTGGGGTCATAAACCTTGCGGTCCGGAGAAGTGCCAAGATGAGGACAACTTGGATTTACAACAAATCCGCTCAAGTACACATTGTTGCTGGTAATTTCAGAATACAACTTTGCTGCCTAAAGTGCGACTCACACGGGTCGGCATGTCGCAATCATCATCAAATACCACACTTTCCAAATGGAAATCCTCCTAACAGTTAAAAAAATCACAGCAAGTCATTCCAGTTAGACCCATTTGTCATCACCTGACAATAATAATTATGGCTTTTTTCAGTTTGAAAGTGCCATTTCTAATGTTTTTCTAACTGCAGAAGCCGAGAAAGTTGGTGTTGTTTTAGCTTGGACACTTGATTTCAGATAATCCATGTTAGGGTCCTAAGTGGAGTCATAAACCTTGCGGTCCGGAGAAGTGCCAAGATGAGGACAACTTTGATTTACTACAAATCCGCCTCAAGTACACACTGTTGCTGGTAATTTCAGAATACAACTTTGCTGCCAAAGTGCGACTCACACGGGTCGGCATGTCGCAACGACCTGCCGATTTCCATACATTGTACAACATGATCGGAGGTTGTAACTAATATCGACCGATCGATTTGCTACCTCTCACACGATTCGATCTGCCGATACTAGTGTCGATCTCATAATATCTCGCGGTATTCTGTTTCCATGGTATCAAAATGTCCGAAGCAGATGTAGCGGCAGTCGTCTGCTGCGCGATTTTATGTGAAGAAGACGGCAATGCCAAAGCGAAGAAAACGAGAAGTTGTTGGACGAAAGACTGGATTCTCCGTCGCGATCTGCACGGAGCTTGCGACCATCTCGTTGGAGAACTTGAAACTGAAGATGAACCGTCGTACCAAATGTTTTTTCGCATGGGAAAAGAAAGTTTTCAGGATCTTTTATTGAAAGTCGAGCTAAAGATAAAAGCAGGACACTAATATGCGGGAATGCCTTCCAGCCGGAATGAAGTTGGCGGTTACACTTCGATTCCTGACTAGCGGTTAGTATATTTTGCCATACAAATATCTAAATCGATATCATGATTTTCGATATCATCTATTTTTTGCAAAACACGTACGTTACATTCACGCACGGAAGCTGAACCTGTCACTAAGAGACCTCCACACATGTCAATCCAATCCTGAAGGTGTGTACTGATCAACCAATAAGATCACTGTATTGACTTGGGCGACCTTTGGCCCCTAAGCGTAAACACTTCCTACTTCCGTCGGTCGTGAAATGTTTGATAAGATACCAGGCGAACATAGACACTTCTGTCCTCACACCCTACTGAATTTGACAAACGTGGATTTGTTTTAGGGAAGATTTCCGCCCGTAACGCCCGTTTTGTCATCATTCTATGTCTAAGAAATGATGTTTTTTTAGAGAAACCTAACTTTACCCTGACCCTAAACCCATACCCTCGAAATAATCATAACAAATTAAATACATTTTAAGCGGGTGTTACCGGTGGAATTCTAACCTTGTTTTATGATTTTCTGCACAGAGCCACAATAACAACGCCCTTCTCCTTCAAGAATTTTCTATAATATTTAGATGATATATTTCATATATTGTGGACTATATAAAAAAATATTTTTTAACTTTCAAGTTTCATATTGCAGCTGGAGTATAGATAGCACTAATTACAATAAGAATACTTACCGTATATAGGTAATATTTAAATCATTGGATAACAGTGTAATGATTGTTAATTATATTTTCTTCAATGCTCACTTTTGAAACCATATGTGGGCAAAATAGTTGTGTTAATTATATTTTCTTCAATGCTCACTTTTGAAACCATATGTGGGCAAAATAGTTGTGTAAGTTTATTTAAATTATTTGATGAGTCTCACTGAATAGTACTGATTATTATATTCTTTCTTTGCATTTTCCCACCATAGGTGACAGCTTCAAGTCTCTTTCCTACCTATACAGAGTGCCGTCTAACACCATTTGCACCTTTGTTCCAGAGGTCTGTCAAGGCATTTATGAAGCTCTCCAGCCTGTGTATGCCAAGGTGTGTACAAGTACCCATACAATAAACCATACTCACAACACAGTCATGTCAACAACAGTTCCCCCACCCCTGGTTTGATAGTGCGACCTCTAGCTGTATATATAAACAGTCACACGTGCACAATCTAATCATCTGAACTAAATTAATGCAAATGTAAGCTATTTCCAGGAGATGAAAAGGTCATGTACAAATTATTCCCATTATTATGAATTTTAAAAATTTCACATTTAGCACCAGTTCAACAAATAATTACTTTTAATGTCAAAACAAATATATATTGCTATTAGGCTTGGCAATGGATGGCTTTATCCCCGCGTCTTGCTCTGAGATAAAATATAAATACAAATATATATATTTGGTTGAACAAGCTTTATTAATGTATTTTATGCACATTTATCTGTAAAAACAAATTAAATAGAATAAATTATAGAATATGAGTTTAACAATTTGTAATATGAAAATGATTTTTATCTAAAATGAGCTTGAAAGTATCACAGACTTCTTAATAATTAAGAGAAAGTAACTGTACACAAAATATGTCACACCAGTGAGTGCAACTTCATCTAGAAGGCAGGGTCTTATCTCAGCAAAGGGCATTTGAAATCTTTGGAAATTGTAAATATAATATGTATTCTACCATAGATAATATACCATAGTCTTTTGTCTGTGTTACATTAAACATGATGAAATCAGACAACTCAGAATACTGATAGAATAACAATTCAGTCAAATAAAATAACCATTAACAATTGTAGGTATCCATATTGAATTTGTTTTGAAAATCATCTGTAATCACCTTATTCTTTATAAATAGAAGACTCCATTAGTACAGTGTTACTGAACGTACAACCTGATACAGGGTCTATTACTGAACGTACAACTTCTGATACAGGGATCTATTACTGAACATACAACCTGATACAGGGCATTTTACTGAACGTACAACCTGATACAGGATCTATTACTGAACATACAACCTGATACAGGGTCTGTTACTGAATGTACAACCTGATACAGGGTCTGTTACTGAATGTACAACCTGATACAGGGTCTGTTACTGAACGCAACAACCTGATACAGGGCATGTTACTGAACGTACAACCTGATACAGGGTCTGTTATTGAACGTACAACCTGGTCTGTTACTGAACGTACAACCTGATACAGGGGCCTGTAACTGAACGTACAACCTGATACAGGGCCTGTTACTGAACGTAAAACCTGATACAGGGTCTATTACTGAACGTACAACCTGGTCTGTTACTGAACGTACAACCTGGATACAGGGCCTGTTACTGAACGTAAACCTGATACAGGGTCTATTACTGAACGTACAACCTGGTCTGTTACTGAACGTACAACCTGATACAGGGCCTGTTATCTGAACGTAAACCTGATACAGGGTCTATTACTGAACGTACAACCTGGATACAGGGTCTCGTTACTGAACGTACAACCTGATACAGGGTCTGTTACTGAACGTACAACCTGATACAGGGTTTGTTACTGAATGTACAACCTGATACAGGGTCTGCTACTGAACGTACAACCTGATACAGGGTCTATTACTGAACGCACAACCTGGATACAGGGTCTATTACTGAACGTAATAACCTGATACAGGGTCTGGTTACTGAACGTACAACTCGATAGAGGGTCTGTTACCAAAATGTACAACCTGATATACAGTGTTCGTTATTGAACGCGTACAACCTGATACAGGGCCTGTTATTGAACGTACAACCTGATACAGGCCTGGTACTGAACGTAAACCTGATACAGGGCTCTATTATTGAACGTACAACCCGATACAGGGTCTATTACTGAACGTACAACCTGATACAGGGTTTATTTACTGAATGTACAACTCTGATACAGGGCCTGTTACTGAACGTACAACCTGATATTGGAGGCCCGTTACTGAATGTAAAACCTGATACAGGGTATGTTACATTGAATGTACAACCTGATACAGGGTCTGTTACTGGAACGTACAACCTGATACAGGGTCTGTTACTGAACATACAACCCGATATAGTGTCTGTTACTGAACGTACAACCTGGATACAGGGCCTGTTACTGAACGCAATAACCTGAGACACACGGTCTGTTACTGAACGTAACCCGATACAGGGTCTGTTACTGAATGTACAACCTCCGATACAGGGCCTGTTACTGAACGTACAACCTGAAACAGGGTCTGTTATCGAATAACCTGATACAGGGTCTGTTACTGAACGTACAACCGGATACAGGCCTGTTGAATGTACAAATTCTGATATTAGTGGCCTGTTACTGATCGTACAACCTGATACAGGGCCTGTGCCATTTGAATGTTCAACCCGATACAGGGTCTATTACTGAACGTCAAATCCCTGATACAGGCCTGTTACTGAATCGTACAACCTGATACAGTGGTCTGTTATTAACGTACAACCTGATACAGGGCCTGTTACTGAATGTTCAACCTGATACAGGGTCTATTATTACTGAACGTACACAACCCGATACAGGGTTTGTTACTGGAATGTACAACCTGATACAGGGCTTGCTATTTTCGAACGTATAACCTGGATACAGGGTCTGTTACTGAACGTAAAACCTGATACAGGGTATGTTACTGAATGTACAACCTGATACAGGGTCTGTTACTGAATCTTCAACCTGATACAGGGTCTGTTACTGAACGTACAACCTGATACAGGGCCTGTTACTGAATGTTCAACCCTGATACAGGGTCTGTTACTGAACGTACAAATCCGATACAGGGCTCGTTACTGAATGTTCAACCTGATACAGGGTCTATTATCGAACGTAAACCCGGATACAGGTTTGTTACTGAATGTACAACCTTATACAGGAGTTTCAAATACTGAACGCGTACAAACCTGATACAGGGTCTGTTACTGAACGTAAAACCTGGATACAGGTATGTTATTGAATGTACAACTTGATACAGGGTCTGTTGGTGAACGTACAACCTGGATACAGTGTTCGTTACCGAACATATACAACCTGATATAGTGTGTTCGTTACTGAACGTACAACCTGATACAGGGCCTGTTACTGAACGTACAACCTGATACAGGGCTTGTGGTTGAACGTACAACCTGAACACAGTATTGTTACTGAATGTACAACCTGATACGGGCCTGTTATCAAAACGTACAAACCGGATACAGGGTCTGTTACTGAATGTACAACCTGATACAGGGTCTGTTACTGAACGTGTACAACCTGGATACAGTGGGACTGTTACTGAATGTACAACCTGATAGGGTCTCATATTGAATGTACAACTTGATACAGGGCCTGTTACTCAATGTTCAACTCGATGCTGGTGGTCTATTACTGAACGTACAACCTGATACAGGCTCAGTTACTGAATGTACAACTCGATACAGGGTATGTTACAGCACGTACGACCTGGGATACAGGGCCTGTTACTGAATGTTCAACCTGATACATATTCATTACTGAACGCGTACAACCTGGATACAGGGTTTGTTACTGAATGCACAACCTGGATACAGGGCCTGTTACTGGTCGTACAACCTGATACAGGGTCTGTTACTGAACGTAAACCTGATACAGGGTATGTTACTGAATGTTCTGATACAGGGTCTGTTGGCTGAACGTACGAATCCGGATAGCCTGTTACTGAACGTACAACCCATATAGTGTCTGATACTGAGGGTACAACCTTATTTATTATACCGTTACTGAACAGTAAAACCTGGATACAGGGCCTGTTACTGAATGTTACACCTGATACAGGGTCTGTTACTGAACGTACAACCTGGATACAGGGCCTGTTACTGAATGTTCAACCTGATAAGGTGGGTCTATTACTGAACGTACAACCTGATACAGGGTTTGTTACTGAATGTACAACCTGGATACAGGGCCTGTTACTGAACGTACAACCTGATACAGTGGTCTGTTACTGAACGCAAACCCGATACAGGGTCTGTTACTGAACGTACAACCTGGATACAGGGCCCATGGCTGAACGTACAACCTGATACAGGGCCTGTTACTGAATGTACTAACGGTTGACAAGCCGTTTACAGGGTTTGTTACTGGAACGCCAACCCGATACAGGGTCTATTACCGAACGTACAACCCGATACAGGCCTGTTACTGAATGTACAACCTGATACAGGGTCTGTTACAGAACGCACAACCTGATACAGGGCCTGTTTTACTGAATGTTCAACCTGGATATACAGGGTTCATTATTGAACGTACAACCTGATACAGGGTTTGTTACTGAATGTACAACCTGATACAGGGCCTGTTACTGAACGTAAAACAACCTGGATACAGGGTCTGTTACTGAACGTAAAACCTGATACAGGGTATGTTACTGAATCGTACAACCTGATACAGGGTCTGTTACTGAACGTACAACCTGGATACAGGGTCTGTTTATTGAACATACAACCTGATACAGGGTCTGTTACTGAATGTACAACCCGATACAGGCCCGTTACTGAACGTACAACCTGATACAGGGCCTGTTACTGAATGTACAACCTGATACATATGGGCCTGTTACTGAATGTTCAACCTGATACAGGGTCTATTACTGAACGTACAACCTGATACAGGGTTTGTTACTGAATGTACAACCTGATACAGGGCCTGTTACTGAACGTACAACCTGATACAGGGTCTGTTACTGAATGTACAACCTGGATACAGGGTCTGTTACTGAACGTACAACCCGATACAGGGCCTGTTAATGAATGTACAACCTGATACAGGGCCTGTTTACTGAATGTACAACCTGATACAGGCCTGTTACTGAATGTTCAACCTGATACAGGGTCTATTACTGAACGTACAACCCGATACAGGCCTGTTACTGAATGTACAACCTGATACAGGGTCTGTTACTGAACGTACAACCTGATACAGGGCCTGTTACTGAATGTTCAACCTGATACAGGGTCTATTACTGAACGTACAACCTGGATACAGGGTTTGTTACTGAATCGTACAACCTGATACAGGGCCTGTTACTGAACGTACAACCTGATACAGGGTCTCGTTACTGAACGTAAAACCTGATACAGGGTATGTTACTGAATGTACAACCTGATACAGGGTCTGTTACTGAACGTACAACCTGATACAGGGTCTGTTACCGAACGTACAACCTGATACAGGGTCTGTTACTGAAATGTACAACCTGATACAGGGTCTGGTTACTGAACGTACAACCTACAGGATACTGGGCCCGTTACTGAATGTACAACCCCTGATACAGGGCCTGTTACTGAATGTAACAAACCTGATACAGGGCCTGAAAGTTATTGAATCGTTCAACCCTGATATGGAGGGTCTTTATTACCGAACGTGCAACCTGGAGACAGGCCTGTTACTGAATGCGTACAACCTGATACAGGGTCTGTTACTGAACGTACAACCTGATACAGGGCCTGTTACTGAACGTTCAACCTGATACAGGGTCTATTACTGAACGTAACAACCTGATATGTGGGTTTGTTACTGAATAAATAACCTGATACAGGGCCTGTTACTGAACGTACAAACCCGATACAGGGTCTGTTATTTGAACAAAACCCTGATACATATGCGGTATTTGAACTGAATGTACAACCTGGATACAGGGTCTGTTACTGAACGTACAACCTGATACAGGGTCTGTTACTTGAATGTACATCCTGATACGGGCCTGTTACTGAACGTACAACCTGGATACAGGGTCTGTTACTGAATGTACAACCTGATACAGGGTCTGTTACGCGAACGTACAACCTGACATACAGGACTGTTACTGAATGCAAACAACCCGATACAGGGTCTGTTGATTAACGCAAACTCTATAGGCCTGTTGCCGAACAATAACCTGGATACAGGGTCTATTACTGAATAACGTAAAACTTGAGGCAGGCCTGCTGGCTTGAATGTGCATTAAACCGGACAGGTTCTTTGTTACCGAACGTACAAAACGAGCAAGGTCTGCTACGAACGTGCCAAATCCTGGCGCGCCTGTTGGCCCGAAACGCTCAAACGGATAAGAAAATCTGTTACTGAACGTAGCAACCTGATACAGGAAGTCTGTTACTGAACGCAATAACCTGGATAGGCCTGTTACTGAACGAACAACTCGATATGTGGCCCTGTCATTGAATGTAAAACCTGATATTATGGGGCTCTGTTACTTGAACGTTCCAACCTGATACAGTGCCCGCTTACTGAACGTAAACCTGATACAGGGTATGTTACTGACAACGTACAACCTGATACAGGGTCTGTTACTGAACGTACAACCTGATGTACAGGGTCTGTTACTGAATGTACAACCTGGATACGGGGCTCGTTACTGAACGTACAACCCTGATTGCGGGTCTGAGCCATTGAATCGTACAACCTGATACAGGGTCTGTTAATGAACGTACAACCTGATACAGGACCGTTAATGAATGTGTCAACCCGGATACAGGGTCTGGAATAAATGCAATAACTTGATACAGGGCCTGTTACTGAATGTTCAACCTGATACAGGGTCTATTACTGGCCCGTACAAACTGATTATATGTAGTCTGAAAGCATTGAATTCGTAATTAATCCCTAGATTACAGGGCGGTGCAGCATTTAACGTGCACACCCTATTATGGTGGATTCCGTTACCGAACGTACAACCTGGATACAGGGTTCGTTTGTATTGAAAACCGCGTACAACCATGGATACAGCCTGTTACTAAATGTTTCAACCCGATGTATTATGGCCTGCTACTTTGAACGGCGTAAGCAAACTCGATATGCAAGCCCTGGTTACTGAAATGGGTTA
This sequence comes from Haliotis rubra, assembly GCF_003918875.1. Lineage (NCBI taxonomy): Eukaryota > Metazoa > Mollusca > Gastropoda > Lepetellida > Haliotidae > Haliotis > Haliotis rubra. Next base: position 482,679 of record NW_025767516.1, read on the forward strand.
ACCTTGATGGTTAGGCCCTGTTTACCGAACGTATAACCTGATAAGTTATGGGCCTGTTTACTGATCAAGTTCAACTTTGGGATATGTATTCCGGTTTCATTGAACGTACAACCCGATAATACAGGCCTTCTGTTACCGAATGCAACAACCTGATACAGGGCCTGTTACTTCACGCGCACAACCCGATTATGGTATCTGTTACCGAACGAAAACCCGATACAGGGTAATGCCACCGAATGTACAACCCGATACATGCCCGGCCACTGAACGTGTCAACCCGATAGCAGTCTGCAAGTACCGAACACATAACCTGATTATGGAAGCGGCTCCTGCACTGAACGTACCAACCCGATACAGGGCCCGTTACCGAACGTCAACCCGATTACAGGCCTCCACGTATTTGTATCAAGGTTCAACCTACAGGGTCTTTCGTTACTGGAACGTACAACCTGGATAGCCTGTTAATAAATTGCCCAACCTGGATTATGGGTCTATTACCGGAACGTACAACCTGGATAGGCCTACGGCTTTGAATGCCAACCTGATATGGTGGGCCCGTTACTTTGGACGTACGGCCTGATACGGGGTCTGTTGCTGGACGTAAAGTTCTGATGCATGGGCCTGTTGCTGTCGTTCAACCAAATACAGGGTCTATTACTGAACGTACAACCTTATTACAGGTGCCGTTACTGGAAATGGCTAACCTGTTGCAGGGGCCGTTACTGAATAATTCGGCCTGATGCAGGGTTCGCTTGCTGAACGGTGAACTCTGATATAGGCCTGTTACTGGATCAAAAGAACCCTGGATACAGTGGTCTGTTACTGAACGCGTACAACCTGGGTTACAGCCCCAGTTGCGGAATGTTCCAGCCTGATACAGGGTCTATTACTGAACGTACAGAATCTTGATACAGGGTTTAGCCTGGTGAATGTACAACCTGATACAGGGCCTGTTACTGAACGTACCAACCTGATATGAGGGTCTGTTATTGAACGTAAAACCTGATACAGGGTATAAAGCATTGTATCGTATGCAACCGACAGGGCTCCGCCATTGAACGTATAACCTGATATGGTGGTCTGTTACTGGAACATACAACCTTGATACAGGGTCTGTTACTGGAACAGCAAACTGATACAGGGTCTTTGTTACTGGTAACCTGGCAACCTGATAATAGGCCTGCTACTGGAATGCCAATCCCATGGCAGGGCCTGTTACTGAATGTTCGACCTGATATGTCTGTCTGTACTGAACGTAATAACCTGGATATACAGGGTTTGTTACTGAATGTACAACCTGATAGGGAAGCCCGTTATTGAATGTACAACCTGATGATACAGGGTCTGGTTACTGAACGTACAACCTGATACAGGGCCTGTTACTGAAATCGTACCAGCCTGATACAGGGCCCAATATTACTTCAACGTACCCAACCTGATACAGGGCTTTGCTTACCGAATGTACAACTTCTGATACAGGGCCTGTTATCGGAACGTACAACCTGATACAGGGTCTGTTACTGAACGTAAAACCTGATATAGGTGGCAGTTATTGAATGTACAACCTGATACAGGGTCTGTTATTGAACGTACCAACTCTGATACGAGGTCTTCCACATTGAACGTACAACCTGATAAGGTGGTCTGTTACTGGAATGCCAACCTGATATTGCGGCCCGCTACCGAACGTACAACCCGGGATAAAAATTTTCGACCCGAATGTGCAACCTGATACAGGGCCTGTTGCTGGAATGCACAACCTGGCGTTGCAGGGCCTGTTACTGAATGTCTGGGAACCTGATAATATGGCCCATTGCTGGACGTACGGCCGGCGACGGGCCTTATTTGCTGGATGTACGGCCTGATGCAGGGTCTGAAGTTGCTTAAACGCGCCAACTGGCCTGATATGGTGCCTGTTATTGCTGAAATGTTCAACCTGGATGCTATGGGTCTATTGCTGAACGTACGGCCTGATGCGGGGTTGTTGCTGAATGTACAACCTTTATACAAGGCCTGTTACTAACCGCACAACGCTGATACGAGGTCTGTTACTGAACGTAAAACCTGATGATACAGGGCAGGTTACTGAATGTACAACCTGATACAGGAATATTGTTACTGGAACGTACAACCTGATATTACAGGGTCTCTGTTACTGAATGTCTTACAACCTGATACACGGGGCCTGTGTTAATGAACGCAATAACCCTGATACCGTGGTCTGTTACTAGATGTGTACAACCTGATACAGGGTCTGTTACTGAACGTACAAACCTGATATTACAGGGACTGTTAATGTCGTACAACCTTGATACAGGGCCTGTTACTGAATGTACAAACTGATACAGGACCTGTTAATACTGAACAAGGTTCAACCTGGATACAGGGCCCGCTTACCGGAACGTACAACCTGGATACAGGCCTGTTACTGAATGGGTACAACCTGATTACAGGGTATGTTACTTGAAACCGTACGACCTGATATGAACCGTTACTGAATGTTCAACCTGATACAGGGTCTATTACCGAACGTACAACCTGATATGGCTTCGTTACTGGAATGTACAACCTGATACAGGGCCTACATTGAACGTACAACCCGATGTATTATGGCCCGTTTACTTAAACGTAAACCTGATGGCGGGCCTGTTTACTGTGAACGTACAACCTGGGATATTACAGGGTCTGTTACTGAACGCAAAACCTGATACAGGGTATGCCATTACTGAATGTACAACCTGCCACAGGGTCTGCCATCGAACGTACAACCTGATACAGGGTCTGTTACTGAATGTATTAAACCTGATACGGGGCCTGTTATTGAACGTACAACCTTGATACAGGGTTCCATATTGAATGTAGCACCTGATACAGGGTCTGTTACTGAACGTACAACCTGGATACAGGGATCGCCACTGGAATGTACAACCTGATACAGGGTTCGTTACTGAATGTACAACCTGATACAGGGCCTGTTACTGGAACGTACAACCCGATACAGGGTTCGTTACCGAACGTACAACCCGGATACAGGAGCAACACGTAACCGAACCAGCAACAA